>NC_080066.1:151779423-152082453 GCF_949987535.1 Balaenoptera acutorostrata | reverse complement strand
ATTAGAGTATCATATAGAATAGTTCCATTGTCCTGACATTTTCTGTGTTCTGCCTCTTTATCCCTCAAAACCCTCTAGTCCCTGGCAACCACTGGCAATCTTTTTAGTGTCTCCATATTTTTGCCTTTTCCAGAATGTCATAGAGTTGGAATCATACAGTATGTTTAGATTGGCTTCTTTCACTTAGTAATATGCACTTAAGGTTTCCCCATGTCTTTTCATGGCTTGATAACTCATTTCTTTTTAGTGCTGAATATTATTCCATTCTTTAGATGTATCACAGTTTACTATTTATCCATTCATCTGTTAAAGGACATCTTGGTTGTTTCCAAGTTTTGGCAGTTATACAGTAAGCTTTTATAAACAACCATGTGCAGGTTTTTGTGTGGAGTTTTCAGCTCCTTTGGGTAAATACCTGGGAGGAGGGGATTGCTGGATTGTAAGGTAACAGTACGTTTAGTTTTGTAAGAAGCTGCCAAACTCTTCCAAAGTGGCTGTACCATTTTGCATTCCCAGTAACAATGAATGAAAGTAACTGTTGTTCCGCATCCTTGCCAGAATTTGGTGTTGTCAGTGTTCTGGATTTTAGTCATTCCAATAGGTGTATAGTGGTATTTCATTGTCATTTTAATTTGTAGTTCCCCAATGGCATATGATTTTGAACATCTTTTCATGAGCTTATTTGCCATCTGTATATCTTCCTTTTTGTTTAGAAATTTATTTATTTATTTATTTATTTATTTATTTTTTGGCTGTGTTGGATCTTCGTTGCTGCGCGCAGGCTTTCTCTGGTTGCAGTGAGCGGGGGCTACTCTTTGTTGTGGTGCGTGGACTTCTCATTGCAGTGGCTTCTCTTGTTGCCAAGCATGGGCTCTAGGTGTGAGGGCTTCAGTAGTTGTGGTGCGCGGGCTCAGTAGTTGTGGCTCGCGGGCTCTAGAGCGCAGGCTCAGTAGTTGTGCATGGGCTTAGTTGCTCCGCGGCATGTGGGATTTTCCCAGACCAGGGCTCAAACCCGTGTCCCGTGCATTGGCAGGTGGATTCTTAACCACTGCGCCACCAGGGAAGTCCTGTATATCTTCTTTGTTGAGATATCTGTTCAAGTCTTTTGCCCATTTTTTAAATTGAATTGTTAGTTTTAAGAGTTCTTTGTATATATATTTTAAAATATTTATTTATTTATTTTGGCTGCGAAGGGTCTTAGTTGCAGCACGCTGGATCTTTGTTGCAGCATGCAGGATCTTTAGTTGGGGCATGTGGGCTCTTATTTGCAGCATGCGGTCTTCTTAGTTGCGGCATGCAAGCTCTTAGTTGCGGCATGCAAGCTCTTAGTTGCGACATGCATGTGGGATCTAGTTCCCCAACCAGGGATCGAACCCAGGCCCCCTGCATTGGGAGCGTGGAGTCTTACCCACTGGACCACCAGGGAAGTCCCTCTTTGTATATTTTGGATAACAGTCCCTTGTCAGATGTGTCTTTTGGAAATATTTTTTCCCATTCTGTGGATTGTATTCTCTTCTCTTGACAGTGTCTTATGCAGAGCAGAAATTTTTAATTTTAATGAAGTCTAGCTCATCAGTTATTTCTTTCACAGATCATGTCTTTGGTTTATTTTAAGAGTGATTATCATACCCAACGTTATCTAGATTTTTTTTTTTTATGTGTTATCTTCTACAAGTTTTATAGTTTAGCAGTTTACATCTAGGTTTCCGATGCATTTTGAATTAATTTTTGTGAAGGGTGTAAAGTGTGTGTCTAAATTAATTTTTTTGCATGTAGCTGTCCAGTTGTTCCAATATCATTTATTAAGAAGACTATCTTTTCTCCATTATAGTGCCTTTGCTCTTTTGTCGAAGATCAGTTAACAATGTTTATGTGGGTCCATTTGGGGCTTTAAATTTTAGAATGAGTTTGTTGATGTCTGCAAAACAACTTGCTAGGATTTTGATTGGAACTGTATTGAATCTATAGATCAAGTAGGGAAGAATTGATACCTCAACAATATTGAGTCTTCCTATCCATGAACATGGATTATCTCTCCATTTATTTAGTTTATCTTTGACTTTGCTCATCAGAATTTTGTAGTTTTCAAGATCTTGTATGTATTTTGTTAGATTTGCCATAAATTATACCTAAGTATTTAATTTTTTAGGTGCTAATGTAAATGTATTATTTTTAATTTCAAATTTCACTTGTTCATTGCTGGTATATTATAAGAAAGTGATTGACTTTTGTATATTAACCTTGTATCCTGCAACCTTGCTATAGTTAATTGCTTATTAGTTCCAGGAGTTTTTTGGCCGGACTCTTTTGGATTTTCTATATAGATGATCATATCATCTGCGAACAAAGACAGTTTTATTTTGTCCTTCCTATTCTGTATACCTTTTATCTCCTTCTCTTGTCTTATTCCATTAACTAGCATTTCCTAGTTAATGATGTTAACTAAGAGTTATATGATGTTACAAAGGAGTGGTAAGAGGAGACATCTTTGCCTTGTTCCTTTTTTTTTTTTTTTTAATATTTATTTATTTGGCTGCCCTGGGTCTTCAGTTGCAGCATGCGGGCACATGGGATCTTCAGTTGCGGCATGCTGAATCTTTAGTTGTGGCATGCGGATTTTTAGTTGTGGCATGTGGAATCTTTTAGTGGTGGCATGCAGGATCTAGTTGCCTGACCAGGGATAGAACCCGGGCCCCCTGAATTGAGAGCACGGAGTCTTAACTGCTGGACCACCAGGGAAGTCCCTTTGCCTTGTTCTTGATCTTTTCAGGAAGCCTTCTAGTTTCTCATGATTAAGTAAAATGTCAGCTGTAGGTTTTTGTAGATGTTCTTTATTAAGTTGAGGAAATTCCTCTCTACTCCTAGCTTGCTGAGAATTTTTATCATGAATGAGTGTTGCATTTTGTCAAATGCCTTTTCTTTACCTCTTGATATGATCATGTGACTTTTCTTTTCAACCTGTTAATGTGATGGATTACATTAAATGATTTTCAAATGTTGAATCAGCCGTGCATACCTGAGAATAATCCCACTTGGTTGTGGTGTATAATTCTTATTATACATTGTTGGATTTGATTTGCTACTATTCCTGGTCACATTTTTATTAATAGTTTCATTGGACCCTTTCATGGCATGGTGATCAAGTATTCAGTTGAAGCTTTGAAAAATAGCATATATATGGAATGACAGCACTGAAGTCAGATTTTTTTCCCCTCCATAGGCTGAATTGGTTAAATCTAGCAAGATAGAATTTAGAACACATTATGTAAAGATTTTTTGAGAATCAGCTTAATATGTGCAGTTAATGGCACAAACTAACTGCCTGCCTGTTTTTTAATTCCAGCTCTATCACTTAGAAGCTTTGTAACCTTGAGCAGGTTGTTTAACCTCTTCATTTCTCAATTTCTTCATCTATAAAAGGGATGTACTAATGGTACTTATCACATAGGGTTGTTTTGAAGTATAAAAGAAGTAATATACATAAGCCATTTAAAACAATACCTGGGACATGGTAAGGGCTGATTAACTGGTACCTGTGGTTATTATAAAGTTCTGCACTTAGGTTCAAACAAACTCAGTTGTTTAGGATTTGAGTGGTATGATCTAGCACAACTGAGAAGGATTAGCTAGCTTAGTGTTTTGTTGATTGTAAACGTAGGGGAGTGATAGTGTGATTTGGTTAGGATTAAAGGTCTAAAAGAGTGGTTAACAGCCCTGATATTGCCTCTATCAATTTCCCACTAAAATCGTTTGAAGAAAAAAAGAAATTTAATATTTTGAGTTTGAGATTGATGGAAAGCCCTTTGCCAGAATCTAGGAAAGATATGTAATTACTTACAAAGTAGAGGATCTGGATTGAGAAAAACCAACCTAAATATTTCTAGATTTTGGCTAAGATTCAGTGAAAGAAGGAAGGAAAATGTTTTATGACTTTTTTCTCATGGTCTGTCCCTGGGCCTGTAGACATAAGGTTAGCACCAACTGAAAAATTGGATTGCTCTTCTTCTCTCCTAATGACTTTCAAACTTAAAAAAATTATCATATAAAAGGAAGCTTTCTTTTTTCAGTGAGACCTAAACTGGACATGCGATATAATATTGCAAACTATCTTGTTGAATTTTTTCTATAACTTTCATCTTTTAACTAACTATACAGTTTACTTAGGTTTATAGTTTCTCTCTCCCACAACTAGAATTGTAAGTCCCATGAAGGCTTTTTTTCACTGAAGCACCTACAACAGTGCCTGGGACAACATAGACACTCAGTGAATGTTTGCTGAATGAATTGGATGAACAAAATCTCAGACTGAAGCTCAATATATTATATCAGTAAAAGCAATAGCAGCTTGAATTCAAGTCAGGACAGGGACCTGGAGTTCTACCCACTGGGTCCTGCCCTCTTCTACCCTGTGGCATCTCTCTAAGTAGCATAGTTTGAAAACTATTTTACAAGTAATATCTGTTGCTGGAGTAGGGTTTTCCCATTTCATTTTATCCTTCTTTCTATATCTAGAAACAGTAATTCCCAAAAAACAGCTGGGCCTCAGTGGGATGGTGGTAGATACATGTGATTGGCTACAGAAAGGCTCATTTCTTGTGGGAAATATACTTACTAAACTGTGAAGTTGTATTACAATCACTGGTTGAGAGAGAACCCCTGGTAGCATTGCATGTGATATCAGTGCAGAATATCAGAGAACACTGTCATGCTAATGTTTTAGATACTAAACGAAACAAAACAAAAAATCAGCATAGAAAATCAATAAAGTTGGGATAAAACCCTAAAATATAAACAGAAACAAATAAACCTAACTGTGTTTCAAATTAATAACATAATTTAAATAACATAATATTAACAAATTAATAGCATAAACACACAAATTAATAAACCTGTGTTTCAAATTAATAACATAAACACACTGAAGGGAGAAAGTAAGCCAAATAACTTTTGAGCATCCTATACTTTGAAATTCAAGATAAAAAGAGCTGTAAACAAATAACAAACCCTAATTTGCAGGCTGTTTTTTGTAATGGTGTAAATTGGTAATTTTGAAACTATTTTCTATCTATTTTAGGACTCAACAAATGAATGAGTGTATTGAGGAAAATGGGAGCCAGGTTTTTCATTGTTGGAGAAGGGAGTTTTAGATATAAGGAAGAAAAGACTCCAATGAACCCTGTGACGCTGGATTTGAATTGGAGGTTATGAACTCATGGTTTTGTTTTTTTTTTTTTTTTTTAAAGGTTTTATTTATTTATTTATTTATTTATTTATTTATGGCTGTGTTGGGTCTTCGTTTCTGTGCGAGGGCTTTCTCTAGTTGTGGCAAGCGGGGCCACTCTTCATCGCGGTGCGCGGGCCTCTCATTATCGCGGCCTCTCTTGTTGCGGAGAACAGGCTCCAGACGCGCAGGCTCAGTAATTGTGGCTCACGGGCCTAGTTGCTCCGTGGCATGTGGGATCTTCCCAGACCAGGGCTCGAACCCGTGTCCCCTGCATTGGCAGGCAGATTCTCAACCACTGCGCCACCAGGGAAGCCCGAACTCATGGTTTTTAACATTTATTTATATAAAGACAGAGAAACATACATGTATGCATGTATACACTTACGTATCTTTCTCTTAGAGACATATGTGTATATTTGTATGTATACATATATATGTGTATGCATATGCGTAGATGTGTGTATTTGTGTATATTCCAGCTTTGTTTGCTAAGAGGCCTAGAAGCAGTTACAGTGAACACACCTAACTCCCATATGCTGGTTTCGAAACCATTCTCCACTTAAAGGAAACCACAGCTCCTTGGAGAAATGGCTGATCCCAGGAGGAACTGGATCAGGGAAAGTACAAGAGGAGGCTGGAGCATATTATTGTTTCAGAAAGTAAGGAGATAGTCAAAGAATGGTGGGGACAGTCAAAAGGAACAGGAACCAGTTTGGAGAAGCATCCACTGGCCAAATGAATAATGATAGTTATAGATTATAACCCACTGAAAAAATAAGAACCATACAAATATAAGTAAGTGAATGAATAAATTACTAAGTTGGGGAGAAGTGAAAGTTATTCATTAAAATGGCTAATAGGCGTAGAACTGTTGGAATTAGAAAATGACCATTTTGGAACAATTAAAATAGTACTTTCGCACAAGAATCTTCTGCAGGTACCAAAACTATGGGGTAAAAGTTTGATGAGGAATATATTTACGTAGTCTCAAGACAGTTCCTAACAAAATATTTACTTATTACAAAGAGAAAAACAGTAACTTCACAGGGGAGAAACTTGGCAGATACTCCTTAGCCAAGTGATCAAAGTTAGCATCACTGGTAATAGAACCCACTAGCCTCTTGCAGCTTTTGATACGATGCAGTGAGAAGCACCCACCATGACTTTGTGACATTCCTACAAAAAATGCATAGCCTGAATTTAAACATGAGAGACCATCAGACAAACCTCAATTGAGGAACATTCTACAAAATAAATGGTCTGTGTTCTTTAAAAATATCAGACTTAAAAGACATAGACTAAGGAACTGTTCCAGATGGTAGGATTCTGAAGAGACATTACCACTAAATGCAGTACATGATCCTGAATTGAATTCTGGACTGGGGAGATCAGAGGACATTTTTAAATGGACATTTAAAGGACATTTAATGGCTTTATAGGACATTTTTAAGGCAGTTAATGACATTTGAATATGGGCTGTAATTATATAGCAGAAATTTTAACATTGACACAACACTGATTTGGTTAGCTATACTGTAGTTATCTAAGTGAAAGTCTGTGTTCCTAGGAAACTACATGAAAATATTGAGGGCCGAAATGCTATAGTGTCTGCAGCTCACTCTCACGTGGTTCAGAAAAAAATGTGTGAGGAGGAAAGAGACTGACAAAGCAAATGGGGTAAACTGTAAATAATTAGTGATATTTGCAAATTTTCTCTAAGTTACATAAAAAATTTAGGTAAAAAATTTACCTAAAAATTCCTACATTAAAATATTTGAGTTGTGATTGAACCAACTTGACCTTATCCGTGATTTGTAGAACTCATGAAAAGAACAAAAAAATTATTCTCATCATTTAGAGAAAGTAGAGTAGTGAAGGAAATGCTGATCAGGTAGAAAAACTCCAAATTGTTAAGATACAGAGTCAAAGGACCTGATTTTTTTTGTTTGGATTTCCGTCCTGGCGTATAACCTCGAGCACCTCATGTCCTATGTTCATTTCCTTAAACTTTTATAAAATAGGTAGTTTAAGGATTTCCTGAACATTTCCTATATAGCTAATAAGTTTTCTTTAAAAAGGTGCTTTGTAAAAATTAGATGGCCTTTGTTCTAGACAGATAATTTTACAAATTTATTAAGAAAATTTGAAAGCCATTTTTGCAATTATTTGTTAAAAGGGGATATTTTGGGGGATGGAAGTTCTTTCCTTATTAAATCTTTGAGCTACAATGAACACACAGTCATTTTAATAATTATTTTTATGTAATATGTCATTTTAATAATTAATATAATTCATATTTTAGACTAGTAACCTTCATAAAAACTCACCTTGATGATAGTATTGATGAGCTGTTTAACAAAATTATCCTATAGGATTTTTGTATAATATAATTCCTATTTTTCCTTTTTTAAAATGGTCATTGTATTGTATTGCTAAAATCACCCCCGTCAAAGAAACACCTAACCTTATCACAGATGGACGTATTATTGGTAAATGCAGGTATTGATAGAAATCTCATTATTCATTGTAAAATTATTTTATTGAGATTCTAAAGACAGCAGTAGTGACAGTTTCACTTGTTTTGACTAGTGTAAAATGCCTGGTGTAAAGGGACACAATCACTCTTTGGTGGTAACGATAATTGTACCCTACTTTGATGACATGTCTATTTCTTTCTGTTTTTCTCTTAAAAAAATTTCTTCCTACCAGTGCCAGGAATCACTCCTTCTTGACACCGCTCTTCCTGTTTTGGGCCCCTTGAATACTGCTAGTCTTAGAAAGTGTATGCGTGGAATGGGATTCGTGGGAGTCGTCAACAAACAACGTCTTATCTATTTGTCTCTTTCTCTATGTATATATGGTATTTTATATTTCAAAGATTCAGTAATTTACCTCTAGGCATTTGACTTTTATCCAGGGGAATTATTTATTATGAATTAGAGGGTATTCTGTTTGTATGTGAGTCTTATAGTTGCTGTGGAGACTTAGAGTGGTCATCTTCGTTATTTACAATAAAGCCCTGATTTCTGGGGGAAATTGTGAACCTCCTTTTTTTATTTTGTGTATCTGTTGTTTTGTTTGGATTTACATATCAATGTAATGTAGCAATAATTATGTTACCAACAACAATTTTGTGAGATGTTTATTATTCTCATTTTACAGATGAGGAAACTGAGGCTTGGTGAAGTTACGAAACTTGTCCAAAGTCACACAGCTTGTAAAGGGCACAGTCAAGATTCAGAGCCAGGTCTGTCCAACTTCAAAACTCTTAATCATGGCCATGAAACTTTGAAATAGCTGTGAAGTATCAACCTATGATAAGTTGTATTGATATTAATATTGCTTAACTGTCGTTTAATTCTTATTGATAATTTTTTTAATGGTGAGTTTTTTCATCCATAGTAATTTTGTGTATCTTTTAAATATTGTGAAAAGAAATATAATATAGTGATTGAGGGTCTGGGCTCTGGAGACAGCTACCTGGGTATGAATCACTAAGCGTCTCCACTTACTTGTGTGACGTTGGGAAAGTTACTTAACTTTTCTGTACCTCAGTTTTCCTATCTGTAAAATGGTGATAGTAATATTATCCACCTGATAAGGGTTATTGTGAAGATTAAATGATTTACTGTATACAAAGCACTTACAACAGTGCCTGCCATACACTAAGCATTCAATAATTGTTAACTATTAGTATTATCATCTCCTAGCAACCAGTAAAACAGATGATCATTATTTTTAATACTCTATTAGGAAATTTGGATAAAGCAAAGCTTAAGCAGCTCATGAAATCTATGTAAACCAAAATTAAAATTGAATAAGTTAGACCTAAAGAAAATCATTCATTTGATCAAGTTCAGATCTATTATAAAAGCAGACTGGGCAACTGCTTATCGGTCTCACATGTACAAAGGGTATTGTATGTATAAGCACCACACGTAGTAGGTCCACTAGAGGTACTCTTTGAGCTCAATATGATCATTGTATGATGAATGTGTTTTGTCTGTTTTCCTCTTGTAAGAGGAATTTGTATTCAAAATAAATGTTTACATTTTTAGGTGACTTTTAAGGAGATGGTGTTTTGGCAATGTTCACAGATAATTATCAAGAATGAAAACTTTACGTGTTATGTAAAATGTTGGCAACATTTCATCACTTGCAGGAGTGGTTATTAGAACTTACATTGTGGTGATTGTGCACACTGAATGACCTTTGGATCAGTGGGACCACAGCACATTGAACTAGAACTCAGCCATGTACCGATCATACGCTCCTCACTCATACTTGTTCCTTGCATCTGTCAGAATTCTGAAGTGTGATATCAACTCTTGCTACAATTAGTTAAAAAGTATATATAATTAGTGCCTAATAAGTTTATACCAATTGCAAAAATATCCATCAAAGTGAGTAATTTGAGTCAAGTTACATAAAAATTCAAAAGCTGTTATTAAAAATGGGACTTGCTTGTATATGAGCCCAAGATTCCAGAAGCTTTAATCTACACATGCATTTACTTTATTCCCTTTATTTTATCATATTGAGCCTTCCCTTCCTTGAACATAGTATAGTTTTCTAGCTAGTTAGATATTTAAAAATATCTTTCAGTAAAGTTTCTTTTTCTCCATAAAGGTCTCTCAAATCTTCTCTTAAATTTAATTATTAGATACTTTATTTGTTGTTACTATTGTAAATAGTATGTTTTTCCTCTTTTTTTTCTATTTTCTGTTTGCTGATATAAGCTTTTTTTGGTATAGAGATCTTTGTTTAGTATCTAGTTACTAAAGTATGATGATTGTAATTGTGTCTTCCTTTCCAATGCTTACACTGTTTCTTTTTCTTGCCTTACTATGCTAGTTAGGACTTTGACTACAGTATTCAATACAAGTGTTAACAGTGGGCATTTGTTTTTTGTTTCTGTTTTTTTTTTTAATTTTTTTTAAAGATTGATTTTTTATTATTTATTTAATTTATTTTTGGCTGTGTCAGGTCTTAGTTGCAGCATACAGGCTCTTTGTTGTGGTGTGCGGGCTTCTCTCTAGTTGTGGCGTGCGAGTTTTCTCTTCTCTAGTTGTGGTGCATAGGCTCCAGGGCACGTGGCCTCTGCAGTTGTGGTGCACGGGTTCCAGAGCGCATGGGCTCTGTAGTTGGCAGCACGCGGGCTCTAGTTGCGGCGTGTGGGCTTAGTTGCCACGCGGCATGTGGGATCTTAGTTCTCTGACCAGGGATCAAACCAGTGTCCCCTGCATTGTAAGGCAGATTCTTTGCCACTGGACCACCAGGGAAGTCCCAACAGTGGGCATTCTTATATTGCACTTAGTTTTTAAAAGGAAGTGCTCCTTACGTTTTACCATTAAGAAAAATCTTTGCTATAGATTTTTGATAGATACTCTGTAGGTTAAAGGCATTTCTGTTGCTATTTGGCTAAGATTTTGTATGTGTGTGAAGAATGAGTATTGAATTTTATCAGACGCTTTTCCTACATTTGTGAGATGGTCATGTGGTTGTCCTCATTCTGTTAATATGATGAATGACATTTATCAAGTTTCTAATGTTGAATCACCCTTGCATTGCTGGGATGAACCCAACTTAATCATGATGGTCTTTTTAAAAAACATGTAGTTGAGAGACTTCCCTGGTGGTCCAAAGGTTGAGACTTCACACTTCCACTGCAGGGGGCGCAGGTTCGGTCCCTGGTCAGGGAACTAAGATCCCACATGCCATATAGAGTGGCCAAAAAAAAAAAGTATAGTTGAATTTTTAATATTTCATTTAGAATTGTTGTATGTATGTTCACAGATGAAATTGGTCCATAATTTTTATTTCTTACAGTATTGTCCTTATTTGATTTGGTATCTAGATTATGCCAACCTTAAAGAATGAGGTGGGAACTAACCCCCCCCATCCCCACTTCCCAGAAGGATTTGTATAAGACTCGAATGATAGGGCTTCCCTGGTGGCGTAGTGGTTAAGAATCCGCCTGCCAATGCAGGGGACACAGGTTTGAGCCCTGGTCCGGGAAGATCCCACATGCCGTGGAGCAACTAAGCCCGTGTACCACAACTACTGAGCCTGTGCTCTAGAGCCCACAAGCCACAACTACTGAAGCCTGTGCGCCTAGAGCCCATGCTCCACAACGAGAAGCCACTGCAATGAGAAGCCCGCGCACTGCAACAAAGAGTAGTCCCCGCTCCCCACAACTAGAGAAAAGCCCGCCCACAACAATGAAGACCCAACACAGCCAAAAATAAAATAAATAAAAGAAAAAAAGAAAAGACTGGAATGATCTATTTTTTGAAAGTTTGGTTGAATTTCTGTTTGACTCTCTGGGCTTAGTGTTTTGGGGGGAGAGGTGTGAGCTTAGTGTTTTGGGGGAGAGGTGTGAGCTTAGTATTTTGGGGGGGAGATATGTATTTGGTTTTCTAAATGGTTTATCTAGGATTTCTGTTTCTAGTTAAGCCAGATTTTAGAAGGTTTTTCTCTTTTTTTTAGGAATCCATTCATTTTGTCTGCATTTTTAAAGTATTTGGCATAAAGTTGTTTAAAGCATTCTTTTTGTTATCTTTTAAATTTCTGTTATATAAGTATTTATCTGTCTTTTTTATTCCTCATATTTTTTGTGCCTTCCTTTTTTTCTTTCATCAGTCTTGCTAGAGATTTTATGTATTTTCTTAGCCTCATCAGAAAAACAGTGCTTGACTTTGATTTTCTCTATTGTATGTTTCCAATTTCATTAATTTCTGACCTTTCTCCTTTCTTCATTTTTAAGGGAAATGCAGAATCTAACATAAGAACAGTGGGGTGTCTCCCAGTTTCCAAGGACAGACTTTCATTAGGGATTAAGAACAGCTGGAACCAGGGCTTACAATGGTACTAGGACCTTACTTCTTTCTCTTTCCTTTGAGTCTGTTTCTTTCTGTCTTGCTATCAACTGGCTTTTCTACTCTTCAGTCTACATGGCAGAAAATAGTGAAAATGAGTCTCTGAAATTTGATATCAGTTCCAGCTTGGTGTGCTCTTGATTCCTCTAAAGATTTCAGATTTTTCCATCTGCATACTGTCTTTCAGAAAATTTTTTCTTTAGAATTCTCTTTAATGAGATTTTCTATAGTAAACTCAGTTATTTTGTCTGAAAGTCTTTATCACCCTCATTCTTGATAGATGTTTCTTTAGGTATAAAATCATGGGGTGGTAGTTATTTTTGCAGTCATTGGAAGAAATAATTCCACTGTCTTCTGGTGTCCATTGTTGCTATTGATAAATCAGCTGCCAAATAGTTCTTCATTTAAGCAAATCTTTTTCACCTCTGACTGCTTTTGAGTTCTGTGGTTTTTGGTTTTCTGAAGTTTCATATGTTGTGCCTAGGTTCGATTTCTTTTATTTATCCTATGTGAGATTTTGACTGTGAACTGCTTATTTTCCTTGGAAAAAATATTTGTGGGTGTTCTTTGAGGCCTAAGAAGGAAATGCATTGCTTCAAGAGGATTTACCTCTGGTTTTTTTTTTCCAGATGCCTCAGGTACTACAGTTTGGTGACTAGATTCATCCTTTGAGATTCTGGACCACCCAAAGGAAGTGAATTTGGGTTGCAATTATGTGTGTGGGCTTGCTTGTCTTCACAGTCTCTTAGGAATCCTTGTTCTCTTTTGCCACAGGAAGACAAGTTTCCTTGTAGTCCTTTGGGGATCCCATGTGGCAATGGGTGGACTAGGTTTACTTCTGGTTCACTTGTTTCCTGAGGATGAAACTTTTGGCGGGGGGTGGGTGTGTGTGTGTCCCAGCTTTATGAAGAAAGGGTCTTCTGTTGGATTTTCCATGTTGGGTGGGTCTTGAACTTTGACTTCTGTTCTTTGCCGGGAGATCATCAAATCTGAAGCTCAACATTGTGAATTAGGCAGATGTCTATAGGACAAAGACAGTTTTATTAAGCCACTTATCTCTTTCTTATAGATTTTGGTCTGGTTATTCCCTTTACCATCTTTTGAGCTCCTCAATGCTTTTAATATTTTTTGAAATAAAATTTTATCCATCACTTTTAGTTGTTTTCAGTGAGAGAATTGGGTGAATAATCTAGCCTAATATGTTACTGGAGGTGGTCTTTTATTCTAATTTCCTTGGGTTTTCTTTATTCTTTTTCTGATTCCTTCAGATAGATGTTTAGCTCACCAGTTATTGGCCTTATTTCCTAATATAAGCATTTAGAGCTATACATTTATAAGTGGCTCATGAGGTTTGAAATGGAGTATTTTCATTATTATTAACTACACATTTTTAAGATTTTGAATTTGCTGTTGTGATTTTCAGTTATGCTTGCCTCCTTAAGCCATGACCTAGGACCCACAAGTCAATTGGAATTTTGAAGTACGTGGATTTTAAAAGATTTATCCTGGGACTTCCCTGGCGGTCCAGTGGTTAAGACTTCACCTTCCAATGCAGGGGAAGCGGGTTCGATCCCTGGTCGGGGAGCTGGGATCCCACATGCCTCGTGGCCAAAAAACCAAAACATAAAACAGAAGCAATGTTGTAACAAATTCAATAAAGGCTTTTAAAAAATGGTCCACATCAAGAAAAATCTTAAAAAAAAAAATTTATCTTTTTGTTATATTTAACTCACCTTTAAAAAGAAACAGGATTTTCAATTTGTATTACAAAGCAGGACTCAACTATGCTGTATACAGGAGACACACAGGTGATATAGAAAAATAAAAGGGATAGGTGAAGATATACAAGGCAAATGGAAACACTAAGAAAGGAAGAGTTGCTCTGTGACCATTCCTTTCAGTGGCTTTTTGTCCCCTTCCTGATAGCAAACTTTAGTAAATAACTAATATTCCATATCGTTTGAGATGTTTTGAGGAAGTCTCAAAAAGATGGATTTTGTGTTAATCATAGAATAGTCATTTTCTTTTTCTTTCTTCTCCTCCTCCCCGTTCTTTTCCTGCTCTTCTCCCTTCTCCTCTTCCTTTTTCTTTACACTTGAACATATTTGAACTGGGATGTATCTCTCATATTGAGATGCATCTTACTATTGATGATATTTCACAATTAATGAACAATTATTAATTAACAGTTAATTTTGGCAG
Organism: Balaenoptera acutorostrata; assembly: GCF_949987535.1. Taxonomy (NCBI): domain Eukaryota; kingdom Metazoa; phylum Chordata; class Mammalia; order Artiodactyla; family Balaenopteridae; genus Balaenoptera; species Balaenoptera acutorostrata. Next base: position 152,068,149 of record NC_080066.1, on the reverse strand, counting down.
CATTTTTTTCTCTTTTGGAACATAAAATAATGATATATCTTGCAACTGATGGTATCTTAGCTTTGATGAAATATACATTTTTACATACATACCATGACTCTTTATCCTACCCCATCCTCTACTTGGAATGCCCCATTTTTTTGTCTCTCCCATCCTATGCTTATATCATTCAAGAGCTTAATGGAGGAAATAATCCTTATTTTCTCATCCTGACTCCTCTTCTTTCAGCACTTAGCACAATACTTTGTTAGACACAGGGTTGTATTTAATTAGCAATTAAGAGAAGTGTGTAGGTATAATGAATCATAGCACAGACTGTGACACATTTATATTAGTGACCAGTTTTTTAGCTTCTTGGTGAGAGGAGATTAATACCTACATTAGTTAAGATTGTTTTGAATATAAAGAACAGAGTCCAGTGTTTCCTACATTAAGCAAGTTAGAGAATTTATTAGATGGATGTTTAGTCATCTGATGATGTTCAAGAAAGAGTTTAACCAATGAAACAAAAAAAGTAAGTAAAGGGAATTCCCTGGTCGTCCAGTGGTTAGGACTCTGCACTTCTACTGCTGGGGGCACAGGTTCAGTTCCTGGTCAGGGAACTAAGATCCCGCATGCCGTGTGGCATGGCCCAGAAAAACAAAACAAACAAACAAACAAAAAAAAACCCAGTAATTAAAATATATAAAGCACTGTGAAGGAAATGAAAAGAGTAGTAACAGTAAAGAATTACAGGGGAGGAAGGAGCTTCATGATGGCGGAAGAGTAAGACATGGAGATCACTTTCCTCCCCACAAATACATCAGAAATACATCTACATGTGGAACAACTCCTACAGAACACCTACTGAACGCTGGCAGAAGACCTCAGACCTCCCAAAAGGCAAGAAACTCCCCATGTACCTGGGTAGGGCAAAAGAAAAAAGAAAAAACAGAGACAAAAGAATAAGGATGGGACCTGCACCAGTGGGAGGGAGCTGTGAAGGAGGAAAGGTTTCCACACATTAGGAAGCCCCTTCACAGGCGGAGACTGCGGGTGGCGGAAGGGGGAAGCTTCAGAGCCACGGAGGAGAGTGCAGCAACAGGGGTGCAGAGGACAAAGTGGAGAGATTCCTGCGCAGAGGATCGGTGCCCACCAGCACTCACCAGCCCGAGAGGCTTGTCTGCTCACCTGCCGGGGCAGGAGGGGGCTGGGAGCTGAGGCTCGGGCTTCAGAGGTCAGACCCCAGGGAGAGGACTGGGGTTGGCTACGTGAACACAGCCTGAAGGGGCTAGTGCGCCACAGCTAGCTGGGAGGGAGTCCGGGGAAAAGTCTGGAGCTGCCGAAGAGGCAAGAGACTTTTTCTTGCCTCTTTGTTTCCTGGTGTGCGAGGAGAGGGAATTAAGAGCGCCACTTAAAGGAGCTCCAGAGATGGGCGTGAGCCGCGGCTATCAGCGCAGACCCCAGAGATGGGCATGAGACGCTAAGGCTGCTGCTGCAGCCACCAAGAAACCTGTGTGCAAGCACAGGTCACTATCCACACCTCCCCTCCCGGGAGCCTGTGCAGCCCGCCACTGCCAGGGTCCCGTGATACAGGGACAACTTCCCCAGGAGAACACACGGCACACCTCAGGCTGGTGCAACGTCACGCTGGGCTCTGCCACTGCAGGCTCACCCCGCACTCCGTACCCCTCCCTCCCCCTGGCCTGAGTGAGCCAGAGACCCTAATCAGCTGCTTCTTTAACCCCGTCCTGTCTAAGTGAAGAACAGACGCCCTCAGGCGACCTACACGCAGAGGCGGGTCCAAATCCAAAGCTGAACCCCAGGAGCTGTGCGAACAAAGAAGAGTAAGGGAAATTTCTCGCAGCAGCCTCAGGAGCAGTGGATTAAATCTCCACAACTTGATGTACCCTGCATCTGTGGAATACCTGAATAGACAACGAATCATCCCAAATTGCGGAGGTGGACTTTGGGAGCAATGATATATATATATTTTTCCCTTTTTCTCTTTTTGTGAGTGTGTATGTGTATACTTCTGTGTGTGATTTTGTCTGTATAGCTTTGCTTTTACCATTTGTCCTAGGGTTCTGTCTGTCTTTTTTTTTTTTAGTATAGTTTTTAGCACTTGTTATCATTGGTGGATTTGTTTTTTGGGTTGGTTGCTCTCTTCTTTCTTTCTTTTTTTATTACTTAAAAAAATTTTTTAAATAATTTTTTATTTTAATAACTATTTTATTTTATTTTATCTTTTTCTTTCTTTCTTTTTATCCTCCCTTTTATTCTGAACCGTGTAGATGACAGGCTCTTGGTACTCCAGCCAGGTGTCAGGGCTGTGCCTCTGAGGTGGGAGAGCCAAGTTCAGGACACTGGTCCTCCAGAGACCTCCCAGCTCCACGTAATATCAAACGACGAAAATCTCCCAGAGATCTCCATCTCAACGCCAAGACCCAGCTCCACTCAACAACCAGCAAGCTACAGTGCTGGACACCCTATGCCAAACAACTAGCAAGACAGGAGCACAACCCCATCCATTAGCAGAGAGGCTGCCTAAAATCATAATAAGGCCACAGACACCCCAAAACACACCACCAGACGTGGACCTGCCCACCAGAAAGACAAGATCCAGCCTCATCCACCAGAACACAGGCACTAGTCCCCTCCACCAGGAAGCCTACACAACTCACTGAACCAACCTTAGCCACTGGGGTCAGACGCCAAAAACAATGGGAACTACGAACCTGCAGCCTGCAAAAAGGAGACCCCAAACACAGTAAGTTAAGCAAAATGAGAAGACAGAGAAACGCACAGCAGATGAAGGAGCAAGGCAACAACCAGACCTAACAAATGAAGAGGAAATAGGCAGTCTACCAGAAAAAGAATTCAGAATAATGATGGTAAAGATGATCCAAGATCTTGGAAATAGAATGGAGAAAATACAAGAAACGTTTAACAAGGACCTAGAAGAACTAAAGAGCAAACAAACAATCATGAACAACACAATAAATGAAATTAAAAATTCTCTAGAAGGGATCGATAGCAGAGTAACTGAGGCAGAAGAACAGATAAGTGACCTGGAAGATAAAATAGTGGAAATAACTACTGCAGAGCAGAATAAAGAAAAAAGAATGAAAAGAATTGAGGACAGTCTCAGAGACCTCTGGGACAACATTAAACGCACCAACATTCGAATTATAGGGGTCACAGAAGAAGAAGAGAAAAAGAAAGGGACTGAGAAAATATTTGAAGAGATTATAGTCAAAAACTTCCCTAATATGGGAAAGGAAATAGTTAATCAAGTCCAGGAAACACAGAGTCCCATACAGGATAAATCCAAGGAGAAACACGCCAAGACCCGTATTAATCAAACTATCAAAAATTAAATACAATGAAAAAATATTAAAAGCAGCAAGGGAAAACCAACAAGTAACACACAAGGGAATCCCCATAAGGTTAACAGCTGATCTTTCAGCAGAAACTCTGCAAGCCAGAAGGGAGTGGCAGGACATATTTAAAGTGATGAAGGAGAAAAACCTACAACCAAGATTACTCTACCCAGCAAGGATCTCATTCAGATTTGACGGATAAATTAAAACCTTTACAGACAAGCAAAAGCTAAGAGAATTCAGCACCACCAAACGAGCTTTACAACAAATGCTAAAGGAACTTCTCTAGGCAGGAAACACAAGAGAAGGAAAAGACGTACAATAACAAACCCCAAACAATTAAGAAAATGGTAATAGGAACATACATATCGATAATTACGTTAAATGTAAATGGATTAAATGGTCCAACCAAAAGACATAGACTGGCTGAATGGATACAAAAGCAAGACCTGTATTTATGCTGTCTACAAGAGACCCACCTCAGACCTAGGGACACATACAGACTGAAAGTGAGGGGATAGAAAAAGATATTCCATGCAAATGGAAATCAAAAGAAAGCTGGAGTAGCAATTCTCATATCAGACAAAATAGACTTTAAAACAAAGACTATTACAGGAGACAAAGAAGGACACTACCTAATGATCAAGGGATCAATCCAAGAAGAAGATATAACAATTGTAAATATTCATTCACCCAAGATAGGAGCACCTCAATATATAAGTCAGATATTAACAGCCATAAAAGGGGAAATCGACAGTAACACAATCAAAGTAGAGGACTTTAACACCCCACTTTCACCAATGGACAGATCATCCAAAATGAAAATAAAGAAGGAAACACAAGCTTTAAATGATACATTAAACAAGATGGACTTAATTGATATTTATAGGACATTCCATCCAAAAACAACAGAATACACTTTCTTCTCAAGTGCTCATGGAACATTCTCCAGGATAGATCATATCTTGCGTCACAAATCAAGCCTTGGTAAATTTAAGAAAATTGAAATCATATCAAGTATCTTTTCCGACCACAACGCTATGAGACTAGATATCAATTACAGGAAAAAATCTGTAAAAATACAAACACATGGAGGCTAAACAATATACTACTTAATAACCAAGAGATCACTGAAGAAATCAAAGAGGAAATTAAAAAAATACCTAGAAACAAATGACAATGAAAACACGACTACCCAAAACCTATGGGATGCAGCAAAAGCAGTTCTAAGAGGGAAGTTTATAGCAATACAATCCTACCTTAAGAAACAAGAAACATCTCAAATGAACAACCTAACCTTACACCTAAAGCAATTAGAGAAAGAAGAACAAAAAAACCCCAAAGTTAGCAGAAGGAAAGAAATCATAAAGATCAGATCAGAAATAAAAAGAAATGAAGGAAACAATAGCAAAGATCAATAAAACTAAAAGCTGGTTCTTTGAGAAGATAAACAAAATTGATAAACCATTAACCAGACTCATCATGAAAAACAGGGAAAGGACTCAAATCAATAAAATTAGAAATGAAGAAGAAGTTACAACGGACACTGCAGAAATACAAAGGATCATGAGAGATTACTGCAAGCAACTTTATGCCAATAAAATGGACAACCTGGAAGAAATGGACAAATTCTTAGAAATGCATGACCTTCCGAGACACAGCTAGGAAGAAATAGAAAATATGAACAGACCAATCACAAGCACTGAAATTGAAACTATGATTATAAATCTTCCAACAAACAAAAGCGCAGGAGAATGGCTTCACAGGTGAATTCTATAAAACATTTAGAGAAGAGCTAACACCTATCCTTCTCAAACTCTTCCAAAATGTAGCAGAGGGAGGAATACTCCCAAACTCATTGTACGAGGCCACCATCACCCTGATACCAAAACCAGACAAAGATGTCACAAAGAGAGAAAACTACAGGCCAATATCACTGATGAACATAGATGCAAAATTCCTCAACAAAATACTAGCAAACAGAATCCAACAGCACATTAAAAGTATCATACACCATGAGCAAGTGGGGTTTATCCCAGGAATGCAAGGATTCTTCAGTATATGCAAATCAATCAATGTGATACACCATATTAACAAATTGAAGAATAAAAACCATATGATCATCTCAATAGATGCAGAGAAAGCTTTCGACAAAATTCAACACCCATTTACGATAAACACCCTCCAGAAAGTAGGCATAGAGGGAACTTACCTCAACATAATAAAGGCCATATATGACAAACCCACAGCCAACATTGTCCTCAATGGTGAAAAACTGAAAGCATTTCCACTAAGATCAGGAACAAGACAAGGTTGCCCACTCTCACCACTATTATTCAACATAGTTTTGGAAGTTTTAGCCACAGCAATCAGAGAAGAAAAAGAAATAAAAGGAATCCAAATTGGAAAAGAAGAAGTAAAGCTGTCACTGTTTGCAGATGACATGATACTATACATAGAGAATCCTAAAGATGCTACCAGAAAACTACTAGAGCTAATCAATGAATTTGGTAAAGTTGCAGGATACAAAACTAATGTACAGAAACCTCTTGCATTCCTATACACTGATGATGAAAAATCTGAAAGTGAAATTAAGAAAACACTCCCATTTACCATTGCAACAAAAAGAATAAAATACCTAGGAATAAACCTACCTAAGGAGACAAAAGACCTGTATGCAGAAAATTATAAGACACTGATGAAAGAAATTAAAGATGATACAAATAGAGAGATATACCATGTTTTTGGATTGGAAGAATGAACATTGTGAAAATGAGTATACTGCCCAAAGCAATCTACAGATTCAATGCAATCCCTATCAAATTACCAATGGCATTTTCCACAGAACTAGAACAAAAAATTTCACATTTTGTATGGAAACACAAAAGACCCCGAATAACCAAAGCAATCTTGAGAAAGAAAAATGGAGCTGGAGGAATGAGGCTCCCTGACTTCAGACTATACTACAAAGCTACAGTAATCAAGACAGTATGGTACCGGCACAAAAACAGAAATCTAGATCAATGGAACAGGATAGAAAGCCCAGAGATAAACCCACACACATATGGTCACCTTATCTTTGATAAAGGAGGCAAGAATATACAGTGGAGAAAAGACAGCCTCTTCAATAAGTGGTGCTGGGCAAACTGGACAGCCTACATGTAAAAGAATGAAATTAGAACACTCCCTAACACCATACACAAAAATAAACTCAAAATGGATTAAAGACCTAAATGTAAGGCCAGACACTATCAAACTCTTAGAGGAAAACATAGGCAGAGCACTCTATGACATAAATCACAGCAAGATCCTTTTTGACCCACCTCCTAGAGAATGGAAATAAAAACAAAAATAAACAAATGAGACCTAATGAAACTTCAAAGCTTTTGCACAGCAAAGGAAACCATAAAGAAGACGAGAAGACAACCCTCAGAATGGGAGAAAATATTTGCAAATGAAGCAACTGACAAAGGATTAATCTGCAAAATTTACAAGCAGCTCATGCAGCTCAATATCAAAAAAACAAACAACCCAATCCAAAAATGGACAGAAGACCTAAATAGACATTTCTCCAAAGAAGATATACAGATTGCCAACAAACACATGAAAGAATGCTCAACATCATTCATCATTAGAGAAATGCAAATCAAAACTACAATGTGATATCATCTCACACTGGTCAGAATGGCCATCATCAAAAAATCTACAAACAATAAATGCTGGAGAGGGTGTGGAGAAAAGGGAACCCTCTTGCACTGTTGGTGGAATGTAAATTGATACAGCCACTATGGAGAACAGTATGGAGGTTCCTTAAAAAACTAAAAATAGAACTACCGTACGACCCAGCAATCCCACTATTGGGCATATACCCTGAGAAACCCATAGTTCAGAAAGAGTCATGTACCACAATGTTCACTGCAGCTCTATTTGCAATAGCCAGTACATGGAAGCAACCTAAGTGTCCATCAACAGATGAATGGTTAAAGAAGATGTGGCACATATATACAATGGAATATTACTCAGCCATAAAAAGAAATGAAATTGAGTTATTTGTAGTGAGGTGGATGGACGTAGAGTCTGTCATACAGAGTGAAGTAAGTCAGAAAGAGAAAAACAAATACCGTATGCTAACACACATCTATGGAATCTAAAAAAACAAAAAAATGGTCATGAAGAACCTAGGGGCAAGACGGGAATAAAGACACAGACCTACTAGAGAATGGGCTTGAGGATATGGGTAGGGGGAAGGGTAAGCTGGGACAAAGTGGGAGAGTGGCATGGACATATATACACTACCAAATGTAAAATCGATAGCTAGTGGCAAGCAGCCGCATAACACAGGGAGATCAGCTCGGTGCTTTGTGACCACCTAGAGGGGTGGGATAGGGAGGGTTGGAGGGAGGCAGATGCAAGAGGGAAGAGATACGTGGACATATGTATATGTATAACTGATTCACTTTGTTATAAAGCAGAAACTAACACACCATTGTAAAGCAATTATACTCCAATAAAGATGTTTTAAAAAAAAAAGAATTATAGTGGATTGTATTTAGAAAGAGAGGAAAAGAAGGCCTCATCAATGAGGTGACATTTAGGTTGAGACTTGAAGTATGAGTGGAAGACAGAAGTTTTTTTGGGTTTGTTGTTGTTTTTTTAGTATTTATTTATTTATTTGTCTATGCCGGGTCTTAGTTGGTGGCATGTGGGATCTAGTTCCCTCACCCCAGGGATTGAACCCGGGCCCCCTTCCTTTGGGAGCACAGAGTCTTAACCCCTGGACCACCAGGGAGGTCCCGAAGACAGAAGTTCTTGAAGGTTCTGAGAGAAAAGCATTTTAGACAGAGGGAAATAGTAGGCCCAAAGTGGGAAACAGCTTGCAGTTAACTGAAAGAATACTAGTTAGTTGAGGAGAGTGCCACCTCGAGGTAGGAGAGCAGGCAGGGGCTATACCTTAATACGCTAACATCTGCTGCGCATTTGTGAAGTGCTGGCCACTGTTCCAAGCACTTTTTGAGCAGTGTGAATTATTATGCTATACTGACTGTGAATGCTGAGAGTTTGGATTTAATTTGAAGATGCATTGGGAAGCCATGGAACTATTACTCAGTGCCATGATCCATTTTTAAAGATTACGCTGGCTACTTTGTACATAGTTGATCAGAAGGGGACAGCAGAGGAAATAGAAATGAATACTAGTTGATGGTGGTTCTGGTAGGAGATGAAGTAATCTTGGACCATGGTTCTGATGGTAGAGGTGAAGAACAGTGGACAGATTTAAGATATATTTACAAGTCTTTTGTTGATGGCTTGGATGAAGGGAGAGGGCTGTTAGGGAAAGGAAGGAGTCAGATTGGAGAGAGTTAAAGAATTGAAGAGATGGTATGTGTAGATAATTTGTGAAGTTATTTGTCAGTAAAGGAGAGCAGAGCTGTTTTCAACCTTCTTGTGTCTATCATTTTTCCAGTGGCATTTCTGTCTTTTAAAAAAATTCTTGGAACCAAATATATTTTTATTCTAGTCTGCCTCTCCAGATTGCAGCACCTTTTTCTTATCCCACACTTGACAGATGCTTAGAGGAGGAAAGTCAGTTGAAAAGTAGGCTAGCATTCTCAGCAGTTCTGCCCTTTTTCATCAAGATGTTCCTTGCTAAATCAGTCCTTGCTATATCAGAGCAAAACAATTTTGTTCTATAAGTAAAGGTTTAATTCTTGAAAGAACAGCATCTTAGGAAGTCAGTCTCTGTATATGTGTGTTGTGGGATTAGGGGTGATGGTCATATGTATTTTTATCTGTTAAGTCTCAACATGCCTTAAAAGATAAAGGTAAGGATAGCTGAACCGCAAATTCAGTTCACCAATTGTTTTCTCAGTTGAAAGGCAAGTGATCAACTAAAAGATAAAATTGGTTGTGTAACTGAAAGAAAACTCTCAGAAGGGATAGCTTTCTTTTTTAAATGTTTCTTAAATATATATAGGTTCAGCTTTTGAAACCAACTTTGACTGCAATTTTATTTTTATTTTTTAATTATCTATCTATCTATCTATCTATTTTGGCTGCTCCGGGTCTTAGTGGCAGCATGCGGAATCTTCGCTGCGGCATGCGAACTCTTAGTTGTGGCGTGCGTGCGGGATCTAGTTCCCTGACCAGAGATTGAACCCGGGCCCTCTGCATTGGGAGTGCGGAGTCTTATCCACTGGACCACCAGGGAAGTCCCTGACTGCAGTTTTAAGTAGACAGGGTCTTTCCTCATTTTATGAAGCTCTAGTTTTCCACTTTTTTTAAGGAGTGAGTAAAGAAGCCATGTATCAAAACAAAAGGGAGAATTTTGTGGACAATATGAAAATTAGTAAAGCAGAAATCTGAAATTAAAGTCAGATAATAGATAAGGATCATGGAATACTGTTTAAATCAGTGGTTCTTAAATTTTTGGTAGTTACAGAATCCTTTGAGATACCAAAGAAAGTTGAAGAATCTGGCCCCAGAAAGTGCACAGATACATGTGCATTCAGATTTGTACATAATCTTAGGGCATTGCTAAATCTGAAGAGCCTATGCAGATGCCCTGGTCGAGAACACGTGGTCTGAATGGTAATCAGGGCTGAGGAGTAGAATGTGGCTAGAGAGCTTCAACATTCATACTGTGACAGTAATCTCTTCTCAAATACCAATCTTTAGGGCAGCCCAGACTCAATTTGTTGTTGTTTTTTTGTTGTTGTTTTTAAACCTTTGGTCTCACAGCTGATAAAATAATTTTTAGTTTTAGCTATTGAAAATTAAAGTAATCTGTTCTTAAATTTTTTTTCTTTGAAAATGCCATAGATGGCAGGGTTTTCTGAAATAAGGCAATACAGTATTCAGGATACCCTAACATATGAAACCCATTAATAAAAAAAAGTCAAGGTGAAATGCAAATTTCAAATTTACTGACACCTAGGATTATACATGAACTGAATGAATGTTTCCTTTGAGAAGTAGATTCAAAAAACAAACGAACCAACCCTTTGTTCTCTCTACTTTTCCATGAATCTGTTTGTAACATAACTTTCTCACAAAACTGAGCGTGAACTTTTAAAATGAACTTTATTAGTCCTATAGGTTAAGTATTGGACATATTTATTTCACAATTGGTGATGGATCTGTACTTTGTTACTTTTCATTTGGCTCAGTGCCTAAGTGGAACACTGAGCTAGTGATACAACTTAATAAATTATAAATTCTTTCCTGTTAGGCAGACTATGCCAGTTAGACCAATATTTAATGAAATCCAGAACTCTTAGGATTCACTGATTGAGTAGGTGATTGACTAGATGACCTACCTCTAAGTCCTTTGGCCATGGTAAGAGTCTAGGATTCCTTACATTTTTTTTCACTTACTTAACTTGATCAAATAAAAGGATTTCTTTCCTTCACTCTAAATCTTGAAAGCAAGTTTCACATCATAAGAAAAAGTAGAAATCAAAGAAAGAAAATTCAAAAATGAAATACTTTATGGTATAATATTATACTTTAAATGGTGATTTAATATATGGCTTACATTTTTAGTGACTGAACAGATTATTATTATTATTACTATTATTGGCAGATGGACAGTCAGTGCAATTTTTTTCTTGTAACTTATAGAATTCTGGAGTAGAAGTGTGATGAAGAATATAGTGGAATTGTATATATTCACATTCAACCATGTTTGTTCAGAGAACAGTAAAATAAAAGTGAGAGTTAAAAACAATATAGTTAAATTTAAATTTAGATTCTCTGCTGTTCTCAATGAGTTTCTGCTGTACAGTGTTTTTGTGCCTCCCATGTTGTGAGCATGCTCTGCAGTTCTAGTGCTAGGTAGATATTTTTCTCGTAGCATAATTCCTAAACATTAGCAAGCTACTTCAACTGTGTTCAGTTGAAAACAGCGAACTGTTCCATATTACAAATAATCCTTGGCTGTGTTGCATTTATTGCAAGAGAGTGTACTGTGGTACTTTGTGGATGATTTAAAGTATTCCCAGTGTTGGGACTTCCCTGGTGGCGCAGTGGTTAAGAATCCGCCTGCCAACAGGGAACACAGGTTCGAGCCCTGGTCTGGGAAGATCCCACATGCCGCGGAGCAACTAAGCCTGTGTGCCACAACTACTGAGCCTGCGCTCTAGAGCCTGAGAGCTACAACTGCTGAGCCCGTGTGCCGCAACTACTGAAGCCCATGCGCCTAGAGCCCGTGCTCCACAACAAAGAGAAGCCACCGCAATGAGAAGTCTGCACACCGCAATGAAGAGTAGCCCCCGCTCTTGCAACTAGAGAAAGCCCGCGCACAGCAACAAAGACCCAAGGCAGCCAAAAAAAAAAAAAAAGTATTCCCAATGTTATTTTGAATTTAGGTGATTTTTTGCTTTTAGTGCTATCTTTGGAACTTAACCCTGTGAGATTAGAGTGCCCTGAAAACATAAATTTAGCTAATCTAAGGAAATTTGTGAGTTTATTATTTTTTTTTCAGCTATTCAGAATGGTACCCATGGTTTTATATTTTAGTTCATATATTTTTACATTTGAAACCAACTAATACTGTTGTAACGATTAGAGTAATTTTACCATTTTCCTTAACTTTGATTTTTCTTTTTCTTTCTTAAAGGGAAACTATCTTAAGTGTCAGGGTCAAGTTTCCTGTACGTGTCTTGTCTATATCTGTGTATATCAAGTATGTGCTATTTAGTGTTTATGTTTTTTTTTCTCATAGTGAATTTTCTAAAGCATTGTCTTGTCCAATCTTCCTTATAATTTATATACAAGAGGGGCCTAAAGTTAGAGGTGTAATTGTGTCAATAGAACAAAGAAAAGCAAACAAGCATAATTTAGAAGGAAGAAAAACTCTATAGAGAGAAAAGTCCCCATTTTCCTAAGAGTTGTAGCTCTCTGTTGGCCCTGCAGAAGCCTCTGGTTCATTTTATTTTATTTTCTCTTTTTAAAAATTTTCTTTTAATTATCTTTTTTTTCTGGCTCATTTTATTTTATTTTATTTGGCCGCGCCACGTGGCTTGCGGGATCTTAGTTGTCTGATCAGGGATGGAACCTGAGCCCTCAGCTGTGAAAGCATGGAGTCCTAACCACTGGACCGCCAGGGAATTTCCATCTGGTTCATTTTCGATTGGGCTGAACAGACTGAATTTCAGTAACTTTATTCTTTTTAGTAAAAGTGAGACTTAAATTTTATAACTAAATGTGACTTGTTTTTCTTTTTTTATTTACTTATTTTATTATTTATTTATTTATTTATTTGGCTGCATTGGGTCTTGTTGCTGCACGCGGGCTTTCTCTAGTCATGGTGAGCGGGGGCTACTCTTCGTTGCAGTGCGTTGGCTTCTCATTGTAGTGGCTTCTCTTGTTGTGGAGCATGGGCTCTAGGCACGCAGGCTTCAGTAGTTGTAGCGCGTGGGCTCAGTAGTTGTGGCTCACAGGCTCTAGAGCACAGGCTCAGTAGCTGTGATGCACAGGCTTAGTTGCTCTCCGGCATGTGGGATCTTCCTGGACCAGGGCTTGAACCTGTGTCCCCTCCATTGGCAGGCGGATTCTTAACCACTGCGCCACCAGGGAAGTCCCGTGACTTGTTTTTCTTACCCCTTGTTAGATATCTCATAATTATAGGTGTGTATGTATTTATATTTCTACGCTCCCCGTCTCTATCCTCAGAAGGATTTTAGGTGACTTGCTTTCCACCTAATTAAAATTATAAAATAGTTGATGTATACAAAAGAATATATGTACCATATGTAGGTTATACAGAATAATGAAATGAAAACTTGTGTATCTTCTACTCAGCTTAAGCACTACTAAAACTTTTGAAGTCCCCATGTGAACATTTCCCGATTATGTCCCCCTTTCTTTTCCCTCAGAAGTAACAGTGCCCTTAATTATGTTTATCATTCTCTTGTTTTTCTTTCTATTTCTATACACATATCCCTAAATGTTATCATGTTTAGTTTTGCATAATTTTGAGAGGTAATGTGAGGGGACTAAGAGCACAAATTCTGGCGCCAGGCAAATCTGCCACTTAACTAACCATGTGATTTGGGCAAATGACTTAACTTTTCAGTGCTTGTTTCCTCATTCATGAAATAGAGATTAAAAATAGAATCTACCTGATAGGGCTATTGTGAGAATAAAATGAGTCATTATATGCAAAGTGCACAGTGTACAGTGCCTGGTACGCAGGCAGTATTCTCTTAGTTGTTAGTATTTGTATAAAGGAATCATAAACAGTTTGCTTCCCTCCTCCTTCAACATTATGATTGTGAGATTCATCCATGTTGATCATTATAGCTGTAGATGATTTATTTTTACTTCTTTCTCTCTTAATTAAATTTTTTATTTTTAAAAATGTTTAAATTGAGGTCTTATTTTTATTTCTGCATGGTATTCTAATAGTGTGAATATTCTGTATTTCTTGTGTTGATGGATAATTAGATTCTAGTGTTTATTTTACTGTTACAAATAATAAACAATGCTATGCAGACATTATCTTGCACACCTTCTTGTGCACATGTTTAAGAGTTTCTCTAGGATACACACCTAGAGAAGAAACTGCTGAGTTGTAAGGGTATGTGAGTCTTCAACTTTCCTAGACAGTGCCATCAAAAAGGTTGCACTAGTTTATGCTCCTGTAAGAGTATGAGAGTGCCCGTTGCTCCATATTTTATTGTCTGATTCTTTAATATTTGCAAAACTGACAGATGTATAATGGTATATAGTGTCTTTTTAAAAATTATTTGTTTATTTTATTAATTTTTGGCTGCATTGGGTCTTTGTTGCTGCACGCGGGCTTTCTCTAATTGTGTCGATGGGCTTCTCTTTGTGGTGGCTTCTCTTGTTGTGGAGCTTGGGCTCTAGGCATGCAGGCTTAAGTAGTTGTGGCACGTGGGCTCAGTAGTTGTGGCTCGCGGGCTCTAGAGCACAGGCTCAGTAGTTGTGGCTGACGGGCTTAGCTGTTCTGTGGCATGTGGGATCTTCCCAGACCAGGGCTCGAACCTGTGTCCCCTGCATTGGCAGGCGGATTCTTAACCACTGCGCCACCAGGGAAGCCCAGGGACAGTATTTCTTAACAATCTGTAAATTTGCACATGAAACTCCTGCTAAAGTACCATTCACAGTAGATGCCTAATATTTATTATTTCTTCTTGTTCTTTTTTTGGTCTTTCCTGGGTAGAGCAAATTACCACGTGTGCTTGTAATCCTTCATACACTCATATACTTAGGTAGTGTTCAAGAAATCTATTTATCTTGTCAAGCATGAGGTTAATTACCATGAAAAGTATGATAATTTAGCTGATCTTTTGATTAATATAAGATTTCCTATTTGAAATAGTCGAGCAAATACTTTTAGAAAACTGCCTTTAATTCCAGCACTGGAATTTAATACACCTTTCTCCCATTTAAATACTCTGAATCTGATTTCAACGGATATTATATCAGCAAATAGTGCATTTTCTAGAGCAGGTATGAAAACAAGATTCAGGAACACTTCTAGTACTAACCGTCTGGATTCAGTTCACTGTCATCTCCTGGATTATTATAGTAGCCTCCTAATTGTCTCCCTGCTTCATTCTTGTTCTCTTCAATCTATTCTTTTTTTTTTTTTTTAATTTTATTTATTTATTTATTTATTTTATTTATGGCTGTGTTGGGTCTTCGTTTCTGTGTGAGGGCTTTCTCTAGTTGTGGCAAGTGGGGGCCACTCTTCATCGCGGTGCGCAGGCCTCTCACTGTCGCGGCCTCTCTTGTTGTGGAGCACAGGCTCCAAACGCGCAGGCTCAGTAATTGTGGCTCACGGGCCCAGCTGCTCTGTGGCACGTGGGATCCTCCCAGACCAGGGCTCGAACCCGTGTCCCCTGCATTGGCAGGCAGACTCTCAACCACTGTGCCACCAGGGAAGCCCCTCTTCAATCTATTCTTAACCCAGCGGCCAAATGTAAAATATAGGTGCTTCCTTTTAGAACCCTCCAGTGGCTCCCCATTTCTCTCAGAGGAAAAACCAGTGTTTGGCCCACAGGGTCCTATATTACTTTGTCCTGTGTAACCCATCTGGTCTCATCTCTCCTATTCTCTTGTCTTCATTTTGCACTGGACACACAGACCTTCTTTTGTTTGTCAGACATTCTAGGCAAGCTATCCCCTCAGGACCTTTGTGTTAATTATTTTCTTTTTCTGGAATGCTCATCCTACTGCATGGCTCACTTTTTTACCTTCTTCAGTTCTTTGCTCAAGTGTTACTTTCTTAATTTAAAATTTCATCCCTGCCTCCAGTACTTCTAATCCCCCTCTTAACCCTGTTCATCTTTTTCTGCATGGCATTTACCACCTCTAACATACCACAGAGTTGGTGGTGTTCGGATAAGTGTTTCACAATTAGTTCTCCAAGTATAGTTCCAGCATGAATGATGGTTGATATTTTTGCTTGTTTAGTGAGTAAGATGAAAGTGAAGCAGTGAAGATGTGTGTCAACATTTCACTCATTTGTCATTGACGTAAGAGACTTCTTTGCTGAATTGGATAATAGTTTTCAAGTAATGGAAGAATATTTCCTCAAAATTTTTGCACTATTCATAATGTAATGGTTATAGACACCACACACTTTTAAGTTCAATCTGCATCTTAACATTTTCTCCATCAGTTTCTTAGATCTAGACAATCACAGAACAATAAATCAAGCAGTGATTGGTAGTTTTTGCCAAATTCTGTAGTATAAATACTTCCACCATGGCCAATTTCAAGTTACCAACATGAAGTCACTGAACTGAACATGTTGTTGGGAAGAGATGTACAATAGCCCAGCATTAGATAGTATTTCTACCTTACAGATAGAAAATCATAAATAACCCCAAGAGCATAGATAATAGTAAAATGTAGTTTAAAAAAAAATAGGAAGTGATGAGTTTTTACCTTTGTTTTAAAGTAACTTATATAATTATAAGTTATTATATAACTTATATAATTATAACATATAATTATAATTTAATTTGTAATAAAGACTATGTTTAGCATCCAGTTCACAAACTTGCTGAAAATTTGACAGTTGGATCTTGTCAGTCAGCACACCACTGTGAATAATCTGGCTGTTTATTTTTTATCTCCTTCATAGAGGCAGGGGTTTTGTTCTGTATTGTTTACTGCAGCATGGCATGGTAGGCAGTCAATAGATACTTGTTGACTGAATTTTAATTAAAATATTTGAGGTCTTTTATATATAATTTAAAATTCATATAAATAAATGAACTAGGTGCTGAGTGAAAAATAAATTTTGTCTTCAAATAAATTGAAACTTTTTTCTTCATTTTTAAATATGAAGTTTTGATTATAACTAGCATAAAATTCTTGTTTTTCTGAATTATTGACCTAGATTATAAATAAAAGCATGCTACTCTGAAAGGAATGGAAAGATTTTCAAATTTGCCTTGCTAAGAGAAAGATATCATGTGATCCCTCTTTTATAAAAAGAAAAAATTGAAGCATATATGCATAGAAAAAAAACAAAGGAGAAAACTCTAAAATGTTGATGGAGGTTATTTCTGTTTAGTGGGATTACAGGTCATTTGTATTTCATTCTTTGGATTTTTCTGTTTTTCCTGTTCTTTACAAGTCACATCTATTACATGATAAAATTATTTTAAAATCAGCTTCCTTATCATACCCTAGTATAGTATTTTAGTTGAATGAGGAGGAAAGTAAAATATTACAAGTAGAATATACAGGGTGAAGAAAGAGAAAGAAGTGAAAAAGCCACAGCATATTTGAAAGGTCTGATCTTCATAGGATTATGCAGGGAAGCATTGGGAGACAAGGCTGGACTGTTGAAGATCCTAAAGTTTAATGTCTGAGTCTGGCATTCAGGAGCCTCCACAACTTGAACCCAACCTTTTTCCAGCCCAACAGGTTTTGAACACATTCAAGGAAGAATTTTAGGAATATTAATCTGGCACAACTATGTAAGGAGATTAGAGGAAAGGGGACTTGGAGTCCAGGGGTTGTTGCAGAGGTTCATGGATGAAGTGATTTTTCTGCCAGGGCAATTAGGAATAGAAATGCTGAATGGCTGAATAACAGAGATATTGATACCTATTCTCATCCAGTAGCACCTATTGATGGACTTGGTATGGAAGAATTATGGAAAAGTGTCAGAGATGAACCTTAGAGTATGCTCTTCTCATTTCAAAGCTTTGATGGATGTAAAGGTGTTACGTAGAAATAGGGAAGTCAGGAAGAAGAGCTTGTTTGAAAGGAAAGAGAAATTGATTTGGAGACATTTGAATTGGAGTTGGAAGTACAAGACTAGAAATCACAAAGAAGTCAGGGCTGAATATGAACTCTCTATGGGAGATAGAGAAAGAAAAGAATTTATGCTTATAATTAGTTGAATTTTAACCAATTAAAAAAAAATCTCAGTTCAGTATATAATCTGTTTGTGAATTCGGAGAAGGAAAGGTACAGTTTGTCATGAGCTATAACCTTACATATTGACAGGGACATTTTTAGTTTGCTAATAAGGTGACTTATGTTGATTGATTTTCAAATGTTGACTAACTGCATTTATTAGAAAAACTCCATGTAGTCATGATATATTTTTAATGTATTTTTGTAGTTTGATTTGCTAAAATTTTGTTTAGAATTTCTGTATATATGTTCATGAGAGATATTGGTCTATCTATTTAAGAAGCTTAAATAATACCTTTGTTTGGTTTTGATATCAGGTAATCTTAGCCTGATAGAATGATTTGAGAAATATTCCCTCCTCTTCAATTTTTTGGGAAGAGTTTGTGTAGAATTGGTATGATTTCTTCCTTAAATGTTTGGCAGAATTCACCAGTGAATCCATTTAGCCAAGGAGTTGTATTTGTGGAAAGATTTTAAACTATAAATTCAGTTTCATTAATAGATATAGGACTATTTTGGGTTATCTATTTCTTCTTGAATAAGCTATGAAAGTTTGTAACTTGAAAGGAATTTTTCCATTTCATCTGAGTTGTTGAATTTATGGACGTAAACTTGTTCATAATATTCCCTTATTATTTTTAATATCTGTAGAATATTAGAGATGACACCTCTCTCATTCTTGATATTGGTAATTTGTATCTTTTTTCCCCCTAAATAGTCCAGCTATAGGTTTATCAGTTTTTTTAATCTTCTCAAAGAGCCAGCTTTTGGTTTCCTTTTCTCTGTGTTTCTATTTTCCTACTTTATTACTTTCCTCTTTGATTCCTACTGTTCCCTTTTTTTCTGCTTACTTTGCATTTCTTTGTCCTTTTAGTTTCTATAAGTAGAAGCTAAGGTCATTGTTTTAAGTAAGACCTTTCTTATTTTCTAATATAGACGTTTAGTGCAGGGTTTCTCAGTAGTGACACTATTGACATTTTAAGCTGGATAATTCTTTGTTGTCAGGGGCTGGCCTATGCATAGGATGTTTAACAGTATCTCTGGCCACTATCCATGAGATGTCAGTGGCATCCCCCTAGTGACAACCAAAAATGTCTCCTCCAGATATTGCCAAATGCACAAGATTGCCCCTCCCACCCCCGGTTGAGAACCACTGGTTTAGTGCTATAAATTTCTAAGTACTGCTTTTGTTACATCCCACAAATTTTGATATATTGTGTTTTCATTCAGCTCAGAATACTTTCTAAATTCCTTTTCGATTTCTACTTTGACCCGTGGGCTATTTTGAAATGTGTTATTTAGTCTCCAAATATTTGGCGATTTAATTCCATTGTGGTCAGAGATCATACTTTGCGTGACTTGAAGCCTTTTAAATTTGAGACTTGTTTTATGGCCCAGAAAATGTTCTGTATTGGTAAATGTTCCACATGCACTTGATTAGAATGTATATTCTGTTGTCATTGGGTGGAATGTTCTATAAATGTCAATCAGGTCATGTTGGTTGATACTGTTGTTCAAGTCTTGCTGTTTATATCCTTGATGGTTTTCTTCCTACTTATTCTGTTAATTATTGAGGGGGGCATATATAGCCACTCCAGCTTTCTTTTGACTTGTATTAATATGGTATACTGTTTTCTATCATTTTACTTTTAACCTATTTGTGTCTTTATATTTTAAGTGGGTTTATTTATTTATTTTTGAATTTTATTTTATTTTTATACAGCAGGTTCTTATTAATTATCCATTTGATACATATCAGTGTATACATGTCAATCCCAATCTCCCAATTCATCACACCCCCACCCCCACCCCACCCGCCACTTTTCCCCCTTGGTGTCCATACATTTGTTCTCCACGTCTTTGTCTTTATTTCTGCCCTGAAAACCGGTTCATCTGTACCATTTTTCTAGGGTTAAGTGGGTTTATTGTAGGCAGCACATGGTTGGGTCTTGCTTTTTTATCCAGCCTAACGAAGAGCTAGTTAGTCTGTTTGACTACTGGGAAGCTAGTGTCACCGCTAAAGGTACTGTCTCCCCTAACAAGTCTATTCCACATTTCACTGGGAGAACATGTGGCGATGGGGGCCAACATTCAGGACCATGGTGGACAGGGTGGAGGGCTGGTGAGTACTGTTGTATCATCCTTGCTGTGCCTACCTGGGACCGGGCAGAGGCACATGAAGGCAGGCCAACCCTCTGGGGACCCTGTAGGAAGCCAACAACTGTGCCTGAGAGAGATGAGACTTTTGGAATCTGACTTACATTGTTACTGACCAGTCAAAACATTCACTGGCCTTACTACTCAGCTGAACCAGTTGTTGGATTGTGGAAGGTCAAGGGGTAGATCCTAGGCTAGGGGCTCAGCACAGTGGCTGTTTACTATCCAGAATGCAAGCATTGCAAAAACTTAATCACTGCTATGGCTATGTAAATTCTTACTGGCCAGTTATATGGTGTGTGTACCTCTATTTATTCATGTTTGAGTGTGCTGGGTTTAATTCTACTTACTGTATCCTAACTCCTATTAGGAAAAATAGGGAAATAATGAGATCATCACAAGAAAAGTTTCACCCATCGTGACTGCTTGTGGTTGCCCTGATATCTTCCCTGAACTTCAGGCTTATACATATCTCCACCTAGAAGCCCTATAAACAGACCCCTCAAATTCAACAATTCAGTTTGCTGAATTCATCTATCCAGTTTACTGAGGCCTAAAACTTAGGACTCATATTTGGATTTCTCCCTCTTCCTCACCTTCTGTAATAATTCCTGCTCTTGACTTTCCCCATAAAGAGAGTCCTGTTGATCAAGCAAAGCTGAGTTTATTAAACTTACTGCAGCAAGGGAGAGCACCACTTTGACAGAATCTTGGTAGTTAGGGGAAGTTAGGAAAGGGTATTTCTAGGGTTTTGAGATCTGGACTCACATGGTTTAAGGCAGGTCCTTCAAGGTGGGGAACTGGCTGGGATGGGCAAAGTTTGTGACACAATATTTAAAATTAGTGCACTTAACAAGAAAAGGTTCTTGAAGCAGTCTGTTATCCTGTCAGGAGAGCTGTTTGCCGTGATGTACAAATTGTTTGCCCAGATAAATTAGTTCGTAAAACTTTCCTGACACAGTGAAGCTAATTCTTGGCTTACAGTCTTATCATTTTCATTTTGGGCAAAATACTTTCCTGGAGCACAGTTACATCATGTTGACTCAGTTAATTCATAGATTTCCTGAATCTGTGTTTTGTTGATGCTGTTGCCTCTACCTGAAATATCTTTTCCCTCCTACTCCACACAGTATGTGGCTAATGTTTGTTCTTTTAAAACTTAACTCAGGCAGTATCTCCTACAGGAAATGTTTCCTGAACCTAGACTGCTTCTAGGCCATACTGTGTATAGTATTATTATTACATTCCCCATATTGTGCAGAAATTAACCTTTTATAGGGGAAGAGAGCCACCAAAAGGCAAGTTGTCTTACTAATTTCTGTATCCACTAGCATTAATAACAGGGCCCAGCACATGGTAAGTTTTCAAACAGTTTTTACTGACCTAAACAAATTGGGTCAGAGGGGGGAAGACCGAAGGAATGGGAGATAAGAGGTGATGATTTAACTTTAAATTAATGTGATTGAGACAGCACTGATGCACCCAAATGTAGAAATTTGAGTAAGAGAGTAAGACTTAAGAGTACAATTAGGAAATGATCATAGTTGAGGTAATAGTTTGTGTTGATTATTTCTCCAAGAGTGATAATGCAAAGAGAACACCAGTGGAGGACTGATATTTGGGGAATACCCTCAATGTGTAGGAGAAAGTAGAGGAAGCCCTCAAAGGCATCAGTAGAGACAGAAGTGAAGAAGATAAACCAGAGGAGTAGAGTATGGGGACGGTGGAAGGCAGGGAGGAAACACGTATACAAAGGAGAGCTGGAATTGTGGTGTCAAATTTTGCAGAGCATTTGAGGAATGAGAACTGTGAAAAGATTTTCTGAATTTGGCAATTAAGTTGCACCTAGTGATCTTTGAAAATTCTAGTAGAATGGGGATTTCATTTTTTAAAAATTTAGTTTGTAGGAAAGGACAAAATAAGTTGGTTCTCAGGTTTTATAGTTATAAGAATATATTCTTTACCTATATTCAACCAGGACTGTCACAAGGGGTATGATTTTCTTTATTTGGGAGTAAAGTTCAACCTTGCTGAGGACCAATAGTAAACGTTACTTTGAATTAACGTTTTTTATTTTTTTCTTATTATCTGTTTTTCTTTTTTTGTAAGCAAAATCATTATACATAGATTACTTGAAAACAGAATGTTTGGTTTCTTCCTTGTATTAATTATTATCTTAATTGCTAGATTATTTTACAGGCCAGTGGTAGTTACTCGTTAAGAAGTAACAAGCAAGATACTATCATTGTGTATTTTCACTTTGCCAAGTTCATTTTAGAACAATTATAATTAATATCACTAATTTTCAAAAATTTCCGGCTGTGAAACCCTTTCCTTAAACTTTTACATGGAACCCCAACATGTAAATCAGAGAAAGTGGAGCTTGTCTGTTTGAAGCTGTGACAGGGACCTGAAGCTCCTCCTGAGAGTTTTGTCCAGTCTTCTAACCTCCTTCTCTTCCCTTCCAAACAATTGGTGGTCCTGGGTACTCCTCTGTGGAAATCCTAGGGCTACCTAAAGCATAGTTCAAGAATCACTGACACATAATTTTCTTTGTAGAAATGCTGATTGCAAAGCATTTTAGTACTGAAAGTGACATGATATTTAGACCCCCAAACCAATTGACACTTCCAGTCTGTTCTCTTATTGGTCAGTAGAGTGGTAGAACAATAAATAGCTGCCCAAGAGCAAATAAATTTGTAATAGAGCTATTTAGACAGAGGTTGGATGTCTTCCTCTAAGGGAAGTTGTCAAAGTAGTTCCTTTGTCAGTGGGAGTTTGGCCTACTATTAAATGCAGTCTCTTCCAACATCGATGATTCTCTGGTCTTACATGTCTACATTTATCCTACCTAGTAAATATCATCTAATACGATGGGGTTTATTTTATCTTTCATTTCTTCACATTTATAGTATGCCGTATATATGACAGGTACTGTATTAGGATGCAGGGGTACTATATAAACAAGTAAGTTTAAACAAATAAGATATAGCCTACCATAAAGGAAATAGAAAATTGCTGTAAGTCTTGAGGAGTAGAGTAATAGAGTTAAGCGGAGGGTGTTCATGGGAATCATATGAAATGCAAGGACCCAGACCAGATAGGGGCTTGTCAGAAAAAACGCTAGCTTCTATGAAGACTCTGAGCTGACTCTTTAAAAATGAGTAAACTTCAACAGAAGCAAATAGAGAAAGGTCTTTCTAGGCAGATGAAGGAACATGTGCAGAGCCTCTGAAAGGTAGCATGCCTTGTTTGGAGAACTGTAAGTAGTTTCATATGGCTGGAGCTTAGCATGTGAATGGGGCTGGTGAGTAAAGCCAGACAAAAAAAGGACTGTGTTTGCCATGCTTGGGAATTTGGACTTTATCTTGAAAGTGATGTGACACAATTGAAGGATTTTAAGCAGAGTAATTGCATGGTCAGATTTGTGTTTTAGAAAGCACTATGGCAGTAGTCAGGAGAACAGATTGGAATGGACCTCTCTTGGAAGCAAAGAGACCATTAAGTTGTTAAGCTTTTGCAATGATTTAAGCAAAAATGAGGATAGTAGAACCGATGTGGTGGGTGGGGGAATTAATTCAAGATATACTAAGGAGGTAAGATCCATAGGTATTGGTCAGAGAAAGAATAGAAGTGGGGATGACGTTCAGGTGTTTGGGTTGGCCAGCTGGGTAGGTGTGTAGTCTTTTTTTGCTAAGAGAAAGAAATTAAAAAGAAAGGAATCATATAGGCTTTTTGCCTCAAGATTCTTAGGGTGCCAACTTGAGCAAGGATATAGGTGCTTTTTATTTTCTTATATTTGTATTTGTGTATATTTTTAAAATGTGATATGAAAGTATATAACAGGATGTATTATCAAGGAAGGTTATGGAATTCTTTTTGGAAGTCTGTTAGATTAAGGTAGACTCTCATTTAAGGTAGTTTAGGAATGAGTGATCTACTTAAAGGCAAAGGGATGGATTACCTTTTGTCGAGTCCTTTGATTGTTTAATATCTACCTCATCTACTCTATAAGTCAACTTTGAATTGAGAAATAATAAATTGATTTTTAGAAAATCCAGGGATTTTTACATTACCATTCATCTGTCAGAATTTTTACCTTTTAAGAAAAATGTGTGGTAAGATTGGCCTGTCTGTGTGAATTAGCTAATTTGGTAATAGTTCTGCTGTGGCATTATGAACTTTAAAATACAAAATGATTTTTCCTCAGAATGCAAACTTTGATTTTCAAGTCTCATTGGTGTTATGTGGGAATTAATGTTCCATCCCTTGTTATTTAACACTCCTGACAGAGAAGATGTTTCCTTTATATAGCTTTGTCACATCATTTTCTCAAGTTAAGATCTCTTTTTTAGGCTGGTTGAGGTGCTTAAATCCCTCATGGAAAGAATGAGCAATGCTCCTTAACAGAAAACTGAAGGTATTGGTTTCAGATTTTGAGATTTGCCCTATAAAGGGACACTTAATCATTATTTTTATTCATTGGCTCTTAAATGCTCCATTGTTTCTTATCAGATAAGTCTTCCTTCCCTGTAGTTTTGTGATTTCTGCTGTACCTTTGAAAGCATTAGAGAAGTGCCTCTTCCAGTAACAAAACAAAAACACTGACTGTAGTTTAATACTTTTTAATTTACAGAGTTAATGATGAGACTTGGACCTTTGTCATCGAAAACTATTAGATTACTTTCATATCTGTAATGATTATGAATATGAAAGTACATTCTGATGTCATACTACTTGCAAGAAATTTCTTCTTTAGAATAATGTAATCCTAGAACTTTTTCTTCTTTAAGTATGTTTAAAGGAAACTTTATTTCTTTTTATAAAATATCTTTTACAAAAGACTATTAAAGTCCCTGCTTTGCTTAGTGTCTTCTGATAGTAAGCCAAAAAGATCCCCAAATTTCAGTGTTCCAGAATGTTTTTTTCTTAATAAGGATCAAAGTTTTCAGAATATTTTCAAAAATTGTTAGCAGTTTATAATTTGGCTACAGGTACAAATTTCCTTATTCAGGAGTTAGAATGGATTTGAGAGGTAGATCAGGAGGAATACTCATTGGATTATTGCAGTTAAAGTGCTTGAAAGTTCTTAGAATAACATCTCTTCAGATCCTACAACAGGTTATTGTTGTTTTACAAGAATAGCATTATAATTGTCTTTTCAAAATTGAAGTGGTTTGTTTGTTTGAACTTAGAGTTACTCTAAGAGGAAGTATACTAATTGCTCATTTCCCCCTAAAACAAAATCTTTAATTTGGGATACTAGTTTTTTATTAGGACGGTAATCCAAACTTTAAATATGTGAGAAAGTAATAACTTCCTTTTTGTACTTCTTTTACAGCTTGTAAAAATTAAAATGAATAAACTACGGCAAAGTTTTAGGAGAAAGAAAGATGTTTATGTTCCAGAGGCCAGTCGTCCACATCAGTGGCAGACAGATGAAGAAGGAGTTCGTACTGGAAAATGTAGCTTCCCAGTTAAGGTAAGAGCTCATGTTTCTATAAATCTAGACGTTGAAAAGAATTGACAGTTTATTATATGTGAAATTCCATTAATTAGGACAGTTAAAAGAAAACACTAAAAGCTAGTCCCTTTATATTCTGCTTCAGTGGTAGAATTAGTAAGAAGAAAAACAGATTATAATTAATGATTTTTCTCTTTATATTTATTTAAATTTTAGAGGACAGGGAAGGTTAAGTTGAATTTATTTATTTATTTTATTATTTATTTATTTATCTATCTATTTATTTAATTTTCACACACACACACACACTGTATTTTATTTTTACAAGAGATAAATAGACTGACACCAAGCATTGTACATGGACGACCACAACAAAAGCAACAATGATTGCAATTACCAAACATGAAACACACTCATACTATGTCATAATATTGACATTCAGTCCAGTAATCCTCCACTGTAACAGCTCCTTTACTTTGCAGTGAAAATTGATTTGTATATTCTTTGCCTCTGAGTCCTTGTGGGTTTTTTTTTTTTTAATTCAAACAGGAAGTCACAAAAATTATACTCATCCTCATCAGCTCACTCAGTCCCATGTAATTAATTTTTTTTTATCTTGATCTTTTGTTAGCACTTTTATGAGTTCATCAGTTTTTCATTAGAGTTCTGAAAATGCTTATTCATTCAGTTCAGCAGTACAGTCAGTTACCAGAAACCTGTACTTGTCAGTCTTTTCCATGAATTTCTTGAAGATGAAACCCTTTTATAGGAACATATTTGCAAAATCATCAGAGTACACCCAGAACTGTCTGTAAATGACAAAAAACTTAAAAATGACCACGGTTAAAGTCTTGATGAAAGTTCACAATAATGCAGTTGAAAAGAAAATTAGTCACTTCTGAGATATACATTTTAAAGCAACAACCAGGACCATGACCTACAACATTATACCAGAACACACAAGACCCCTAGAAACTTCATGCAATGTCTGAAACATCTATACCAACATATTTCCATACAAATAACCCAATGAAAGCCCAGCATTAGCTGTTCTGTCTGTTTGTCCTTTTATACTGCAGGTTCCCACCAGTCATCAACTTTACACACATCAGTGTATACACGTCAATCCCAATCGCCCAATTCAGCACACCACCAGCCCCACCCCACCGCAGTTTTCCCCCCTTGGTGTCCATATGTCCGTTCTCTACATCTGTGTCTCAACTTCTGCCCTGTAAACCGGCTCATCTGTACCATTCTAGGTTCCACATACATGCGTTAATATACGATATTTGTTTTTCTCTTTCTGACTTACTTCACTCTGTATGACAGTCTCTAGATCCATCCACGTCTTAACAAATGACTCAATTTCGTTCCTTTTTATGGCTGAGTAATATTCCATTGTATATATGTACCACAACTTCTTTATCCATTCGTCTGTTGATGGGCATTTAGGTTGCTTCCATGACCTGGCTATTGTAAATAGTGCTGCAGTGAACATTCGGGTGCATGTGTCTTTTTGAATTACAGTTTTCTCTGGGTATATGCCCAATAGTGGGATTGCTGGGTCATATGGTAATTCTATTTTTAGTTTTTTAAGGAACTTCCATATTGTTCTCCATAGTGGCTGTATCAATTTACATTCCCACCAACAGTGCAAGAGGTTTCCCTTTTCTCCACACCCTCTCCAGCATTTGTTCTTCGTAGATTTTCTGATGATGCCCATTCTAACTGGTGTGAGGTGATACCTCATTGTAGTTTTGATTTGCATTTCTCTAATAATTAGTGATGTTGAGCACCTTTTCATGTGCTTTGTGGCCATCTGTATGTCTTCTTTGGAGAAATGTCTATTTAGGTCTTCTGCCCATTTTTGGATTGGGGTGTTTGTTTCTTTAATATTGAGCTGAATGAGATGTTTATATAAATTTGGAGATTAATCCTTTGTTGATTCGTTTGCAAATATTTTCTCCCATTCTGAGGGTTGTCTTTTCGTCTTGTTTATGGTTTCCTTTGCTGTGCAAAAGCTTTGAAGTTTCATTAGGTCCCATTTGTTTATTTTTGTTTTTATTTCCATTACTCTAGGAGGTGGATCAAAAAAGATCTTGCTGTGATTTATGTCAAAGAGTGTTCTTCCTATGTTTTCCTCTGAGAGTTTTATAGTGTCCAGTCTTACATTTAGGTCTCTAATCCATTTTGAGTTTATTTTTGTGTATGGTGTTAGGGAGTGTTCTAATTTCATTCTTTTACATGTAGCTGTCCAGTTTTCCCAGCACCACTTATTGAAGAGACTGTCTTTTCTCCATTGTATATCTTTGCCTGCTTTGTCATAGATTAGTTGACCATAGGTGTGTGCGTTTATCTCTGGGCTTTCTATCTTGTTCCATTGATCTATATTTCTGTTTTTGTGCCAGTACCATATTGTCTTGATTACTGTAGCTTTGTAGTATAGTCTGAAGTCAGGGAGTCTGATTCCTTCAGCTCCGTTTTTTCCCCTCAAGACTGCTTTGGCGATTCGGGGTCTTTTGTGTCTCCATACAAATTTTAAGATGATTTGTTCTAGCTCCGTAAAAAATGCCATTGGTAATTTGATAGGGATTGCATTGAATCTGTAGATTGCTTTGGGTAGTATAGTCATTTTCACAATGTTGATTCTTCCAATCCAAGAACATGGTATATCTCTCCATCCGTTGGTATCATCTTTAATTTCTTTCATCAGTGTCTTATAGTTTTCTGCGTACAGGTCTTTTGTCTCCCTAGGTAGGTATATTCCTAGGTATTTTATTCTTTTTGTTGCAGTGGTAAATGGGAGTGTTTCCGTAATTTCTCTTTCAGATTTTTCATCATTAGTGTATAGGAATGCAAGAGATTTCTGTGCATTAATTTTGTATCCTGCAACTTTACCATATTCATTAATTATCTCTAGCAGTTTTCTGGTGGCAGTTTTAGGATTCTCTATGTATAGTATCATGTTATCTGCAAACAGTGACAGTTTTACTACTTCTTTTCCAATTTGTATTCCTTTTATTTCTTTTTCTTCTCTGATTGCCGTGGCTAGGACTTCCAGAACTATGTTGAATAATAGTGGTGAGAGTGGACATCCTTGTCTCGTTCCTGATCTTAGAGGAAATGCTTTCAGTTTTTCACCATTGAGAATGATGTTGGCTGTGGGTTTGTCATATATGGCCTTTATTATGTTGAGGTAGGTCCCTCTATGCCCACTTTCTGGAGAGTTCTTATCATAAATGGGTGTTGAATTTTGTCAGAAGCTTTTTTTGCATCTATTGAGATGATCATATGGTTTTTATTCTTCAATTTGTTAATATGGTGTATCACATTGATTGATTTGCGTATATTGAAGAATCCTTGCATCCCTGGGATAAATCCCACTTGATCGTGGTGTATGATCCTTTTAATGGGTTGTTGCATTCTGTTTGCTAGTATTTTGTTGAGGATTTTTGCATCTATATTCATCAGTGATATTGGTCTGTAATTTTCTTTTTTTGTAGTGTCTTTGTCTGGTTTTGGTATCAGGGTGATGGTGGCCTCATAGAATGAGTTTGGGAGTGTTCCTTCCTCTGCAATTTTTTGGAAGAGTTTGAGAAGGATAGGTGTTAGCTCTTCTCTAAGTGTGTGATAGAATTCACCTGTGAAGCCATCTGGTGCTGGACTTTTGTTTGTTGGAAGATTTTTAATCACAGTTTCAATTTCATTACTTGTGATTAGTCTGTTCATATTTTCTCTTTCTTCCTGGTTCAGTCTTGGAAGGTTATACCTTTCTAAGAATTTGTCCATTTCTTCCAGGTTGTCCATTTTATTGGCATAAAGTTGCTTGTAGTAGTCTCTTAGGATGCTTTGTATTTCTGTGGTGTCTGTTGTAACTTCTCCTTTTTCATTTCTGATTTTATTGATTTGAGTCCTCTCCCTCTTTTTCTTGATGAGTCTGGCTAATGGCTTATCAATTTTTGTTTATCTTCTCAAAGAACCAGCTTTTAGTTTTATTGATCTTTGCTATTGTTTTCTTTGTTTCTATTTCATTTATTTCCGCTCTGATCTTTATGATTTCTTTCCTTCTGCTAACTTTGGGTTTTGTTTGTTCTTCTTTCTCTAGTTTCTTTAGGTGTAAGGTTAGATTGTTTACTTGAGATTTTTCTTGTTTCTTTAGGTAGGCTTGTATAGCTATAAACTTCCCTCTTAGAACTGCTTTTGCTGTATCCCATAGGTTTTGGGTCATCCTGTTTTCATTGTCATTTGTTTCTAGGTATTTTTTGATTTCCTCTTTGATTTCTTCAGTGATCTCTTGGTTATTTAGTA
Source organism: Balaenoptera acutorostrata (assembly GCF_949987535.1). Lineage (NCBI taxonomy): Eukaryota > Metazoa > Chordata > Mammalia > Artiodactyla > Balaenopteridae > Balaenoptera > Balaenoptera acutorostrata. The sequence continues at coordinate 152,038,452 of NC_080066.1, read as the reverse complement.
ACGTATTGTTTAGCCTCCATGTGTTTGTCTTTTTTATGTTTTTTTCCCTGTAATTCATTTCTAATCTCATAGTGTTGTGGTCAGAAAAGATGCTTGATATGATTTCAATTTTCTTAAATTTACTGAGGCTTGATTTGTGACCCAGGATGTGATCTATCCTGGAGAATGTTCCGTGCACACTTGAGAAGAATGTGTAATCTGCTGTTTTTGGATGGAATGTCCTATAATTATCAATTAAATCTATCTGGTCTATTGTGTCATTTCAAGCTTCTGTTTCCTTACTTATTTTCATTTTGGATGATCTGTCCATTGGTGTAAGTGAGGTGTTAAAGTCCCCCACTATTATTGTGTTACTGTCAGTTTCCTCTTTTATAGCTGTTAGCAGTTGCCTTATGTATTGAGGTGCTCCTATATTGGGTGCATATATATTTATAATTGTTAATATCTTCTTCTTGGATTGATTCCTTGATCATTATGTAGTGTCCTTCCTTGTCTCTTGTAACATTCTTTATTTTAAAGTCTATTTTATCTGATGTGAGTATAGCTACTCCAGCTTTCTTTTGATTTCCATTTGCATGGAATATCTTTTTCCATCCCCTCACTTTCAGTCTGTATGTGTCCCTAGGTCTAAAGTGGGTCTCTTGGAGACAGAATATATATGGGTCTTGTTTTTGTATCCATTCAGCCAGTCTGTGTCTTTTGGTTGGAGCATTTAATCCATTCACGTTTAAGGTAATTATCGATATGTATGTTCCTATGACCATTTTCTTAATTGTTTTGGGTTTGTTTTTGTAGGTCCTTTTCTTCTCTTGTGTTTCCCACTTAGAGAAGTTCCTTTAGCATTTGTTGTAGAGCTGGTTTGGTGGTGCTGAATTCTCTTAGGTTTTGCTTGTCTGTAAAGCTTTTGATTTCTCCATCAAATCTAAATGAGATCCTTGCCGGGTAGAGTAATCTTGGTTGTAGGTTCTTCCCTTTCATCACTTTAAGTATATCATGCCACTCCCTTCTGGCTTGTAGAGTTTCTGCTGAGAAATCAGTTGTTAACCTTATGGGAGTTCCCTTGTATGTTATTTGTCATTTTTCCCTTGCTGCTTTCAATAATTTTTCTTTGTCTTTAATTTTTGCCACTTTGATTACTATGTGTCTCGGCGTGTTTTCCTTGGGTTTATCCTGTATGGGACTCTCTGCACTTCCTGGACTTGGGTGGCTATTTCCTTTCCCATGTTAGGGAAGTTTTCGACTATAATCTCTTCAAATATTTTCTCTGGTCCTTTCTCTTTCTCTTCTCCTTCTGGGACCCCTATAATGCAAATGTTGTTGCGTTTAATGTTGTCCCAGAGTTCTCTTAGGCTGTCTGCATTTCTTTTCATTCTTTTTTCTTTATTCTGTTCCGCAGCAGTGAATTCCACCATTCTGTCTTCCAGGTCACTTATCTGTTCTTCTGCCTCAGTTATTCTGCTATTGATTCCTTCTAGTGTAGTTTTCATTTCAGTTTTTGTATTGGTCATCTCTGTTTGTTTGTTCTTTAATTATTCTAGGTCTTTGTTAACCATTTCTCGCATCTTCTCGATATTTACCTCCATTCTTATTCCGAGGTCCTGGATCATCTTCACTATCATTATTCTGAATTCTTTTTCTGGAAGGTTGCGTATCTCCACTTCATTTATTTGTTTTTCTGGGGTTTTTTCTTGTTCCTTCATCTGGTATATAGCCCTCTGCCTTTTCATCTTGTCTATCTTTCTGTAAATGTGGTTTTTGTTCCACAGGCTGCAGGATTGTAGTTTTTCTTGCTTCTGCTGTCTGCCCTCTGGTGGTTGAGGCTATCTAAGAGGCTTGATGGGAGCCTCTGGTGGTGGGTAGAGCTGACTGTTGCTGTGGCGGTCAGAGCTCCGTAAAACTTTAATCCACTTGACTGTTGATGGGTGGGGCTGGGTTCCCTCCCTGTTGGTTGTTTTGCCTGAGACAACCCAACACTGGAGCCTACCTGGGCTCTTTGATGGGGCTAATGGCAGACTCTGGGAGGGCTCACGCCAAGGAGTACTTCCCAGACCCTCCGCTGCCAGTGACCTTGTCCCCACGGTGAAACAGAGCCAGCCCCCGCCTCTGCAGGAGACCCTCCAACACTAGCAGGTAGGTCTGGTTCAGTCTCCCCCAGGGTCACCGCTCCTTCCCCTGGGTCCCGATGCACACACTATTCCGTGTGAGCCCTCCAAGAGTGGGGTCTCTGTTTCCCCCAGTCCTGTCGAAGTCCTGCAATCAACTCCCACTAGGCTTCAAAGTCTGATTCTCTATGAATTCCTCCTCCCGTTGCCGGACCCCAGGTTGGGAAGCCTGACGTGGGGCTCAGAACCTTCATTCCAGTGGGTGGACTTCTGTGGTATAAGTGTTCGCCAGTCTGTGAGTCACCCACCCAGCAGTTATGGGATTCGATTTTACTCTGATTGCGCCTCTCCTACCGTCTCATTGTGGCTTCTCCTCTGTCCTTGGACGTAGGGTATCCTCCTTGGTGAAGTCCAATGTCTTCCTGTCGATGATTGTCCAGCAGCCAGTTGTGATTCTGGTGCTCTCGCAAGAGGGAGTGAGAGCACGTCCTTCTACTCTGCCATCTTGGTTAATCTCTCTTTATATTTAAATAAGAATTTCTTGTATATAATCTGGAATCACTACAAATAAAATCACTTCTTTTTTTAAATTTAATTTAATTTGATTTATTTATTTTTGGCTGTGTTGGGTCTTCATTGCTGCCTGCGGGCTTTCTCTAGTTGCGGCGAGCGGGGGCTACTCTTCATTGCGGTGCCTGTGCTTCTCATTGCGGTGGCTTGTCTTTGTTGCGGAGCACGGGCTCTAGGCGTGTGGGCTTCAGTAGTTGTGGCTCATGGGCTCTAGAGTGCAGGCTCAGTAGTTGTGGTGCATGGGCTTAGTTGCTCTGCATTATGTGGGATCTTCCTAGACCAGGGCTTGAACCCGTGTCCCCTGCATTGGCAGGTGGATTCTTAACCACTAAGCCACCAGGGCAGTCCCAAGATCACTTCTGATGAGAATACTAATCCTGAAATATCTAAAAGTCCTGAATTATCAAGAATCACAAGAATCAAATTATTTTCAACAGGATATGCTTACTAAGTGGTGGGACAGAGGAAGCTGGCGTCTGCCTTCTTAAATACAGGCCTGGTATGTTCTAGAAAAGCTTAAATGGGAAGAGTTAAGTCAAAAGAGATTTCCTCTTTAATCTTGTAACTTTTAATCATATAGAGGTCGTTTAAACTAATGCTGTCATTTGTCAGATCAGAAAATGGAAGCTTAAAGAGGTTAAGAACATAGTGAAGATCTCGAGAAGGGGGTGCTGTGCAGGTGCTTTTTGTTACTGCTACTTGAGACTGGAGAAGAAGGGTCTGTATTTAAGGTCATGGAAGAAATAAACATACATGCTACACTGCTTAGTGAAAAGAAGCAATTAATAGTAGTATAAGCATGCTATGACATGTATTAAGTATGAGGACAAAAAATAGAAGGAACTACAACAAAATGTTAATATCTTGAAGAAAAAAATTTAGTTTAATATAAAGCGTTAGCATTTTTCTCTGTTTTTTGTATATTCTTATGTGTGAACATTCTTATTGTGATTTTCTGCTCCTTTTTACTGCCTCAGTACTATGATTGAAACATGGACTAAAGTCTTAGAAAAACAATCAATATGACAGGAAAAGTGCTTTTGAGAATCTGTAGGTTAAATTAATACATGATTTTTAAAATACACAAATTATCCACAGTCTGTCAATGATGAAACATTTTCCTAATCACTTAGCTTTGTCTACGCAACACATTTGCTGAAACTTCTTTTATAGGAATAATAAACTTAATATTTAATTTTAAATGCTTAGTATGATATTAAAATACAAACAAAACAAAACAAAACACCTCTCTTGCATAAAAACTAACACTCTTCTCTATTACCCCACACCCAGCCAAACAGTAGGTTCATTTTTTTTTTTTTTTAATAAATTTATTTATTTATTTTTGGCTGTGTTGGGTCTGTTGCTGCACGTGGGCTTTTCTCTAGTTGCTGCGAACAGGGGCTACTCTTGGTTGCAGTGAGCGGGCTTCTCATTGTGGTGGCTTCTCTTGTTGCGGAGCACAGGCTCTAGGCACACAGGATTCAGTAGTTGCAGCACACAGGCTCAGTAGTTGTGGCTCGTGGGCTCTGGAGTGCAGGCTCAGTAATTGTGGCGCACGGGCTTAGTTGCTCCATGGCATGTGGGATCTTCCCAGACCAGGGCTTGAACCTGTGTCCCCTGCATTGGCAGGTGGATTCTTAACCACTGCACCACCAAGGAAGCCCAGTAGGTTCATTTTGATTATACAAATTGAGTATTAAGTATATCGAAGTTGGTACTGTTACACATTGTTGATTGCTTGGAGGATACTTTTCAGCCTTATAGGAGCATAATTTGGAAATATCAGTTAAAATTTTAAATGCACTTTTCATTTGACCAGCAATTTTACATTTAAGAATTACGTTAAATACATCCATAGATATACACTGGCATGAGTGATCATTCTAGCAGTTTGTTTATAATAGTAAAAATCTGGAAACAAGTTAAATGCCATCATTCTGGGATTGGGTAAAGAAATTATGACATCAATTATGGGGAATTCTTTGACACTTAAAAAAAGAATAAGGTAGATCTGTATTCACATACTTGGTAAATTATTTTGAACACCTGCTATGTGCCAGACAGATGCTGAGTGGTAAGCAAATAAGATATAGTTCTTGCTCTTGTAGAGTTTATAGTTTCCTTGTGGGAGAGATAGACTTTAATTAGATATTTGTGTTAATAATATATGATTACAAACCGAGATATGTGCTTTTCAAAACTTTTTTTCTCTCTTTTAAAAAATTTTTATTGAAATATAGTTGATATACAATGTTGTATTAATTTCAGGTATAGAGCAAAGTGATTAGTTATATATATATTCTTTTCTTTATATTCTCTTCCATTATAGGTTATTATAAGATATTGAATATAGTTCCCTGTGCTATACAGTAAGTCCTTGTTGGTTGTCTATTTTATATATAGTAGTGTGTATATTTTAATCCCAAACTCCTAATTTATCCTACCCCCACCCCTTTCCCCTTTGATAACCCTATGTTTGTTTTCTATGTCTGTGAGTCTATTTCTGTTTTGTAAATAAGTTCATTTGTATCTTTTTTTTTAAGATTCCACATATAAGTGATATCATATGATATTTGTCTTTATCTCTGTGGCTTACTTCACTTAGTGTGATAATCTCTAGGTCCATCCGTGTTGCTGCAAGTGGCATTATTTCATTCTTTTTTATGGCAGAGTAATATTCCATTGTATGTATTTACCACATTTTCTTTACCCATTCATCTGTCGATGGACACTTAGGTTGCTTCCATGTCTTGGCTATTGTAAATAGTGCTGCTGTGAACATTGGAGTGCATATATCTTTTTGGATTATAGTTTTCTCTGGATATTTGCCCAGGAGTGGGATTGCTGGATCATGTGGTAGATCTGTTTTTAGTTTTTTAAGGAACCTCCATACTGTTCACTATAGTAGCTGCACCAGTTTACATTCCCACCAACAGTGTAGGATGGTTTCTTTTCCTCCACAGCCTCTCCAGCATTTATTATTTGTAGACTTTTTGATGGTGGCCCTTCTAACTGGTGTGAGGTGGTACCTCATGGTAGTTTTGATTTGCATTTCTCTAATAATTAACGATGTCAAGCATCTTTTCATGTGCTTTTTGGCCATCTGTATGTCTTCTTTGGAGAAATGTCTACTTAGGTCATCTAAGTAGACATTTTTGATTGGGTTGTTCGTTTTTTTGATATTAAACTGTATGAGCTGTTTGCATATTTGGGAGATTAATCCCTTGTCCGTTGCATCATTTGCAAATGTTCTTTCCCATTCTGTAGGTTGTCTTTTTTTTTTTTTTTTTTTTGTGGCTGTGTCGGGTGTTAGTTGCGGGATCTTCGTTGTGGCACCCGGGGTCTTTCCTTGCAGTGCGCGGCATCTTCGCTGCAGCGCGTGGGCTTCTCTCTAGTTGTGGCATGCAGGTTTTCTCTTTCTCTAGTTGAGGTGCGCAGGTTCAGTAGTTGTGGCACGCAAGGGCTTAGTTGCCCCGCAGCATGTGGGACCTTAGTTCCCTGACCAAGGATCGAACCTGCGTCCCCTGCATTGCAGGATGGATTCTTTACCATTGGACCACCAGGGAAGTCCCTGTAGGTTGTCTTTTTGTTTTGTTTATGGTCTATTTTTCTGTGCAAAAGCTTTTAAGTTTAATTAGATCACGTTTGTTTGAGGTAAGTGCTTTTTAAAAGGGAATCTGGTTCTGTAAGAACGTGTAACAAAAAACTTGACTTAGACTACAGGATAAGGGAAGACTTCCCTGAGAAAGTAAAGTTTGACCTGATATCTAAAGACTGAGTAGGAATGAATTCGGTACAAAGATAGGCAGAACATTTCAAAATTATGGAAAGTGTATATACATAGGCCCTGGTGGTGGGAGGAAAGAATATCAAGGAGCTAAAGGAAAGCTGTAGTATAGGAAGTTAGATGAACCTGGAAAGAAGTAAGGCAGAGCTTTGTAGACCATGTTAAGGATTTTAGACTTTTAGAGTAATGGGAAGCCATTAAATGGTGTGTTGTTCATTATTTGTTTATTTTATTATGATAAAATATACATAACAAAAAATTTTAATAACATTCATATTGTTGTGCAGTCATCAGCACTATCTATCTCCAGAACTTTTTCATCTTCCCAAACTGGGACTCTAGCTGCAGTTGTTTGGAGGTCACCCATAGTGGTTACAAGGAATCTGGTGAAAGATTACTAATCCAGAGGGGAGATAATGGTAGGCTGGACTAGGGTGGTGGCTGTGGAGATGAAAAGAAATGAAGTAAATTGAAAGATAATTGAGATAAAGGCAACAGGAATTGGAGACAGATTGGATCTAGGAAATGAAAAAGGGTCGTATTAAGGATGATACCTAGTATCTTGTCCCAAACTGATAGAGGTGATGATCATTGATATAGGAAACATGAAAGAATATTCTCTGCATGTGCTTATACAGAATGATTTTAGTGTATTATTAAGTGATAAAGACAAGGTACAGAGCAGTTTATATAGAATGATTCTGTTTATGGTTAAAAAGAAAAAATCATGTATATGCTTATATATATGTAAGAAATATCTGTAAGAAGATGACACAGGTAATTCTGAACTCTGAATGGTAATGAAGGATTGGGGATCTTTTACTTTTCAATATATATCCTTTGGAACTAGTGACATTTTTTATCATGAGCATGTATCATATTTGTAATAAGCATATATATATGTATATATATATATTTTAAAAACCTCATTCACAGGATTCTGAGAGACTCGTATACAGTGTTGAAATAAGTGTAGTAAAGTTAATTGAAGATTTGTATCTTATGCAGGTAGGGCAGCTTATTTAGGGTGTTTTTGTTTGGTCTTTTCCAAATGGTCTTTTGAAATCCTTTCTACAAGATATTTATCCTCTCTGCTGTGTTGTGCTCCCCTTACCTGCCTTCCTTCCCAACCCACCCTATCCCCCCCCCATCCCATACTCTTACATACAGGTGACCCAGGATAGAATAGGAGAATCAAAACCTGAAATTCTTTTCCCATAGCCTAGAAATAGATGCATTTCCTCAGTCAGATATAACTGGGCAAATGATATCTTATCTGGGCTTGCCTTAGAAACCACTGAATTCTGAGCTAGTAATGGATTGGTATAAATAAATTTCCCATGTAGGCAACTAGTAAGGTGGTGGGCATGCTTACTGAGGGAGAACATGTTTGGGGGTAGAGAAGATGAGTTCCTTTTGAGGTGCATATGAGACATGCACATACAGATCCCCACTGACCACAAAAGCTCCATGAGCTTTGATTTTGAGGTTACAAATAAACTTTAGTGAGTAGGTGAGTTTGCAAATGTGGAATCCTCGAATAACAAGGGTTGGCTATATATAAATTAACATTAGAGTCATGAGTAAGTAAGATTGCCTAGGGGAAGTGAGAAGAGAAGAAGGCCTGGGACAAACATAGAAAGGACAGGCAGTGTAATAGGTATCTTCAAAGGAGAATAAGAATGAGTAGCCAGAGAGATAGAAGGGAAACCAGGAGAATGTGGTCTCAGAAACCAAGGTTTCAAGGAAGAGGAAAGTGGTCAAGTGCTATAAAGAAATCAAGTAAGAAATGAAACTTCATTAGATTAAATATTTGGAAGTGTTGGTGACTTACAGTGGAGTCATGAGGATGGAATCTAGGTTGAGTGGATGGATGCAAAATAAGGAGACAACAAATCTAGAGATTACTAATCCAAGAAGTTTGTCAGACAAGGTTATGTGATGGGGGGAGGGGTGGAAGGGGGCAGTATTGCAAGAGGTAGAAGGAAACTTTGGTGGTAATGGCTGTCTATTACATTGATTGTGATGATGGTTTCTCAGGTATATACATGATTCAAGAACTCAGCAGATTGTGTACTTTAAATATGTATAGTTTATTGTATGTCAGTTATACCTCAGTAAGGCAGCTAAATTTTGATTTTAATGAAGAAGTCTGTCTTCAAAGGAGACCAGAAAGACAGAGTAACAAAGGGAGTGTGAGGTTGAAAACGTGTGTGTGTGTTGGGGGTGGAGGGGTATTTTGTTTTGTTTTTAAAAACAGTTTTATTAGATAATTTACGTAAAATGAAGTTTACTCATTTAAAGGGTGTAAATCACCATGGTTTGATTTTGTGTTGAATTTTGTTTTTAAAATGGGAGAGACTTGAGCGTAAATAAAGGTCTTCACAAAGAAGCATGTAGAGAGTGGATTAGTTTTATACTGGAGGAAGGATGCTGCTTCTATTTTAACAATAGCAAAGGTGAAAAACAGGGTAAATGCACTTAAATTTATGGTGTTGGTGGCATGAGATTGATGGAGTTCTATTCTAAAGACGTATTTTCTCAAGGAAGTAGGAAGTGAAGACATCTGTAGAAGAGAGAGGGGAGAAGTTGTGGAATTAGATTGGCATAGCTACTCTAGAGAATAGGCGATACAGAATTTGCAGTTAACTAGAAATAGAAATGCAATTACTAGACACTAATCAAGTGAAGCTACAGCTGGTTTGGGCTCTGCCATGTATGTTTAAATAAACTGGTGCCTGTAGAAGTGTAATAATTTAGTATTAGAGTAGTGATTAGTTAGAGTTAAGTAGGTTTCAAAGCTTGTCTTGCAATTCTGTCTGCTAGTATGAGATACTATTAATAAACAGAATCCAGCAACCAAATTAAAGAATAATTTATGTCCTCATTATTATCAAAAGATAAAGATCAAGGGAACAAATACCTTTTATATCAGAATGGGACAGCTCTTTACAACCATACACACAGAGACTTCCCACTACTTTACATTGGCTAAGATTGAATCAAATCAAATCCATAGTTGCAAGCAAAGTCAAGAAAGCAATTATTTGGTTTTTTCAGCCTGTACCGTGGAGGCAAGCTCTTCTGGCAGGGAAACCATCTGAAAGAATGGCTGTCATGTAGGCAACTAACAATATCAGCCACAGTCACTATATCATATATAATCTTCTTAAACATCTGTCCTCTCTTTTTTTGTTCTTTTTCCTACTGTCACTGCTTTAATCAAGTCCTCATCTTTGTTTTCTCCCTCAGACCATTACAAGAACTCTTGACTGTTTTTCTTGCTTTTGATCTTGTTTCCCTTCCAAACTATTGTCTTAGTGCATAATAGTGATCTTTCTAAATTGCACATATGGTTACGTCACTTACCTGCTTCCTGTCCTTCAGTGGCTCTGTAATAAAATTTTGGAGAGGCATCTAGACTTCTGTAAAAGCATATACTTTTAAGCCAAACTACCTGAGTTGCATTTGATCTATGCCAGTTATTATTAACTATGTGATCTCTCTTAAAAGTTACTTAACCTCTGTTGAATGGATGAAGAAGATGTGGTATATACATACAATGGAATATTACTCAGCCATAAAAAAGAATGAAATAATGCCATATGCAGCAACATGGATGGACCTAGAGATTATCATACTCTATGAAATAAGCCAGTGAGAGAAAGACAAATAACATATGATATTGCTTACATGTGGAAACTTAAAAAAAAAAAGATACAAATGAACTTATATACAAAACAGAAATAGAAGCACAGACATAAAAAATAAATTTAGCACCAGCTTCTGGCAGCCACTGATCTATTTTTCTCTTCTGTATTTTTGCTTTTACCAGAAAGTCATATAAATGGAATCATATGATATTTTGCCTTTTGAATATGGCTTCTTTCACTTAACATGATGTACATGCGATTCATCTATGTTGTTGTGTTTAGCATTTAATTGAAGAGTAGTATTTCATTGTATGGTGTACCACATTTTACTTATTAGTTCTCTAGTTAGAGGAAATTTGGGTTTGGCCAGCTTGGGGGGATTGCAAATAAAGCCTATAAACATGACTGTGTAAGTTTTCATACAAATATAAGTTTCCATTTTAATAAGGTAAATACAAAGGAGCAGAATTGCTGGACCATATGGTAAATCTATGCTTAACTTTGTAAAATACTGCCAAATTATTTTCCAAAATGTCTCTACCATTTTGCATTCCCACCAACAAAGTATAAGTGTTACAGTGATTCTACATCATTACCAGAACATGGAATTGTCAGGTTTTTAAAGTTCTAATTATTTTGTCTATTCTAAACATATTTGGTTGTATCTCATTGTTTTAATTTGTTTTTCTCTAATGACTAGTAGTGTTGAGCATCTTTTCATGTAACTATTTTGCCATTCATACTTTTTTTTGGTAAAATTTCTATTTGTATCTGATGCCAATTTGAAAAATTAGATTATTTGTTTTCAGATTTTTGAGTTTTGAGAGCTGTTTATGTATTCTATATATATATGTACTTTATTAAATATATGATTTGCAAATTAAAAAAATAAATAAATTTAGGGTACCAAAGGGGAAAGGGGGAGATAAATTAGGAGTTTGGGATTAACATATATACACTACTATGTATAAAATAGATAGCCAATTAACATATATACACCACTATGTATAAAATAGATAACCAACAAGGACCTACTGTATAGCACAGGGAACTGCACTCAGTATTTTGTAATAACCTATAAGGGAAAAGAATCTGAAAAAGAATATATAACGGAATCAGTTTGCTGTACATCTGAAACTAATACAACAGTTTAAATCAACTATACTTCAATAAAAAAATAAAATTAAAAAAGAAATTACTTAACTTCTCTGTGCCTCAGGTTTTTCATCTGTAAAATAAGAACTAGTACTAGAATTAGTATAGTGTTATGAAAATTAAATGAGTAGATACAGTATATGAAAAATACAACACTGGCACATAGTGAGTGCACAATAAATGTTTGCTGCTGCTGCTGCTGCTACTCTGATTATTGTTATTGGTTAGATGACAACTGAATACTTGGGTTTTTAATCTGCATTTCTTATTTTTTTGGTGTTTTCCTTAATTGATTTTTTTAACACTGGAAGTTAAATGTCTTCTCTTGAAAAGGAGCTGGAAGTTTTTGATAGATGTTTGGTGCCTGAGGACTTATGCACTGGTTATACCAACCTCTCCCAGCTTTAAAAATTCTGTTTATCCCAAGAGATGAGATATTTTCTGCTGCTTATAATTTTATTGCTTGTGTGTGACAATCTTCTGCATACGTAATGTTTTGTTTCAAAGCTGCCTCACACTGTAAAACTTACTGTTCAGCCACGTGTGATACCAATGAAATAAATCGACTGAAGTGACAATTGGTTGAACAGATACATTGTATTCACATTTAAGTTTGGTAGCACGCTGGCAATGACAAATACATCATAATTTGCTCTTCTTTCTGAAACATTAAAAATTTGGGGGCTTCCCTGGTGGCGCAGTGGTTGAGAATCTGCCTGCTAATGCAGGGGACACGGGTTCGAGCCCTGGTCTGGGAAGATCCCACATGCCGCGGAGCAGCTGGGCCCGTGAGCCACAATTGCTGAGCCTGCGCGTCTGGAGCCTGTGCCCCGCGACGGGAGGGGCCGCGATAGAGAAAGGCCCGCGCACCGCGATGAAGAGCGGTCCCCGCACCGCGATGAAGAGTGGCCCCCGCTTGCCGCAACTGGAGAAAGCCCTCGCACGAACCGAAGACCCAACACAGCCAAAAATAAATAAATAAATAAATAAATAAATAAATAAATAAGAAAATCCTTTAAAAAAAAAAAAAATTTGGAAAAATCGGTCTTTGGATCAGAGCAATGAGATATTTCAGATAAGTTTTTAACATAGATTGTGAAATGTTTACTGGCTTATTCATCCCAAGCATTTCAGTTACTCATGATTTGCTGTATACTTTACAAAGAAGTTTCAACTCTATTCAGTAACTCTTTTAAAAAAAAATTTACTGAAATATAGTTGATATACAATGTTGTGTTAGTTTCAGGTGTACAGCAAAGTGATTCAGTTATACATTCTTTGTTTACATTCTCTTCCATTATAGGTTATTACAAGATATTGAGTATACTTCCCTTGCTATACAGTAGGTCCTTGTTGGTTATCTGTTTTACATAAACTAGTATGTATATTTTATTTTATTTATTTTGTAAACCTGTTTTTTAAAAAATTTATTTATATTATTTATTTATTTTTGGCTGTGTTGGGTCTTCATTGCTGCGTGTGGGCTTTCTCTAGTTATGGCAAGTGGGGGCTACTCTTTGTTGGGGTGTGTGGGCTTCTCATTGCAGTGGCTTCTCTTGTTGCAGAGCATGGGCCCCAGGCACACAGGCTTCAGTAGTTGTGGTTCTTGGGCTCTAGAGTGCAGGCTCAATAGTTGTGGCTCACGGGCTTAGTTGCTCCACGGCATGTGGGATCCTCCCAGACCAGGGCTCAAACCCATGTCCCCTGCATTGGCAGGCGGATTCTTAACCACTGCGCCACCAGGGAAGCCCAGTATGTATATTTTAATCCCACTACTAATTTATACCCCCCCTACCCCTTTCCCCTTTGGTAACCCTAAATTTGTTTTCTATGTCTGTGAGTCTATTTCTGTTTTGTAAGTAAGTTCATTTTTATCTTTTTTTTTTTAGATTGCACATATAAGTGATATCATGATATTTGTCTTTCTATGGCTTACTTCACTAAGTGTGATAATCTCTTTGTCCATCCATGTTGCTGCAAATGGCATTATTTCATTCTTTTTTATGGCTGAGTAATATTCCATTGTATGTATATATCACATTTTCTTTGCCCATTCATCTGTCGATGGACACTTAGGTTGCTTCCATGTCTTGGCTATTGTAAATAGTGCTGTTACGAACATTGGGGTACATGTATCTTTTTGGATTATAGTTTTCTCTGGATATATGCCCAGGAGTGGGATTGCTGGATCATATGGTAGCTCTATTTTTAGTTTTTTAAGGAACCTCCATACTGTTCTCCATAGTGGCTGCACCAGTTTACATTCCCACCAACAATGTAGGATGGTTTCTTTTCCTCCACAGCCTCTCCAGCATTTATTATTTGTAGACTTTTTGACGGTGGCCCCTCTAACCAATGTGAGGTGGTACCTCAGTAGTTTTGATTTGCATTTCTCTAATAATTAACATTGTGGAGCATCTTTTCATGTGCCTTTTGGCCATCTGTATGTCTTCTCTGGAGAAATGGCTATTTAGTCTGTTCAGTAACTCTTAAGAATTTATTTTCTTTGTGGAGTAAAATGCAGTAAGATTACATGATATTGTTAGGGAATAGTTGATGATACCTGATTATTTGAAGTTAGGATTTGAACTTTGGCAGTCTAGATTTAGAGGGTTGTGTTCTTAAGCACTGTGTTATAATTTTATAACACAATGTGTGAATTAAAAATTACTTTATTGGGCTTCCCTGGTGGCGCAGTGGTTGAGAATCTGCCTGCTAATGCAGGGGACACGGGTTCGAGCCCTGGTCTGGGAAGATCCCACATGCCACGGAGCAGCTGGGCCCGTGAGCCACAGCTACTGAGCCTGCGCGTCTGGAGCCTGTGCCCCGCAACGGGAGGGGCCGCGATAGTGAAAGGCCCGCGCACCGCGATGAAGAGCGGTCCCCGCACCGCGATGAAGAGTGGCCCCCACTTGCCGTAACCAGAGAAAGCCCTCGCACGAACTGAAGACCCAACACAGCCAAAAATAAATAAATAAATAAATAAAGTAGCTATAAAAAAAAAAAATTAAAAAAAAAAAAAAAGTGAAACTTCATTTCAGATAGAATGATCTTTGGTTAAAAAAAAAAAATTACTTTATTAAAACAGTGTTGAATATAATTAAACTTTAAAAAAATTCATGATATATGCTTTTCATTCATATGATATATGCTTGTGGCTAAAAAACAACAGTGCCTTCCCTACCCCTAATCCCACTCCCCAGTGACACTTTTAACCATTTTTATTTCTGCTTCCCATTGGTAATATTTTAACTTCTTTAGATAATATGATTTTACTGTCTGTTCTTCATTTACCAATGCTTATCATTGGTTCTCCACTATAAAGAAGAGAAAGGATGATTTAACCCACACATCCTGCCCTTCCATCTTCTCTTTGCCCCTTCTCCACCCAGACTTCAGGGATTAGATTATTTTTAGTTTTTTCTCTTGGTTTCCTATACTCATAAAATTTTTGTTCTATTAATTTTAGATGGTATGTCTTCATTCCCTACCATGTAATATAAAAATACTAAAACCCTTTGTTCTCTTACCTTCAAACTGATATCAACTATGCTTTTCTTTTTAACATTATATAGGTCAATAATAGTTGCATTCTACACCATAAATTGTCTCCCTTTCTTTGTCTTGAGTTTATTGTAAAAGTTTTCATTATTATGACTCTTATTATTGTTTAATGTAGCACTAACTAATGTATACATTTCCTTCTCTGTCCAGTAATTCATTGATGTAGTCAAAAGATATTCACTGAGTGCCTGCTCTGTTGTAGGCATCTAGGCACTGGGAACACAAGGGAACAAAACAGACAAAATCCTTGCACAGTGCATACATTCTAGTGCGTGTTAACAATGAACAAATAAATGTACCTGGAATACAAAAAGGGAATTAGGTGTTAAGGGAGTATGTGGAGGGTGAGATTTAAAATAGGATGCTCAGGGAATCCCTCACAGAAAAAGTGATTTTTTAGGAAAGACCCAAAAAAAGTAAGAAAGCAACATTCAGGTGTCTGAGGAAGCAGATTGTAGACAGCGGGGCAGCAAGTGCAAAGGCTCTGGGGTAGGAGAAAGCCTGTTGTGTTGGATGCACAGCAAGGAGGCCAGTGTGTTTAGAGCAGATGGCACAAGTAGAGGTGAGATCAGGTAAGTAGCAGGGTCCCCTGATTATGCATGTAGTTTAGTACTTTTCAGTACTATCAGACCTATCACCTGTTAATTTACTAGTTATATAACCTTGTCTAAAGCACGTAACTTTTTTGACACCTAGTGTCTTATTTGGAAGGTGAAGTTTTTTTATCTCTTTTAAGTTTTTTTAAGCTTTAAATTTACGTGATTAGATTTAGTACATATGCTTAGTTTAGTTTTTTTTTTGGCCGCACTGCGCAACTTGTGGGATCTTAGTTCCCTGACGAGGGATTGAACCCTGGCCCTTGGCAGTGAAAGTGTGGAGTCCTAACCACTGGTCCACCAGGGAGTATACTTAGTTTAGATCACTTGTTCAAATGTAATTGTATTATTCCAAATTTATACTTAAAGAATAGTCCATTTTAATTTAACTACTCCTTTTTGATTAAAGACCCTTAACAAGTTTTGATGTCATGTTCTGCACATCTGCATCCTGTATTTGCTAAATAACATAGGCTATGTGTATGTGATAATGTGCCTTATAGCTTCTTATAAATTAATGATTCTGTCACTTTTTGTTAATGCTGGGAACTGCTGACTGTACAGTCTCTCACATCAGAGCTCTGCAATTTCTTCTCATGGATAACAGTAGCAAAGCAGGGGGGAAATCTACTTTTTAAATAATTTTTTTCAAGAAAAGGAAAAATGACTTAATTCATCCAAGAATGAAATTCCACATACTAGTTTTTCTAAACTACTTTTTGTGAATAAAAGTCCCTGACTCAGAGGGAGTTTGGAAATGGTAACAGACAAAAGAAGTCCCAGAGTCAAATATTTTAGCCATTAAAGCATAAATCAGCTGCACTTCTTCAGTGAGATAGTGTCTCAGAGAAGAAAAGAGACCTCTTTAATAATGTTTTTTCAATTGGCATGTTTTTCTCATAGTCTAATAAGACACAAGGCTGATTTCCATCTCCACATTTCTAAAATAGATTATGCGACTGAGTTAGTCCATATGTGAGATACTTTTGTTTTCTTCTTTCCACCAAGTCTTCCCTCCTTTTTTTTTTTTTCCTGGCATAAATACCCATATGTGACCAGTTGAGATGATCAAGATGATAGAATAAAATCCCTTGGAAACCTCTATTCATTTCTCAGCACCTAAAGGTAACTCAAAGATCATAAAACCCTACTTTCTCATTTTATTATTAATAAAATAGAAACAGAGGTTAAATAACTTGGAGGTAGTATTAGAAATGAACCTTAATAAAAAACAAGAAATAGGGAATCCCCTGGTGGTTCAGTGGTTAGGACACCACATGTTCACTGCCAAGGGCCCAGGTTCAGTCCCTGGTCAGGGATCCCACAGGCTGTGTGGTGCAGGCAAAAACACCCCCTCACACACACACAGATAGGTAATACTAGAGATAAGAAAGTGTGAAGGGACTTCCCTGGTAGTCCAGTGGTTAAGATGCCATGCTTCCACTGCAAGGGGCGCGGGTTTGATCCCACACACCACGTGGCACAGCAAAAAAAAAAAAAAAGGAAAGAAAGAAAATGGAGAGACTCAGTTACAGACTAAATATGTGAATACTGTATAGTTTGATAAATTTGAAAATTTAGATTAAGAATATTCTAGGAAAATATGCATTATTAAAATTAGCTAAAGGGGCTTCCCTGGTGGCACAATGGTTGAGAATCTGCCTGCCAATGCAGGGGACACGGGTTCGAGCCCTGGCCTGGGAAGATCCCACATGCCGCGGAGCAACTGGGCCCATGAGCCACAATTACTGAGCCTGTGCGTCTGGAGCGTGTGCTCTGCAACAAGAGAGGCCGCGATAGTGAGAGGCCCGTGCACCGCGATGAAGAGTGGCCCCCACTTGCCGCAACTAGAGAAAGCCCTCGCACAGAAACGAAGACCCAACACAGACATAAATAAATAAATAAATAAATAAATAAAATTTTTTTAAAAATTAGCTAAAGTACAAGCATAAAAGTTGAATAGACCCCTAACCATGAAGGAAATAGAGAAAGTTATTAAAACTCCAAAGCTATCCCCAAAAGACTTAGTATAGATGGTTTTTACAGGTCAGTTTTCTTTCACAACCTTGAAGCATAACTCTTATGCTATTTAACTGTACCAGAGCTGACAGGGGGAAAAAAATAGAGAGAAAGAAAGGGAAGAAAAAGAGGACAGTTTCCAATTTTTTTTAAGGCATTAACAAAATCCTGATACAACTACCTAACAAAGATAGCACAAACACAAAAAATCATAGACCAACTCCACTTAAGAATATAGACGAAAAACTAGGCAGAAAAGTAGAACAAATGTGATCTAAAAGTAGGGTTTAACTCAAGAATCCACAAATGATTCAGTATTAGGAAATATGATATAGTTCATCACATTGATGGGCCTAAGAGGAAAAGGACTTCATCATTGCAATGGAAGCGACATTGAAGGACTCACACTTTTTGATTTCAAAACTTAGTACAAAGCTTAAGTAATCAAACCATTGTAGTAATGGCATAAGGACAGATGTATAGAACAATAGAATAGAATTGAGAGTACAAAAATAAACCTAAACATCTATGGCCAACTGATTTCTGACAAGAGTACCAAGACCATTCAATGGGAAAAGAATAGTCTTTTCAGCAAATGGTGATGGGACAACTGGATTTCCACGTGGCAAAAAATGAAGCTGGACTCCTACCTCACACCATATACAAAGATTAATTCAAAATGGATCAACAACCTAACTATAAGAGTAAAACCATAAAACTCTTAGATGATAACATGGGGTAAATCTTCATGACCTTCATATACATGACACCAAAAGCATGAGCAAAAAAGGAAAAAATATATGAACTGGACTTCATTAAAATTAAAAACTTTTGTGCATTTGACGTTATCAAGAAAGTGAAAAGAGAACTACAGACTGGGAGAAAACATTTGGAAATCATATGTCTGATAAGAGTCTAGTATCCAGAATATATAAAAGAACCTGATTTAAAAAGGGACAAAGGACTTGAATAGAAATTTCTCCAAAGAAGATACACAAATGGCCAACAAGCACATGAAAAGATAGTCAGCATCATTAGTCATTAAGGAAATACATATCAAAACCACAATGAAGTACCACGTCATACCCACTTGGATGCCTATACTTAAAAAAACAAAAAGGAAATCAAGTGTTGATGAGCATGTGGAGAAACCAGAACGCTCTTACATTGCTGATGGGAATGCAAAATGGTTCAGCTTCTGTGAAAAGCAGTTTAGTGGGTCCTCAAAAAGCTAAACATAGAATTACCGTATGACTCAGCAATTCTACTGCTAGATATACACCCAAAAGAGTCAAAAACAGATACTTAAATAAATACATGTACACTCATGTCTATAGCACCACTATTCATGATAGCTGAAAGGTGGAAACAGCCCAAATGTCCCTCAGTGGAAGAATGGAAAAACAAACTATGGAAATACATATACATCAGCTATAAAAAGCAATAAAGTACTCATACATACTACAATGTGGTGACCCCATACTACAATGTGGTGACCTCAAAAACAGTATGCTAAGTGAAATATATCAGACATGAAAGGTCACATATTGTATGATTCCATTTATATGAAATATCCAGAATAGGTAAATCCATAAAGACAGAATGCAGGTTATTGATTGTTAGGGGCTGTGTGGAGGGGCATTGGGAAGCAAATGCTTAATAGGTACAGGTTCTTCTTTTGGTGTAAAGAAAATGTTTTGACTGTAAAGCTACTATAGGGCTTCCCTGGTGGCACAGCGGTTGAGAATCTGCCTGCCAGTGCAGGGGACACGGGTTCGAGCCCTGGTCTGGGAAGATCCCACATGCCGCGGAGCAACTGGGCCCGTGAGCCACAACTACTGAGCCTGCGCGTCTGGAGCCTGTGCTCTGCAACAAGAGAGGCCGCGATAGTGAGAGGCCCGTGCACCGCGATGAAGAGTGGCCCCCACTTGCCGCAACTGGAGAAAGCCCTCGCACAGAGGCGAAGACCCAACACAGCCAAAAATAAATGAATAAATAAATAAAATTTTAAAAAAAAGCTACTATAAAGTATGGTACTGGCACAAAAACAGAAATACAGATCAATGGTACAGAATAGAAAGCCCAGAGATAAACCCATGCACCTGTGGTCACCTAATCTATGACAAAGGATGCAAGAATATACAATGGAGACAAAGCAGCCTCTTCAATAAATGGTGCTGGGAAAACTGGACAACTACATGTAAAAGAATGAAATTAGAACACTACCTAACACCATACACAAAAGTAAACTCAAAATGGATTAAAGACCTAAATGTAAGACCAGACACTATAAAACTCTTAGAGGAAAATATAGGAAAAACACTCTGACATAAATCACAGCAAGATCTTTTATGACCCACCTCCTAGAGTAATGAAAATAAAAACAAAAATAAGCAAATGGGACCTAATTAAACTTAAAAGCTTTTGCATACAAGACGAAAAGACAACCCTCAGAATGGGAGAAAGTATTTGCAAATGAAGCAACAAAGTATTAATCTCCAAAATATACAAACAGCTCATGCAGCTCAATATCAAAAGAACAAATAACCCAATCAAAAAATGGGCGGAACACCTAAATAGACATTTCAGCAAAGAAGACATACAGATGGCCAAGAGGCATATGAAAAGTTGCTCAGCATCACTAATTATTAGAGAAATGCAAATCAAAACTACCATGAGGTATCAGTGGTCAGAATGGGCATCATCAGAAAATCTACAAACAATAAATGCTGGAGAGGGTGTGGAGAAAAGGGAACCCTCTTGCACTGTTGGTGGGAATGTAAATTGATACAGCCACTGTGGAGAACAGTATGGAGGTTCCTTAAAAAACTAAAAATAGAACTACCATATGACCCAGCAGTCCCACTACTGGGCATATACCCTAAGAAAACCATAATTCAAAAAGACACATGCACCCCAATATTCATTGCAGCACTGTTTACAATAGCCAGGACATGGAAATGACCTAAATGTCCATCGACAGATGAATGGATAAAGAAGATGTGGTCCATATATATAATGGAATATTACTCAGCCATAAAAAGAAATAAAATTGGGTAATTTGTAGAGATGTGGATGGACCTAGAGCCTGTCATACAGAGTGAAGTAAGTCAGAAGGAGAAAAACAAATATCGTATGTTAACACATATATGTGGAATCTAGAAAAATGGTACAGATGAACCTATTTTCAGGGCAGGAATAGAAAGGCAGACATAGAGAATGGACATGTGGACACAGTGGGGCAAGGGGGGGTGGGATGAATTGAGAGATTAGGTTTGACATAAATACACTACCATGTGTAAAATAGATAGCTAGTGGGAACCTGCTGTATAGCACAGGGAGCTCAGCTCAGTGCTCTGTGGTGGCCTAGTTGGGTGGGATGTGGAGGGAGGGAGGTCCAAGAGGGAGGGGATGTGTGTATGCATATGGCTGATTCACTTCGCTCTGCAGCAGAAACTAACACAACATTGTAAAGCAATTATAGTCTAATAATAAATAAATAAAAAGAAAATGTTTTGGAACTAGATAAAGGTGGAGATTGTACAACACTGTGACTATACTAAATGCCACTGAATTATTCACTTTAAAATGATTAATTTTATGTTATGTGGATTATATCAGTAAAATAGAAACATTAAAAATATTATTTTTCAATCCTGATAAATCTTCTTATCAAAATCAGAATAGCATAATACTTTCTTTCAATGACTGAAAAACTATCCTAGAGTCATGCATGATGGTGAAACACATACAATGAATTCAGGAGGAAGGTCAGGTTGTTCTTAAACATCATTATTATTCCACAGTGATTGAGAAATGGTAGTAAGTACCTTTGGATAAGAAAATAAACAAAAGTTGTAAATGTGGGAAATCCAGATATTTTCTGTATTTTCTTTTTCTGCAGATGATGTCTATCTGAAAAACCCAAGAGAATCAACCCAAAAAACTGTTGAAAATGATAGGCAATTCTAGTATTTTGGCTGCTTTTAAGATAGACTGAAATCAGTGGATAGAAAAACCAGTTAGTTTAGTTGGGAAATATTATAGGTCTTGGATCCTGGCAGAATGTGGATTAAGCTAACACAGTAATACTCCCAATACAAATATCTAGAAATGCTGACTGTATTCTCAAACAAACTTTTCTCTTAAACCATAGCTGAGCTTTCAATAAAGACAGATCTCCAGTTACCAGAAATTAAGAGGGAATTTGAGAGCAAGGCAGAAATCACACTAGCAGCCTAAGAGGGAAACGATTTGTGAGCCTAGAGCCTTTGGTTTTAACATCCATTCTGAAGGTCCTGGACTCATAAAAAGCAGAGAATTAGAACTGAGAACCCAGCATGGAACAGAACCTTCAGTGGGCTTTACAAGCAGTGAAATAGAGAACTAGAAGGAAAAGCAAAAAAAAAAACAACAACAACAACAAAAACAAAAAAGGAAGCATCCCTCTACCCATACCTTGGGTGAGAAAAGGAATCTCCCAGGAAAAATTGAAACCATGGATTTGGACTTGATGTGCTAAAATCTGCATGATGTAAGAGTCTTCAAATTAATATACAGTAGGTCTTAGGCTACTAAACATCTGTGGTACCTTTTAGAAGCAAATGTAAAACCACTCCACAATCTAGAATGCATGAAATTTCCCTACAAAAATTGAGCTTCACTAGAGATGAACTAACAGTTTTTTAAAAGTTTTAAATCATATGTGGAAATGATCAGCAGATACGGTAAAGGATTATACAATAAAGATCAACAAGAGGATTAGCACTGTAAGAACTTGAAATAATAGGCTATAGAGGAGACTATAAAATGTGTATATATAAAATTATTAGAGGGGCTTCCCTGGTGGTGCAGTGGTTGAGAATCTGCCTGCCAATGCAGGGGACACGGGTTCGAGCCCTTGTCTGGGAAGATCCCACATGCCGCGGAGCAACTGGGCCCGTGAGCCACAACTACTGAGCCTGAGCGTCTGGAGCCTCTGCTCCGCAACAAGAGAGGCCGCGATAGTGAGAGGCCCACGCACCGCGATGAAGAGTGGCCCCACTCGCCGCAACTGGAGAAAGCCCTCACACAGAAACGAAGACCCAACACAGCCAAAAATAAAAATAATAAATAAATAATAAATAAAAAATTTAAAAAAATTATTAGAAACATTAAAAAATGAATTCAAACCATAGGAAAAAAAATAAAACAGTGAAAAAAGGAATGGGCAGATTTGACAAAGAATCAAATCTCACCTTCTAAAAATGAAAAATACTGTTACTGAAATATCTTGTAATAACCTATAATGGAAAAGAATCTGAAAAGGAATATATATAATATATATTATATATAACTGAATATATATATTATTTGATTCACTTAAAAGTGAGCATTCTTGCTATTTTTTATGTTTATTCAAAATTATAGCTGTTACAATTCTTTAATGTCCTTAGTCTATGATCTTTATGATCGATACCTCAGGTATTTTGTTACCTAAAGTCCAACAGTTTCCTAAATTGATTTTAATATGTTGGTTTTATGCATTTATTCAGTATTGAAAAGATAGGGATAAAAATGAAAAATTCAGTATATGAGCATTATAGGCCTGTCCTGGGTCAGGCTGCTTGGATTTGAGCATTCACTAGCTGAATGGTTTTGGGGAAGTTACTTAAACTCTCCATGCCTGTGTTTCATAGGGCACTGGTTATTGTGCTCATGAATTACTACTGTTTCATCTTCATCCAGGGCCAAATGGTGGGAGATTCAGAGAGGGGGGAAAAAGCAGAAGGGGGGGTGGGGGTGTTGGCTCACCTTCCTGGAATCACAGTCTCTTTAAACAGAGGACAGCCGCCTTTTCTCAGAGGTGCGTGGCTCTTGCAGGTTTCCCTTGCTGCTACCACTGACACCACCACGGAATTTCCTGGGGACTGGGGTGTGAAAGTTCAAAAAAAGATAAATAAAAGGGAGGGCGATTCCTATACTCTCTGAGGATAAGGAGTTACCTTACCTGGTCCTTGGGCCAGAACTAGAGTGCTTTTCCCAGAGTTCTGTCTGTGCCATAGCACTCACTTGGATATCTGACTGTGTTAAGTTCAGGCTGGAGGTACCAAAGGGGAGGAGGGGCAGGGAAGGTAAACTCCCTGCCAGTTCAGAAATACCTTGAATTCTGGTATTCTTCTCTGATTCATCTTATACTCTTTACAGAGAACTCAAATAGGTGCTTCCATGTATCCTGTTCTGGTTTTATGGTTTCATTCAGAGGGTGGGACAGGGTAAAGTATGTCTACTCCATCTTACCCAGAACCAGACCCTAAATTTCCTTTTAAAAGAGAGCACTTGTGATAGTGCCATCATCCTTTGTGCTTTCTAACCCAAGACTATTCCCATACTAAGGTACAATTTGAATAATATTACTACCTTGCAAAAACAAACCAAATACAGCTTTATTAGCTCTCCATTGCCTCTAGGATTAAGTACAGACTCATTTCAGTGTTCAAATTCCCCAGCTGCATATACCTCATATTCTTGCCAGATAGGAATATTTGCTGATATATAGTTATTCTATTCTACACCTATAGCTTTTGTTAAATTCTACCTGCCTAAAATAGTTTCCCAACCTTTCCAATACAGCTTCTTCAAGTTCTGCACATCTTCTAAAGCTCAGATGCACTACCTTCTTAAAATTTTAGTTTTCTGCCCTGTTCTTATGTGCTTCCCATAAAAGGAGTATGTGATCTCTTCAGCCCTTGAGTAACTGTTATTTTTATTTGTACCTTTTCAATACACACACACACACACACACACACACACACACTTTGTTTTAGGACTATTTTTATGTCTAGAGATATAGTAACTGTGTCTAGCATAGGCTCTTATGCCTCAGATCCAATAGATTCAGGTAACATTTAGTGCTTATCATGTACTTTTTCACCTACTCCTCTATAACAGCTCTTGGAGACCTTTATTCTAAATCTCAGTCACATGAGGACACTGAGGGTAAGTAAAGTAACATTACCTTAACTCTTCTATAATGGCTGTGAGTTTCTTGAGTGCAGGAATTTTAATATTCAATTTTCTACCATGTAATATCTACCATATAGTAGCTACTCAGTAAACAGCAATAGCCGTAACTTTTCTCTTCTTTCTACAGTACCTTGGGCATGTAGAAGTTGATGAATCAAGAGGAATGCACATCTGTGAAGATGCTGTAAAAAGATTGAAAGCTGTATGTATTTGATGGTTGCCAGTGTTGATCTATATGCTGTAAATATTTTCTCAAAAGATTTTGCTTAGTAAATTTTAGTGACCCACTATCCAGTAAGAACAGTGTTTCTCTTAAGGCAAAAGATGTGGGCTCATTAATAAAGAGCATTTCATGTTGTCCATCCAAAGGTGTAAGTTACAATGACCAGCTTCTTCAATTTAGGCCAGACATTATCTGAAAGATACTTTAAATTCAGAACCCATATTAAACAAGTGGTATGAATTCTTATGGATGAATAATATTCTAAAACCAGGATAAAACTATTACAGTTAGTCTTTTAACCTAACTGTGACAACTGGGTTATAAATTACTGATTTTAAATCTATAAGAAACAGCTTTCCAGGAAAACGTATAAAATAGAGATATCTGTGTTGACGGCTGGTGAGGTTTACATTTTGGGGAGACTTAATTATCATTACTGCTACTCCCCAGTTTCCTTCTCTATACTCCTCTAACATAAACAATGTATTTCCCTGCCTTTTGCACAAACTTCAGCATACTTGAAATGGAGAGTCCTTTTCCAGGATAAATAATGTCTGTTTTGCCTATTATGCCATAGAACACATCCCAGGCACATGCCTGTGTATTTAATAAAAGGAGAGAATGAGTTCAGAGTTCATAAAGGTTCAGATTAAAGTGTTAACTTCATATTTTGGATAGGTTTGAAGAATGTTTCTTAAATTCTGACAGCCCTCTTCACAGCCTTCTCTCCAATGTGTGGCCTTTCCCCCCTTTGCTGTGAAAGCTTTAAGCATTACTTCTGCATGCCCTTGCCCCAGAACAGCATTAAATACTTGTTGCTTTGGGTTTGCTGGTATGGTGGGCTGCCACAAGTTTGGCTACTAATGAGTGCTTTTTTTTCCCCTCAATTTGCTTAATCAAAACTTTTCTGCTTCTTGGTACATTCTATATGACCTCTTATATACAATTCCTCAATATAAAAGATATAAAATCAAGGAAGCAACCAACTCAGAGAAGTGGATTATGTTTTCGAACAAATGTCTGAATCTATTATAGAAAGGAGAGGAGGAGAAAAATAACTGATTATGGTATGCAAAAAACTAAAAAACAAAAAAAAATATATAGACACACATACATACCCTTTACTGCAGATTTTGGTCATTTAAATTCTTAAATGTTTGAAGCCCTTCTTAGTCTATCTGTGCTCTCCATTTAATCATCATTAATGTTAAAGGGACTTTATATAATAATTTATAGACTTGCCATGTCTACCTAAATATAGTCCCCAGTTAAACACAGCCTCAGATAATGCAGTTTTCCAGGAAATTTAAAGTCAATCTCTTATTTAACAAAATAATTCTAAGTTCACTAATAGAATAAGATTTTCTAAGAACATTTTAAAAAGTAATGCAATGATTTGCCCTACTAGTCATTAAACATCATAATGCTAATAACTGAAAACAACAGATGAATCAGTGAATAGACTAGATAGACCTGAAACAAACCTTAAATAGTTATTAAAATCTTAGAGCCTACATAAACTTAACATTTGGAAGGTCACTGTGGAATGAGCCTTTGGAAAGTCTTAATTCAGCATATGGCTTCACGTTTACTCTCTAAATAAGGAAAAACTAGGGATGGTTTAAGTTTGCCCAGAAGATAATTAAGAAGTGGTATTTAGTTGTTTAATGAGCAGTCAATCCTCTTCACTGTCTAGTTTTCTTTAACCTACTTTTAATTAGAAACCTCTCTTTATTACATAGGTAGTATACGTTCATTCTGTAAAATACAAATGAACAAAAACAGTACATAAAATCTCTTGCAGTCCCAGAGATAGCCACTATTCACTGTCTAGTTTTATTTTTATTTATTTATTTTTTATAAGGGCAGAGTACCTGCCTCTTTTTAAAAATTATTTATTTATTTATTTTTGGCTGCGTTGGGTCTTCATTGCTGTGCCCGGGCCCTCTCTAGTTGCGGCGAGCAGGGGCTACTCTTCGTTGCGGTGCGTGGGCTTCTCATTGCAGTGGCTTCTCTTGTTGCAGAACATGGGCTCTAGGTGTGCGGGCTTCCATAGTTGTGGCACACGGGCTCTAGAGCGCAGGCTCAGTAGTTGTGGTGCACAGGCTTAGTTGCTCCACAGCATGTGGAATCTTCCCAGACCAGGGCTTGAACCTGTGTTCCCTGCATTGGCAGGTGGATTGTTAACCACTGAGCCACCAGGGAAGCCCTGTCTAGTTTTAAAACTGATTTTTTAGTTGAGTGAATTTTTTTGTTTTATTTTACCTTTTGGTTTTTAACCAAGGAAATTGTAAACTATAAGCATGATTATTTGAGATACAGGACTTATTTAAATAATAAAATTATTGAAAAAATGAGTTTTTATCTTTACCAGAAATAGGAACCAAATTGCTGTTTGAAAAATTATATCTATGCCTGGAACAGTGTCTGGCACATAGCAGCCACTCAAATATTTCTGGAATAAATATACAGAAAACAATTCAGTCCTCAATATGGGGTCAAATTGAATTTCGTAGTAATCATCATAACAATATGTTATATTTAATGTTTAAAGTTTATGAAACCCTTTTGCATATCTCTAAAAGATCCTTATTTCCCTGTGGTCTCTTACAACTAAAATGAAATTGTGCATGTTTGGATTGCTTTTCTGGACATACTTAAACTTTTGAACTTTGAAGGAAGATTGACCACTTCTGACTTTTGATTCAAGAAGTTCTTTAAAATTTTTCTGACTAACCCTACCCAGGAGACTTGGAGCAAGTGTTGTATAATAATTTTGCACAGGCAAACAGGTATTTTTAAAAATAAGATTGAAGTTTTGGGAGACTAGTGCCAATTTCCTATTTATTATACTCACTGAAACTTCCCCTTCTATTAATACCCTTTCTAATGCTGTATGAAAAAGGCTGCAGAAAGTTGGAAGTCTTCAGATGTTGTTCATCTCAGATCATGTTAGTCCACAAAAATTCATGTTTTTTGTCTTCTTTTCATATTTTTACTATACAGAAATTTGTAGATGCCTTTTTCCCTTCTTTTACCGAACATTCATCTAACAAACATGTATAATCTACTGTGCCAGATGCTTATATTGTGCCCAAAGCTATGTGTCTGGAGATGTTTGTTTATTTTCATAGATGATAAATATTCCTCTTATCGTTTCAAATAAATGGAAGCAAATGTAAAAATGTACAGACCTACAGATTAAAGAAGAAATAGCATGTCTGGAACAAGTTTGAATGCCAAAAAAGTTTTAAAATTTAAAGAATTATGTAGCTCAGATGTACCAGTTACATAGGAAAACAAACATCTTAAACCTATCACTCAAATGATCTTTGAACTAAAAATGTAACATTCTAGCGCTTTTTAAATTTGTGTGGGCTTGAAGAAGCAGGATAATTTGCAAGTACAGTTTTTTTTTTTTTTCCTTCCAAGTAGTCCCTTACAATTTAGGATTACTTTAACTTCAGTTAGAAGTTATCAGCATACTTAATATTTTCAAATGAAAAGGTATTGTAACTAAACAACATATGCTTCTCAGAGCATAAATATGTTTAATTTTTTTTTACTTTATATGTATAAAGTTAGTTACAGTTATTTGCAATTCATTTACTTTGTGGCGTAATTTTACCAGTTAGCCACTTAGGGACTTAGATTATATAGGATAAATGACAGAAATGACTATAGCCCATTTTCAGTGCCTTAATGGCAGAGTTAGTTGCAGGGGGAGGAGTACTGTCATTTATCAATCTATTTTGTAAAAAGTGTATTGGGCCTTAGGTTATCTTGCTTGATACTGGTGCAAGATGCCTTTCCTTTTAAAATGTCTTTTCTTCCCATTATCTCTGTAAGTGTCTCTCCCTCTCTTTCTTGGTTTTAGACTAGTTTCATTACACTACCAGTTTCTAATATGTTGATTTTTTATTCGCTATTTGATAAATTTGTTTTAATGTATGTTCTTGTTTTAGCAGGTAAAAGAATCATAATTTAATTTTTTTTAAATTAATATTATTCTCTAATAACTGTCTTTTGATGCATTTTGCACGTCAACTTTTTTCATTAACATCTGAGGTCTTTTATAAATAGAAGGCAAACTCCATGTTTAACAGGAGCTTTTCTGGGAGCTAAATTAAATATTAACGAATCTCCTTCCCGCATCTTCCTATCCCTAAAGAATGGTGAATCTTTTAACTTGGGCTGCATCTTTTAAAAGCTGGTGGTTACCTAAAAGTCTAACGAAACTAGGGTCACCAAACTTGGCAGCAGAAATAAGCTTAGTCTTATTGTGATAACTATCCCAATTACCTTATTATATTTCTAGCTTAAGTTCAAAACATTTTGTGGATATATTTGATGCTGTTTGTGATTTTCAAAACCTAGAGAAAAAACAAACCATTCAGTGTTTGAGAGTATTGAATG
Organism: Balaenoptera acutorostrata; assembly: GCF_949987535.1. Taxonomy (NCBI): domain Eukaryota; kingdom Metazoa; phylum Chordata; class Mammalia; order Artiodactyla; family Balaenopteridae; genus Balaenoptera; species Balaenoptera acutorostrata. Next base: position 152,009,359 of record NC_080066.1, on the reverse strand, counting down.
AGTTTTATGAGTCAAATTTCTGTAGAGTTGTCTTTTTCTAGACATTTATTCACTATTAATAATGGATTATAAAAGGTAAAGGCTTAAAGTATAGTTCAACCAAAACTAGGAAATGTTAAAGTTAAGCTAGCTTGGGTGAGTTAGAACTCATCTACTTCGCATAAGTTCTTCAGATTTTAAATGGTGGCCAGTTTTCAAAATTTGTATATGCTTAAAAATTGGTGCTGGGACCACAGACAGTTGTGTCTCTCTTACCTACGTAGTTTTAGAATTGTATACTTATAACTGTCAGTACAAATTTCTTTCTTCTAAAACAGTAGCATTTAAAAAGAAAACAACCCTATTCTTCAAATTTTAGTTGTAGTTAACAGATGTGGTTTGGTTCTCAAATGTATTAGTTTTCTCAGCTCCAGTGAAAGCATTGGCCATGTGTTCTTTATAGATGATTTATTCTGTGTTTGAAATAGAACATATCTATTATTTCCCCACGATTGCTATGGAATCGATCAGCACACACATACATACAAACCTATCCTAATGCATAAGTAAGAATTCTCTAAGTGACATCTTGAACTCAGCAAGAAAAAGTCTGACAAGGACCCTCCCTTCACACTCATAATTTAAGTGTAGCATTTTTTAATGTTACTTTGTGATCATTTGAGTGTGGACTGGTTTTTTCATTGGTGACTTCCACATATTTGACCACTGATTTTAAATTGAAAAATGTATGTGAACCAATCAATTTACCACTCACTATTATGAAAATTTAAATGCAAATCTCACAAACCAGTATGTCCTAGTCTTTTTCTCTGCTGCCAAATTTGAATAATCTCTGTTTTAAAAGTCAGTAGAGAATGCTAAAGTAACTAGTTGCTCTGCATGGATACAGGTTCTGATTTCTTCTCTTTCTGCGGATTCTTAGGCCATACAGTATGTTTCGCTGCATTTTCATGCACCCTTCCTTTTTCCCTGTCACTCCTGGTATGGATAACTCTTTAAAACTCTCACTCCCTTCCCCTTCTCCTACTTTGCCCTTCACCCAACCTCTGTATGTGCTTATTGCTGTGAAACCCTGGGACATTTAGCCCATACAATAATAGCACTCGACTTGTCCCCCTGTTCCTCCAGGAAAGGAAGTTCTTCAAAGGCTTCTTTGGAAAAGTAAGTTTGATGCCACATTCATGCTTGCTTTATAAGGAGTTACACCCCTAGTATAGCACTGACACATTTTTTGAAAAAGAAGTACAGCTTTGGTTTCTTTGTAATACAGGAATTGATTTGACTAAGTATGGAAATTAATGAATTGGAAAGCTGCTATCTATGATATTACCTGTATGTCTGTTGGTACTAAATCTGATGATTCCTAGGAAAGTCCAATAAATAAATCAAATAGGTTAGAAAAGAATTGCTTCCTCAAGACTAGGTGTTAAAATAAATTTAATTTGATCTTGCAAAATTGTTCATATTAGCATATTTGTTGAGTTTTTTAACAAGTAAGTTTTACTTAGTGTTCAGTATTGACAGAGAAGTGGGAAGAAATACTAAATTCAAGTGAAAATTAAATGTATCCCAAATTTTACATTCATTGCTATTACTTTTTTTCAATCTAAGTTAAATTTCAGGTGAAGTAAGTGAAAGTACATAAACTTACCTTTGGGGATCCTATACTTTTTAACCTGGGATGGTAACCTAAGAAAAACTATCCTAATTAGTAGTCTACCAAATGTCTGTCATATGTGGAATGTTCTTTATGTAGATGCTTTTCAAAGAATGCTTGTTCAATGTTTAGATTTCCTTAGAATTAAGAATATATAGGATGGGACTTCCCTGGTGGCGCAGTGGTTAAGAATCCGCCTGCCAATGCAGGAGACATGGGTTCAATCCCTGGTCCAGGAAGGTCCCACATGCCGCGGAGCAACTAAGCCCGTGTACCACAACTACTGAAGCCCACGCGCCTAAAGCCCGTGCTCCGCAACAAGAGAAGCCACTGCAATGAGAAGCCTGCGCACCGCAACGAAGAGTAGCCCTCACTCAACGCAACTACAGAAAGCCCATGTGCAGCAACAAAGATCCAACACAGCCAAAAAAAAAAAAAAAAAAAAAAATATATATATATATATATATATATATAGGATGACAGTACAGAAATAGATAAATACATTTCTAACATTTTTGAGTAAGTGCTACGAAATAAGTCAGACTGAGACAGTATAAGAAAAAACTACTGTCATTGTATAACTGAGTGTACATTACTAAAAGTTTATGTGAATATGAAAATCCCATCACAGTTCGTTTTTCACTGGGTGGTTTTGTTACTTTAAAGGACGATTTTTTTTTCTGGCCCTGCCATGTGCCATGTGAGATCTTAGTTCCCTGACCAGGGATCAAACCCGTGCCCCCTGCAGTGGAAGCTCGGAGTCTTAACCACTGGGCCTCCAGGGAAGTCCCTAAAGAACAATTTTTAAAAATTATTAGTTTCCACTTTCTTCTCAATTAAATATTTTAGTTGTAACCCATTTTTTTTTTTTTACATGTTCTGGTTTAGGTCACCTTTATATTAATGTAAACAAATTTGAAGGATTTTTAGATTGAATGGTTTAATTCAGTAACTTCTGTCAATCTGAAATAAAAAGTCGTATAATTTACCCACACATGTCACAATAAAATTTTTTAGTAGATATTTTGAGCCTGAGTCAAATTAACAGGTCCGTAGAATGTGGGATCTATATCTACAAAGAATAAATCCTATAGACATTTGCATCATTATAAATAGACACTATAATTGTTAAGCAGATTTTTTTGGTGGAACATTTATTCTTTCCTAAATAGAATTTCTCAAAGCAATTTCACATCACCCCAATTACAATACAATTTTAATTATCTTCTAAGTGATCAGTTTTTAATATGTCAACTTTAGTAAAACAGTCTTTCTTGTCCATGAAGGCTAGGTAGAGAAAGCTAAAGGAGAAAATATTGATTTGGTTTATAGAAAAAACATGTTAAAGTATATTTTTTAAAAGGTTAAATATAACATGATGTTAAAGAACAAAGATAGCTCGCACTTGAGAATCAGCTCCAAGGTGGCAATATTCATTGCTATAAATAATGGGGTCATTGTGCATCTACAGTGTCACCAAACTGGGTCACACTGTGCTTCTTAGCTGTTTTCACTGCATTTTGCTACATGGCAAATCTATATGGTATGAGAAAGAAAACTATGAATTATCTCAATCCTTACAGTAACCCCGAAATTATTATTTTCCCCTGTTTTACAGTGAGAAAACTAAAGTTTACAGAGGTTAAGGGACCTGCCTGAATCCACAGATACAATAAGTGGTAGAATCTAGGATTTGAACCCAGATAATCTGATTCCAGAGTCTACACTCTTAATCACTATGCTATACAATCACTCAGTTTTCAGATTATTTACAAGCAAAGTTTAAAAGATTTAACCTTAAAAGATGCTAGTAAATAAAGAGCTTCCTGGAAACTCATTTTTACTTTCTAACTTTCTTCTTTAAAGGTAGTAATTTTTTTAAAAAATTCATTTATTTATTCACTTTGGCTGTGCTGGGTCTTAGTTGCGGCATGCGGGATCTTTAGCTTCGGCATGCAGACTTCTTAGTTGCGGCGTGCCTGTGGGATCTAGTTCCCCTACCAGGGAATGTACCCGGGCCCCCTGTACTGGGAGCGCGGAGTCTTACCCACTGGACCACCGGGGAAGTCCCTAAAGGTAGTAATTTAATTTTGGATTTTTGTCTCTTGTCAATTTACTTTGTTACTAGTTAATGCTTTAAAGAATCTTTTTCAGTGGTTCAGACTAACATTTTATTTATTTAGAGATGTTTAAATCATACTAGTGAGATTTTCTTAAAAGATACTGATTGATCCCATAATGTGAACAAATATGAACCTCAGAATTTTTTTTTCTTCCAGTTTTATTGAGATATAATTGACTACAGCACTGTATAAGTTTAAGGTGTGCAGCATAATGATTTGACTTCATACATCATGAAATGATTACTGCAATAAGTTTAGTGAACAACTCTCATCTCACAGAGATACAATACAGAATTCTTATGTTATTGTGGGGAGAATTCTTTTTATGGCCAGGCAGTTTTATTCGTATGTACAATTTTTTTAATTACAGTAAGTCATTCAAAGAGTTTGGAAAATCAAGGGAGAAAAAACCATCACCTATAACTTTCCAGAAATGTGCTTTTAAGTGAAAAACTTTTCTTTAATTTGGAGCCTTTTAAACCTTTCAAGTTGCCATCATTCAACTCACATTCACACTAATCTACAAGAAGTAGTCTGGTGAAAGAGATTTGGTTTGTTGAGTTTGCTAGGTCAATTGTGTTTTGATGAAAGCTAAAAATGAAGAATCTCATAGGGAGTTTTTATCTAGTAGAGTTCCTCATAAATTTTGATACTTTCTTAGCCTTCTTATCATGTATGGTTTAATGGTCCAGGATAAAGAGAACAACAGTTGCCAAGTGTTTCCATCAAACACATTTGGAGAAAAGTAGGTAGATGGGAGAATTATTAGCCCTGATTCTGAATTTGTAAATCATGGCCAGGAGAACTGCTGCTGCTTTTCCCTAAGTTGTGTCCTGGACCTGACCACCCTGTCCTATTCCTGTCGGGGGCCTGACCTCCCTGTTCCTCCAGCAAATGGGAGCAGTACCTTCAGAAGCTTTAGCAGTGAGGAACAGATAAACCTGGGTGTGTTACAGGGCTGTATTATTAACCCGTTGTAAGATTACACACATCTTAAAAGAGAAGGAAAAAAAAACCTGAGGCTCTGAAATACCTTTTTCTAAACTTAGCTACATTAAATTGCTCATTTTTTTAGGAACGTCAAGAATGTACTCAACTTTTTAGGAGGTATTACATACAGCTTCTAGTGTATTTGGCCATACTCGGCAAATATTTTATTACCAAGCAATTACGTGACACTTAACATTTGAAAAGGATATTAAAATTTTAATGTATTTGGGGAAACTCATGAGCTAAGTAATCTATATTACCATTTTATGAGGAACTGACTGAACACAGAGATATAAAATGTTTTGGGCCACCCTATTAGGTCTCTTTTTAAAGCCATTGTATTAGAAAAATTCAGTTCAGTCTACCTCCTGTGAGTCTTTCTCCTGGGTGTGTCCTTTACTGCTGACACAAAACACTTTACTTCTAGTCATCAAATGTGTAGAGATTTTTTTCCCTAACCAAACAATTCTCTGTGACACCAGCTAGGTGTCCTACAATTTAACTCAATTCTAACACTATCTACTTGGAGATAGTGTCAGATCCCACAGATTTAAAGACTCAGTCTCACAAGACTGCTCCCACCCACTTCAGATGCCAATTGCAATTGTAGGTCCCCAGGTTACCCATAATAACGTCTGTCTAATTTGGCTACAAATTGGAGGTTCCCATGACCTCCTCCTCAGGTTTGATTAATTTGCTAGAACAGCTCACAGAACTGAAGGAAACACTTAATGTTTACCAGTTTATTAAAGGATATGATAAAGGATACAGGTGAAGAGCCAGATGAAGAGATACATAGGGTGAAGTCTGGGAGTGTCCCAAGGGCAGGAGCTTCTGTCCCTGTAAAATTGGAGTGTGTCACCTTCTCCATGTGGATGTGTTTGCCAACCTGGAAGTTCTCTGAACCTGGTACTATTGGGATTTTGTGGTGGCTTCCTCACGTAGGCTTGATAGATTATTTATTCCAATTCCAGCTCCTCTTCCCTCTCTAGAGGATAGGGGTTAAGGCTGAAAATCCTAAGCTTCTCATCATGGCTTGGTCGTTCTGGCAACAAGCCCTCATCCAGGAGCCCACCCAGGGTTGTCTCATTAAACAAAAGATGCCCCTCACTTAGGAATTTACAAGGGTTTTCGGAGCCCTGTGTCAGGGATGGAGTCCAAGACCAAATATCAGGACAAGAGATGCTCTTTGTGTTCTTATCACTTAGGAAATTACAAGGATTTCAGGAGGTCTGTGCCAGGAACCAGGGACAGAGACCAGTATATATTTTCTACCATCTCATAGCCATCTACTTGTATTTATGTAGTACTTTATAGTTTGTGATGTGTTTTGACCTACTTTCTAACTTGTTACTCACAACAGCTCACTGAGTTAGACGTGATAGTTCATGAAACTACATTTTACAAATGAATAAACAAGCTCAAAGAGGTCACCCAGCTAGTAGTAAATGGCAGTGCCTACCCTGAAACCAAAGTTTTCTGAAACTTAGTGCAGAGTTCTTTCACCTACCCTGTGTTGTTCTGTCATTCAAAAGCGTTGGCCTCTGCTTTCCTCGGATAGGCTTTAATTATAGTGAATGGAGAAGTGTCAAATGCAGGGGGCACTAGACAGCTCAAGGGCCTGAATGCTTCCCACAAGCATGCATTGTATGGCCTGCGCACAGTTCATAAATTTGGATTCGTTGCTAATATTCAAACATTGAAAGTTTTCACATCAAAACTATTACATCTATCTTAAGAATGGAAGATCTGGCAAAACGGCATGCTTTGTATGCAGCACCAGTGGCTTGAGCTGAGTACCAGTTGTGCCCTTTGGTTGCCTGTTTGCCACATCCCTGCAACTCCCTATGGTCCCTACATTCAGCCTGCTTCACTCATTTTGTTACCGCTTTTATCTGTAAGCATTTGAGTTTGTGAACTCCTCCCTGGGCTATTGTTTGATTGTGGTGTGGGGCGGGGGGGGTGCCTGTTAACCACTTCTAACTGCATAAAAAGCACCAAAAATATTATAATATTTGTTTTAGCAGATACTGTTAATGTACTGCCAGATATAATTTTTCAAGTTTTGATGCTGTTACAGTTGTTAAATGGCATCATTAGAAATGGTTATATTTTAGAGAACACATAGTTGAAAAGTAATGCAGGGTTATATTGTTTTCAACTAATTATCAAGAGTAAAACATTTCATGGTATTTATGACCACTGTTAAGTCAGTGTACTCACATCTACATTCTAATTAGATTTCGTAAATTTTCTTCTCAATGGCAAATTGTACTTAGTGCTTATCTTCACTCTGGATCCTTTCCTTTACACGTGAGGAAATATCACTTGCTGCCTCTTTCCTTTTCTTCCTTTCTGTTTTTTAAATTCTCATGCCCTTTCTTCTATAAATTTTACCTTCTTTTGTATTTTATTAGGTGCATCTTTTAGGATTTGGTTTATTTATCCTTTTGAAGTGCAATATAACAAATTTCTGAAGAAGAAAAAAGACAATCCCAAGAGTACTCAGAAGATTTCCATTGATCCTTGGTTTCAGTATTTCCTGTGACATGATCAACTAATATGTCAAAGCCCTGGCCATTGATCTTTTCTAGATTTAAAAAAAATTCATTAACCTTTGGAGTTACCTTTTTTATTTGTATTCATGAAGACTTAGTGGTTCTCAAGCCTCAGGTCACAGTGTCTAAAACATACTAGGGACTGTGCTAGGCTATCCAGATCAAAGATGAGCAGACAATCTCCATTTTTTAAGTCCAGTTTACTCTCATTTTCAGATGACTATTTGACTCCTCCTTCCTTTTCCTTAAACCTCCAGAATTTCTTACTCTGTTCTCTCTTTCAGTTGATGACCTTGCTTCCTACTTCACTGAAAAAATAGAATCAACCAGAAGAGAACTCTCGAACATGACACCACATCTACTCACCTACGTGAATCTGTGCATATATACTCTGCTTTCCCTCCTATTCAAGGGATGAACTGTCTGTGCTCCTAGCTGAGGCCAACTCCTCCACAGGATTCTTACACTAGCTCTTACTCATTCCAGTAATGCTACCCCCCTCCTCCATAAGCAGTTTTTCTTTCTCTAGTGGATCATCCATTAGCATTAAAACAAACCATCTTTCTAAAAAAAGGTTTCTTCTTGGTGCCTTCAGTTTCTGCTCTCCTTTCCCCTATTAAACTCATTTAATCAGACTTTTATTTACTCAACCTATCAGCAGCATTTGGTGTAGCAGCCAAATCCCTCCTGCTCCTCGAAACAGTCTATTCATTTGGAGTTCAGGTGTCATACTCTCTTGATTTTCCCTTGTGTTGATGCCTACTTCTTAGTCTGTGGACTGTTCTCTACCTACACTTCTCCCTTGATGATCTCATCCAGTGTCATGGATTTAAATACCATCTCTATGCTGATGATTTTGAAAGTTCTGTCTCCAGACATCTGCCCTGAACTCCATAGTGGTACTTCCATCTTAGAAGCAGTACAGCATAGGGGTCAAGGACACAGGCTGGGGATCTGGATTAATTGTATTTAATCCTGGCTCAGCCACTTATTAGCTTTGTGACCTTGGGAGAGGTTCTTAACCATTCTGTACCTCAGCTTCCCCACTTATAAAAAAAGGATAATACTAATTCCAGCTTCACGTGATTGTTGTGAAGATTAAATGAGTAAATATAAGCAAAGTGTACAGAATAGCCTGTCATATTGATGTGTCAGTATCATCATCATCATTCAACATTTCACACTAACGTGTCACAGACCAAATTCCGAAACGCTCTCCCACATTACTCTTCCCTAGTCTTTCCCATCCCAGGCCATGTGCTTTAGCCACAAATCCTGGATCTGATCTTGACTCCTCTCTTTCTCTTTTACCCTGTATCCATCCCATCAACAGTTCCTGTCTCACTACCCTCCACCACTACTGCCATGGTCCAAGCCATCTTCTCCGCTCACCTGAATCATTGCATTAATGTTCTACACAATCTGCTTTCATTATTGTCACCCTGCCATCTGTTCTCAGGATATCAGTCAGAGTGATCTTTTTAAGACAGAGGTCTGATTGTGTTGCTCCACTGCCCTAGATCCTCCAGTAGCTTCCTGACCTACTCAGGGTAAAAACCAGTCTTTTAGGCCTAGCAGGCCATTATACATGCATTATCTCTGTCCCTTTTCCTATCTTCTCCTATTCTTGCTTCCTGTGTTCCAGCCACACTAGCCTCCTTGCTGTTCCCTGAGCATACCAGGTATGCTTCCACCTCAGGACCTTTGCACTTACTGTACCCTCTAATCTGGAACACACATCATCCAGATATATGCATGGCTCACTTCCTCATCTCTTCCCATTTGTTCAAAAGCCCCATTTTCACTGAGGCAGTCACTGAGAGAACCTTATTTTAAATTTCAAATACCACCCATCTCCATATACAAACACTCACTATTCCCCTTCCTAGCTCTGTTTTCCTCTGATAGGGGTAATCACCATTTGTCATAGCATACATTTTACTTATTTGTTTTTTTTTTATCTCTTCCTCACTAAAACATAAATATTTTGTGGACAGAGATCTTCACCTAATTTTGTTCACTGCTGAATCTTCAATGCCTAGAATAATTTGTGGTCCATAGTAGCTGCTCCAAAATGTCTGAGTTAGTGAATGACAAATGCAGTGCTTTCAAGTTCACCCTGTAGTGGGAAAAACCAGACAGGTAAAAAAAGGTAGTTAACAAATTGTGTAACAATAATAGGTACTACTGGAGCAGAGAGGGACAGTGAATGTTGGAGATTGTGATTAAGGCTTCTGAGAGGAGATGATACCTGAGGCTGAGACTTAAAACTATGACTTCCAGTTAAACTAAGTTAGAGGAAAAAGGCATAGAAGGAACAGCATTAACAGGGCCACTGGGGTGACAGAGAACCTGCTCCAACTCATTCACTTATTCAACCTAGGGATATACAGAAGGAGACAGAAGATAAGACCCAAGTTTATGGTATGGATGAAAGATGGTGGGGAAATCATTCACTGTGAGAAGAGGTATGATGAATTTGGTTTTGGACAGGTTGAATTTGAGGTCCCTGTGGAATTTTCACTCTTTCTCTTATATGCATTTGAAACTTAATGAACTTAATATGAACTTAAATGAACTTAATATTAGAATAATTTCTGTTCTAGGTTCCCTCCTCCTCTCAATTAAAAGTGATTTGTAAACTAGAAGAGCTAAGTAGCCTCCAAAAATCTCGCCTTTGTTGTTTGGTTCATGACGTGCTATTATCCTTATTTTCTCGAAAGCCTTTAAAGGCCCTTCTCACTTAAGAAAGTGCAGGTTAAAAGTTACTGTACTTTTAAGGAAGCAGCCATTGGAGATAGTACCAGTCTCAAATCCTACAGAAAGTTGTGTTTCTCTGAGGTACATACTGTATCTTGGAATTATAAGACAAAATTTGTTCATTACACAGTTCTATTCAGAAATTCAAATGTCATCAAATGATAGATTTGAAGGCCCTCTCAGATTAAAAAAGAAGAAGAAGCCAAGTTTCCTGTTAAGGAAGTCTCTCATTCACTCATTACAAGACACACCGTGTCATGGTTGCCTACTAATATATCATTATTACTCCATAATGACTGGGTTATCTCTGTGTGTAGGTGTGACAGAAAGACTGACCAGAGATTCTTTACGTATTGGGTACCCTTGAAGACCTCTTTGGTGTGTAGCAGAAAGAGCTTTGCACAATAGAATGGCAAATCACCGTTGCTCAGAAAGAGTGGCTTGCTCTACCCTTCCTGCCCAAATTTGTCTGTTTGCTGCTGTTGATTCTTAACATTTCATAGCTATGCCAAATTATGCTTCTGTGTGTCTTTAGCATTTCTTTGCTTTGGCTTACATAACACCTTTTTGCTCTTGTCTATCATATGCCCAGCACAATTGTCTTGCCTCCAAATATCACTTCTATTTATGTGATTAATTGTGTGTTCTTATCTCACTGGTGGCCTTGGGAATCATAGAACTTTAGAGTTGGACTGCGCCTGAGTTCGGGTCTCAGTTTAAAATAATAGGATATAAGCACATTTGTTCAAAAAAAGAAAAGAAATAGAATTCAGAGACAATTCCAAACAGTTCTAGTATTTCAGTATAATGAATTGTCTTTCCAAAACAGGTTTAATCACTTTCCAGGGGTTATGATGATTTATATCAGAGGTCATCAAACTATGGCCCACTACCTATTTTTATAAATAAAGTTGTATTGGAACAAATCCATGTCCATTTGTTTACATATTGTCTATGGCTGCTTTTGTGCAGCAGGGCAGAGTTGGGTAGTTGTGACATAGACTGTATGGCCTGCGAAGCCCTAAATATTTGATATCTGGTCCTTCACAGAAAAAGTTTTCCAATCCATGATTTAAACAGTTTAGAAACATACTTCTCCAACTGGAAATCTGAAGTACTTCCCCAGATAACAATATGTAAAACAAGAGTGACTGTGAGGATCTGTCAGCATACTGAGAACACTACCAACTTGTGATCTCCATCCATTTAAAAAAATTTTTAAGTGGTGTCTACTAAAAAAACAAAAAACAAAACAAACAAAAAAACCCCTGGAGATTAATAGGTAGGTAGATGGCAGTTCTTTATTGTAATTAGTTATTTCATTGCCTTTTATTGTGAGTAGCTTTTATATTTAGGGGAAATGATCTTAGTGTACTGAGTTTGTTTAGTTACTATCTCCTTGTCATTTTTGCAACCTTTTTGTCTTTCTTCACTGGTATTTTCACGTTAAGATTACCTGTGCATTCTCTTACTTGCAGTACAAGTTTCCTGATTTAATAATTTGTAATAGACCCATTTCCTGCTATCATTTTCTCCAGTGTCAGAGTCTGCTTAATTTCTGTATTGGTTTATATCTACCCAAAATAAAAGGTGTTTAAGGGAAATGTTAGTTTTAAAATTTTAACATGGATATTTAGAGAGTTGAGTGGTTACTTGAAAATTATACTTATATTTGACATTTTTCACTCATAGGGTAGCTTGATCCTTCTCAGTTTAAATTCTAAGTTACTGAAGTTCTGTTCATGTTAGACCCATTTTCTTTCCTTGAAGAATAAGCAGTTTTCTCTTTGTTGTAAAACTATTTTTCATGCATTAACACTATTCAGTGTGAATTCTACCTATAACCTTGAAATTATTATTAAAATAGAAAGCGTTGGAACCATGGTGATGAAATAATTCTTACTGTCTCACATATACGTTACCCCTACCACATTTTTATTAGTGTCTGAAGTATTATGTAGTCTTTTTTTTTTTAAGGGGTGTTTGTGTCACTAAGATGTATGTATATTCTATCATATAATAACGCATATATGTGGAATCTAGAAAAATGGTATAGATGATCTTATTTGCAAAGCAGAAATAGAGACATAGACGTAGAGAACAAATGTATGGATACCAAGGGGGAAAGGGGTGAGGAGGGAGGAATTGGGAGACTGGGGTTGACACATATACATTATTGATACTATGTAGAAAATAGTCAGCTGATGGGAACATACTGTATAACATAGGGAGCTCTACCTAATGCACTGTGGTAACCTAAGGGAAGTCCAAAAGGGAGGGGATATCTGTATGTGTATGGCTGATTCATCTTGTTGTGCAGTGGAGGCTAACGCAACATTGTAAAGCAACCATACTCCAATAAAAATTAATTTTAAAAAATTTTTAAAAAGTTTTTAAAGATGTATGTATATTCTACATTTTATACTTACTCTGGGTTATCTCTTTTTTTAGTCCTGTGGCTAGCTAACTTTGGCCTTATCTCCTGAGGTATTGGCTTAAGTAGATAGTTTTAGGGCAAACAAAAGGAAAACTTTCATCTTCTATGACTTTTATCATTTTCTAAAAAGTGTTTAGGAATCTTAGTTTGTATTATCAGAATGAAAGACACTAAAGTTTACAGATAGTTCAGAAGCATTACTACTTTAGAATTTGTGAGAGGAAGTCCGGACTTAATTTCAGCTGCAGGTGTCTTTGAGTGTTAATATCTCAATACCTGACTGAAGTAATTGTAATGTGGCAAACTATACTGACATCCAAGAACTGGCACTCAAATGTATGAACAAATGGAAGAATTCATATTATCTGTTTTCTTTCCCTATTTAGAGAAATCAGATGCTGTGAAATATAAATACAATGCTTCACTGATATATTAGTACAACACTATAAAAATTAATATAAAGACATACCTCAAAAAGCAGAGATATTTTCATAATAGTCTAATAGGGCCGATAAAATATTTCCCTGTATATGATAAGGAAACTAAATGGGGAACAGTCCTATTCTAAAATGACCTTTTATTTTTCCCACTGTTAGTCTCCCAACCTTGTAGTAGTTCTGTCTGTTGCCTCCGATGCTGAACACTGTAGGCTGCAGTTGCACAATGAGCATATTGATATAACTGCAAATTGAAATTTCTTACACAGGATTTTCAGTGCCTTTTGGCAGTCTTCTGTGTCACTGATTAGCTGTCTCCTATTTCCTACAGCAGATATTTAGCAAATTTATTCTTTCAACAAATATTTCTTAAACTCCTACACTGTACCAGGCATTGTTCTAAGCTCTGAAGTTATAGCAGTGAACAATAAGGATGGAAAAAACCCTGCCATCATGGAGCTTACGTCCCAGCAAAATACTAAATGCTACATAAGCGTTGGTTAAATATGGGCAGTTACAGTTGTTGATGGGGTGACTGTTGTCCCAGTTTGCCTGAACAGCCCCAGCTTAACACCTGTTTCTGGGTTTTAATAGTGTCCCCTTTCACTTCCAAAGTGGTCCCAGTTTGGACAGTAAATTATATGGCCACCGTAGTTCTAAACCTTTTACATCTATTTATTTATTGAATCCTCATAATAATCCCATGAGGTATGTGACATTATTAATATCATTATGCAGATGTGGAAACTGAAGCATAGAGAGGTTAAGTAATTTGCCCTTGGTCATACTAGTAAGTGGCAGAACCAGAATTCAAACCCAGACAACAGCCTGGCTCCAGAGTTTGTGCTGAGTCACGATACTGTACCACCCCAGTGCTGCTGTGGTAAATCTGCTTTCTTATTCTGCCTGTCTACCTTCTTCTCCCTAGCAAAGTAAAGCAGGTAATCTCATCTCCTTGACAGATGAATTTGTGGCTCTTTGGAGTGAACTTCCTCAACTTGTCACTCACTCCTTTACAAATCTGTCTTCATTTTTACTTGGCTTCACTCCATCCCTCTATTTCAAGGAAGGGACATCCCTCTTCCCATCTAAAACTTGTATTCTAGCCTCATCCCATTTTGCCTCCTGGAGGACTTTGTTCTCTACATTACTCTTTTTGGGCCTTCAGTCTCCATCTTTCCACTGGCTTTTCCCATTCAGCATATAAGCATGATCTGTTGTTGTTGAAAGTGGGTGTTACTCCTTCAAGAAGCTTTATTGTTGGGAGAATTTTTTTTAAGTTTATTAATATAATGATGATAAATGAATACCAATTATTTATTACCCCCTTTAAATTCCAGGTACTGTATATATCTCTGATCCTTTTACCAACCCTACAGATACTTTACAGATGAAGAAATGGCAGCTCAGAGGACTCCATAACTTGCTTAGCTTATGGGTAGTAGCATTGAATTCAGACTTGTATTTGTCTTACTCCAAAATCCATTCTATTTCTAGTATATCATGTTAGTTTACCACAATTCTGAAAGGACGTCCCTTGATCCTCTGCTTGTCCTCCATCGCCTTATAGCTCTTTTTGTAGAAAAGCTTTTTTAAAGAGAGTATTTAACATGTGTAGACTCCTCTTGCCTTTCATTTACTTCTCAACCCATTCTAGTCTGACTTCCGCCTTTTTATTACTCAGATCCTCCAAAGAAACAAAACCACCGTCTGTCTCTCTCTTTCTCTCTGTCTCTGTGGGTGTGTGTGTGTGTGTACATACACACAGAGGCCAGCAGGCTGGAAATTCAGGCAGAGTTTCTGTTACAGACTTGAAGCAGAATTTCTTCTCAGGGAAACCTCAGTTTTTAACCCTTAAGGCCTTCAACTGATTGGATGAGGCCCAGCCATATTATCAAGGGTAATCTCCTTTACCTAAAGTTAGTTGATTGTGAATGTTAATCATATCTGCAGAATACCTTTATAACAACATGTAGACCAGTGTTTGATCAAACAACTGGGCAACCATAGACTAGCCAGTATGACACATAAAAATAACCACCACAACCTCTATCACTCTGTGGTGTCTTACTCATTGCTAAATCCAGTGGACATTTTTCACATCTTTCCTTAACTTGGTCACTTTGCAACATTTGACATTTTGGACCACCTGTTACTTCTCGAAACCCCTCTCCCTTAGTTTCAATGACCCTCATCTTTTTTCATTCTCCTGTCCCTCTGGCTATTCCTTTTCTGATATTTCATTACTTGTCTCCCAATTCCTTAATTATTAATGTTCTCTCCTGTCCTTGGCCCTCTTATTACTCCCGCAATTGATGTCTCCCCAAACTAAAATTCCATCTTAGAATTCTCTACTGAGCTTCAGACCTGTATATCCAATTGCTTGGATGTTGCACAGACATCTCAAACTTTGCTTGTCTAAAACTGAAATCCTATTCTCCCACTCTCCAACTTGCTTCTGCATCTCTTCTTTCTCTGTCTTAGTTTGTGGTACCATCTCCACCCAGTTAGTTTACCAAGCCAGGAACCAGAGAGGAGTCTTCAGCATCTCTCTTACATTTACCATTTAAGACTTTCTCATCTCCATTCCTATCTCAACCAAGAGAGCTCAACCCTCATTTTCTCTCACCTAGAATCTCGTTGTGGTATTTCTACCTCCCATCAGTCTCTTTCCAACCCCTCTACACTGCTGCCAAAGTGATATTTTAAAAATGCAAATCTGTTTATTCATGTTTAAAATTCTTTCAGTAGCTCCTAATTGCCCACAGAATGAAGATAGAATTCTTTAGCAGGCACGCAGTCCTCCATGGCTAGGCCTTTCTGCTCTTTATATTCCACTGCGCCTCGCTCACCCATCCTACTTCAAACCACACTGAAATATTTATAGAGCCCAGATTTGCTGTATTGTTGGCTTCCACGTCCTATTCTGCTGTTTCTTCTGCCTGGAATGTCCGCTACCTCTATTATTTCCCTGCCTTCCTACCCCCACCTGGGGCATCTAGAAAAATTATTTTAGTACCCAGTTCAATCTTTGGTTTGGAATAACCTTCCCCCAATTCCACAAATAGATTTGACCATACCTCCTTTCTGACATTGTTACAAACTTTTCAACTCTACTGTAGCACTTATTACTGTATTATTTATTTTTTGTTTATCTGTCACCTTTCAGTGGACTGTGTGAACTCTTCGAGTATTTCTACTGCCTGGCATATAATAGGCTCTCATCAGATTTGTCGTGGTGGTGGAAACGGAGCCCAGAGTGGATTATACAGTTCACTTAAATAAGGCCATGCCTTATTGAGGAGTGCTGGGCTTGGACATGTATAGTGAGGAATGGTAGACATTTCTTTATCTTCCTTTGTTCCTTCTAGAGGCTGCTGTTCCAACCTTTAGTACCAGATTCCTTTTGATCTATACTTTTTATGATGTTCTGATACCTATTCTCAGCCTTCACTTTGCTTTTGTTTTATTTTGCTTGTATCTTTGGAGCAGTTAAAAAGAAAGGAAGCTATTTAAATTACTATTACAAACTCCCACTGTCCCATTTTCATTCCATCACAGGAGAAATCATACATCAGTTTGTTCTCATGTGATTCTTGTGTGCCAAAAGTCTTTTCTCAGCCAGTAAAAAGAATTCATGTTATAATGACTATTTTTCCAACAGTTTTTTAATTCTCCTATGTCCCCAAAATGTCTCCATGCATTTAATGTCAAATTAAAAACTAAACCAGTTCTGTGTTAATCCTGAGAGAAGAAATAATGGTTTTTAAAGATTGTTAAAGGAATAATGAAGCCTTCTTGGGTTTTTAATATGAAAATTTCAGGTGACCAAGGGTCCTGCTATACACATTGGGGCCAAAGGATAGTAGAATGGCCAGCATCTCAGTTTAGACTTATGTATTACTTTCTACTCTAAATGCACTTGTAGAAGCTACTTGTGGTGTAACTCCTTATGTATTTAATATTTATCTAACTCTTGGTTTTCGTGGTTGAGTTTTGAAATGAGTAAAGAATCTACTTATTCTTTGCCCTTTACAGAATGTGATATCTTGGTTTTTATTCCATCTCTCCCCCTTACCCTTTACTTAATTTTATCTTATTATTTTGCATTGTGTTTCTAAAATAATGGCTTTGGCTTGTTTTTTCTTGAATGTTTCTGCAGTTTGGTTTGAGTATCTAGCTTTGGCACCCTTCCTGAACTTGACTCCATCTGTACTTGTGACTTTTGGAAGGCAGAAGTCAGTGTTTTCTAGGGAGATGACTATTTTTTAATATTATATATGTGTGTGTCTCCCCCACCCCCTTCCTTTTTGGTTTCTCTTAAAAGACTGGAAAGAAAGCAGTTAAGGCAGTCCTGTGGGTATCGGCAGATGGACTCAGAGTTGTGGATGAAAAAACTAAGGTAAAACTTTCATAAGCTTAAATGTTACTGCTCATATGTTTTTTATCCCTATGATCAAATATAATGCCATTAAGCTGTTGTAGTCACTCTATATCCTTCCACTTTGTCCAAAGAACGATCTTTGGAGAGACTAGTTAATGTTCAGAAAAACCAATTTAGTTACTGATTTACCTTATGAAAAATAGAAGAGAATTCTCTCAACATTTTGGTCTACATGACACAGCATGTTTAGCCTACGGCGTATTAGCGTTTAATGTTAAGATCTGAGTTCTGTTTTTGTTCTGACACGTTAAAAACGTTTACCCCCACAAATATGATGTGAAAAATGATGGACCTTTTATTGATATCACAGTTAAAAAATTTTTTTAAAAAAAGTTGATAGACCATATCTAAAATTTCTTCTTGTTCCTTAATAAAACACTATTTTTAGAAAGTGATATTTGAACTGATTAACCTACTATTTAACTGAAGACTCAATTTAAGTGAAATCTTAAGGACTAGTAAATTGCTCGTTTGGTTAACATTTATTTAGAATCCACACAATATCTCAAATAATACGTAGCACTTTGCATTTGAAAGAAAGTGATCCTACATGCCTAAATAAGAATAGACATAGACTCTGCCCTTAGAGAGCATAAGGTGTTATTTATATAAGTACATTTAATCATTAATTCGAACTTTCTAAGAGACCTAAATCTGGAGAAATTTTAACAAGAAGGCAATTTTCAAAAAGAAAAAAGAAAAAAAACCCTCAGGTGTCACTGGAAGGAGGAGAAAGTCTGGCAGGTAAAGAACAGTTTTCATGGGTAGCTTGCCTGATATATTGTAAGTGATTTAATTTAGCTACAGTTTAGTTCTTTTCACTAAGGCTTTTCTTTTTTTTTAAGTTCAAGAGAAGTGGTAGTCTTAAATGTACATTACAATTGGAAATAACTGTCATTTTAATTAGCTTATTTTGTGTAGTTTTCATTAGTGGTTTGGGTGAAATTTGTTGTATGTGGAGGCTATATTTTTAGTTGCTTTACACGATAGTTAGAAAGTGATGTTGCCCCCTAGTGGTTACTTATAACACTGGAATTAATTAATTTACTTCTTCCCGCATTGAGTGATAATAGTAATTGATGACTTGTCATCCTGGGACACATCATGAGCAGAAGAGAAATTTTGCAATATGTATAACAAATGAAGGGCTCATATTTAGAATATATAAATGACTCCTACATATCAAAAGAAAAATGGCAGATAATCCAAAAGACTTGAATCACTTTGCTGAAGAGGAAATTCATAGTAATCAAGGTTATACAAAATAAAATTATAATGAGCCACCAGCATTGCAAAACTTTAAAGAATTGACTGGCAAGTTTGTGGAGCAATAGGAATTCTCATAGTTATGCGTTATAAAAGCCATTTTGTTTGCATGTTTTAGCACTTACAGCCCCCATCTCAGCATCTAGGGATTTTAGGCCACTGGAATATCACACAGAAGAGCCAAAGAGCGTCAAGATTTTAAAAAACATTTTGTGCAATGTTTATACTATGTGTAGACGATGTCATTCAGCAAGTATATAAACATAGAGAGTCATACTCAAATGATCAGTAAGTTAATAAATACATAGAGCTGTTCTGGAAATGATGTTATTTGAATGTAAGTTATTTGGAAATTGGATTAAATTTATTGATTTACATATATTGTAAAATTGAACATGGAATTTACCATCATAAAACTAGAATCAGCAGGCATATATTATATACATGAAGATGAAGTGAGGGAGGCATCTGGGGAAAGTGCCTCTTGGGATTTCTCCTAGGTCAAATTCTTAGTATTCAGACTTCTGGCTCAGATCCAGCTATTCTATAGCCTTGATGCATTAGATGTAGAGATTTTGTGTTGTGAAATGAACATCCTGTGTTTCTTCTGAGAAACTTGATTAACCTCATAAGTCCTCTATTCCTTTGTGTTTTCCTTTTTTCCAGGACCTCATAGTTGACCAGACAATAGAAAAAGTTTCTTTCTGTGCCCCAGATAGGAACTTTGATAGGGCCTTCTCTTACATATGTCGTGATGGCACAACTCGGCGCTGGATCTGTCACTGCTTCATGGCTGTCAAGGACACGGTGAGTCCAATAGCATGGATTTCATCATGACTAGCCTCAGTCACCAGACTCCTTCTGGGTTGGCTCAGCCCAACAGTTTCCACTGCATTTTTAACAAGTACGTGCTGTTACAGCACTTGGAAGTGCCTAAACTAGCCTGCTTTCACTCCTTTTATTCAAGCAATTCACACTCTTGGTATAACCCTACCACTCACAGAGCAAGATGATTGGCTGAGATCCAAGGTCATTAAAGGAAAGTAAAAGTTCTCTGGTGATGGTGGCTGCTAAACTTTCTTTGAAACTTTTCATTATTAGAACTATTTTCAAGATCCTTACATGCATTTGTTTGCTAATTCATCTGGGTAGAAGATATTGGCATTTGAAAGGCGCTTATAAATTCATTTACAAAGCGACTCTACCACAAGAACTGAGTGGGAGTATATTTTCAATTAAAAAAATAGAAATACTGGGCTTCCCTGGTGGCGCAGTGGTTGAGAATCTACCTGCCAGTGCAGGGAACACGGGTTCGAGCCCTGGTCTGGGAAGATCCCACATGCCGCGGAGCAGCTAGGCCCGTGAGCCACAATTACTGAGCCTGCGCGTCTGGAGCCTGTGCTCTGCAACAAGAGAGGCCGCGATAGTGAGAGGCCCGCGCACCGCGATGAAGAGTGGCCCCCACTTGCCGCACCTGGAGAAAGCCCTCGCACAGAAATGAAGACCCAACACAGCCATAAATAAATAAACAAATAAATTAAAATTTAAAGAAAAAAAAAAGTAAAAAAAAAAAATAGAAATACTAAATTATGGTACAGTGAACTATGCTAGAAATTGTTACATAGTAGAAATTTTGGTTTTGTTTAAAAGTAGAGAATAGGGACTTCCCTGGTGGTGCAGTGGTTAAGAATCCTCCTGCGAATGCAGGGGACGCGGGTTCAAGCCCTGGTCCAGGAAGATCCCACATGCCACGGAGCAGCTAAGCCCGTGCGCCACAACTACTGGGCCCGCGTGCCTAGAGCCCGTGCTCTGCAACAAGAGAAGCCGCCACAATGAGAAGCCTGTGCACTTCCACGAAGAGTGGCCCCCGCTTGCCACAACTAGAAAAAGCCTGTGTGCAGCAACGAAGACCCAATGCAGCCAAGAATAAATAAAATAAAATAAATTAATTAAAAAAAAATAAAAATAGGGAATAATCGAATCTATCATTCTTCATATAAATTACCCAAAATTCTGATATGAAAGACAAGTCTCTTAGACGATGATGATCTTAATTATAATATAGCATTGAGTGTGTAATTTCTGAGTTTTTAAACGTCCAGACAGAATAAGGCAGTTGTAGCCATTCATGACTACAACTTGGTGAACTCTTGCTAAGGTTTAACCTGAAGGGAAGTGGTGGCCGTACTCTAATATTGACCAAAAACTTTTTTTTTTTAATTAATTTATTTTATTTATGGCTGTGTTGGGTCTTCGTTTCTGTGTGAGGGCTTTCTCTAGTTGTGGCAAGCGGGGGCCACTCTTTATCGCGGTGCGCGGGCCTCTCACTATCGCGGCGCGCGGGCCTCTCACTATCGCGGCCTCTCTTGTTGCGGAGCACAGGCTCAGTAATTGTGGCTCACGGGCCCAGTTGCTCCGCGGCATGTGGGATCTTCCCAGACCAGGGCTCGAACCCGTGTCCCCTGCATTGGCAGGCAGATTCTCAACCACTGCGCCACCAGGGAAGCCCCCGACCAAAAGCTTTTTAAAAAGCAGTTGTATAAACAAATATTAGGAGCTCAAGCTCTGAATCAGATATGGGTTCTGTTCCTCTTTCTGGTTCTTACTAGCTGTGGGATTTGGGGCAGGTTATTTAACATTTTCTAAGTCTTAGTATCCACTTCTACAAGATGGAGATAACAGTTGTGGGGACTAAATTTGGTAACAAGTATAAACACTCATAGCATAGGGTCTGGCCCATGGTAACTGCTCCACTTCAAGAACTTCTGCCATAAGGCCTAGCCGAAATAATAAGTTTCCTTGGCCTATAGTTCTGTCCTTGTAATAGAGCTGTGTTCAAATGCACACAGGTCCTAAAATTCTTTCGGTCCTCTCTCCTATTTCACCCTTCAATGCCTACCCTTGTATCATCCTACTAAGAAGTTAGATGGAAACTCATGCAGATTCATAAAGAGTGAGTCTGTCAGTCTTTAAATAGGCAGTCATGTGAGATCTTACAGTTTACAGTCATGTGAAATCTTAGGGACAAAAGCATTTCAGACATTTACCTCTCCTTATGATATCTGATATTGGCATATAAAATGCAGTGAAATTACTTACTCAGAGCGATATGTAGGAGCAGCTGCTTACATGGTATGATTTTGGAAACTCCACAAAGGTTTCCCTGTTCTCAGATATCTCTTCTCGCTGTTAAAGACGCCAACAGTTATTATATCATCCCTAACTTTTTTATTCCACAATTAGGGATATAGTTTAAAATACAGATAACCCTGGTAAAAAATAACCCACCGAATTTGTTAAATTTACTCTAGGTAATCCAGTGGATCTTTAAAACAATATTTAGTTTACATAAGCCTTCCTCTCCTCCCACACACAAAAAATTCAGGTTTATCTGTTTAATTCCTTTATAAGTAGAAAATGTGGGTGAAAACATGCTTTTACTCTTGCCTGTGTGTGGTTGGAAGGTAGAGTTGGGGTTTGAGAGAGCTGGAAGATAGGGGAGTTATGGGAGAGAGCCTACAAGCACTGAGGGCCCAGATGGGGTTGGGGAGGAGCATTCGGAAAGGGAGACTGAGAAAGCCAAGCTTTCCTCTGCCTGATTGCTTCTCATCGCTGCAGTTGTATTTATTTATCTGAAGTTTTAAGTTTGCACCTTTTTTTCCTAGACATGTTGATAGTATATTTAAGCTCTGAAATTTGCCCTGCCTTTCCAGTGGTTTCTTAGAAATGCTTGGTAAATATTCCTACTATTCCCCTAAATGGCAAATAGAGGTTTGTGTGTCAAGACTTAGGGCTTGGAACCTTGAGCAGTGTCTTCTAAGCTGGTGACCAGAGTTAACGTGAGCGACAGAGGGACCTGACTAATAAGGAAGTGTTGGTGGCTGCTCAGAAAGCACCGCTTACCGATGGTCGCTTTACCCAGTGCCTACTACAGTAAAGGATCATAAGCATTACCTAAGGTAATAATTCATTTAGATTAATTTGGCATATTAATATACTAAAATCTAATTTTAAGCTGGAGTTCCTAACATTTTGCCTGTGTGGAAACAGACTTATTTTGTGGTCCAAGCTAATGTGTAATTTTTGACACCATAACTCTAAAAAAGTTTTTTAAACCTTCTGTTACATACAGGGTGAAAGGCTGAGCCACGCAGTGGGCTGTGCTTTTGCAGCCTGTTTAGAACGTAAGCAGAAGCGGGAGAAGGAATGTGGAGTGACTGCTACTTTCGATGCCAGTCGGACCACTTTCACAAGAGAAGGATCATTCCGTGTCACGACAGCCACTGAGCAAGCAGAAAGAGAGGAGATTATGAAACAAATCCAAGATGCTAAGAAAGGTACAATCTGTTCTACTGCAATGTGTGTTTATTTAAACAGTTTTTCCCAACAGGTTAATATTTGGAAGCTATCAGGGGCAAGCTTTTCACAGTCAAAGAGAACTCTTAGCAATATACGAAGACCTTAAAACAAAGCTAAAAATTTAAACAGAGTCCTTTCCTTTAGAGTGGCTTGTTTAGTGGCTTCAAAGTGTTTACTCTTCCCATTATGTTAAACTACCGGGGAAGCTGAGAGTGCAGTTGAAGAAGCTGCAAAGACATTCAAAAGCAAAATTGGGAAAACCTGCGTCCTCAAACAGATTTTTAAATTCTGATGCATCTGATCTCTGTGAGAAGCAAATGCTATCAAGGACCTACCTTTTAAAGGAAGAAGTACAAGTCCCAGGTTTAGGCTGCAGAGGACCCACTGATGGTGATGCTGGGTGTAAATGCAGGCAGAAATTTCTCAGTGATACTCTTATTAGATTATTACTGTTGTTTTAGTGCTTTTGTGAAAAAAGTCCACAGATTTTGAGACGCTGGCCCCCCTTTTTTCCATAGCCCCATTGATTTTAGTGTGTGGTTTTGCAGAATGTGTTTTTTTTTCAGGTACCCATAGCAGCATAGCAGAAATGCCTGTACAAGCATTCAGGCCACTCAGGAGGCTGTTGTCTAAAGTTGAGTCAAGTGTATTTTAGAACTGAGTGATAGGGCTTAGGGAAAATGCTTTGCATTCTTGTGTATAACTAGGGCTGAAACCAACAAGGAATATTTTGGAATTAAACAGTTCGGTTTAAATATATATTAATATAATTTTGCTAATTTTTTACTATATTCTTTCAATTCTAAACCAGCCATTTTAGGTAACTTCATTAATACTGACCCAAACAGCTCTAATTTTTAAGCCAAAAAATGGATACATATTTTTATTTGAAATTAAATTATTGATTGTGATGTTTTTTTCATTTCTTATAAACATTTGTGCCAGGATACCAAAGAATAAAAAAACACCACGCTATTTTAATTAGAAAATGTAGTATGTATACCTGTTATTTAGTATGCTTCAGTGATTTTCAGACTGGATGCATGTTCTTTAATACCACCAAAGAATACTTTTTGATACACACAGCAACTGCCAAAATGGTTGAGTCCTAGCATCTACAGAGGATTGTGAGGGGAGGGGAGTAGAGATTTACCACAGTCAGAATGGGACACAGTGGGTACAGTGGAAACAGTCTTGTATTTATGTTTACTCCAATTTAAAATTTTACTTCTGTATGCTTTTATTCAAATGAGCCACAAATGCCTAATGTCCATGTCTGCTTTATGACATTCTTTAACATCTAATCAAACTTATGCTTATTTAGACCTTTCTGACTCTGCCACTCCTAAATCCTCTCCCTCAAACAAAAAAGCAAACAAACATTGAAAACTGTGAACCATCATTCTTTAAAGGACCTTATGCTAGGAGTTCATAGGTAGTTTTGTTTTGTTTTGTTTTGTTTAATCTTGTTCAAAGTCTTAATCACTGCATGGGAATAAAAGATCTAATATTTGTGTCTTAATAGATATACCATGTGACATGTAGTAGATTACTAAACATTTTATTTGTCTGAAAAATAGGAGATCTGAGCCCCGCTTCTAACCTGTCTTTTAAGAGACATGGTGAAGGAGATGGGTAAAAAGACCTAGAAGAGTTTTTGAGTTCCTCAGCGGTATAAGCTCAAATTATTTGAAGACATTGCTAAGGTCCTCTTTCTCTTGACTTTCTTGAGCTGAAACAGATAAGACAGTTGTTGGTTCATCAGTGGCCCCTGGCAACACTGCCCCATCCCCATCCTCTCCCACCTCTCCCACTTCGGATGCTACTGCCTCTCTGGAGATGAACAATCCTCACGCCATCCCACGCCGGCACGCACCAATTGAACAACTTGCTCGCCAAGGCTCTTTCCGAGGATTTCCTGCTCTTAGCCAGAAGATGTCACCCTTTAAACGCCAACTATCCCTGCGCATCAACGAGTTGCCTTCCACTATGCAGAGGAAGACTGATTTCCCCATAAAAAATGCAGGTAATGCAGCATCCACCTAACTCACTGGGTGCTCTGGCACTGAAGCGTTACCATCACTTCCAGTGGAATCACTGATCCCATCAAACTAGACCCCCCCTCTTTCTGAGGCTGGTTGGTGGTTACCTATCTTGTATCATTTCCCATTGGAAGAAAATGGAGATTCATGGAGAGGGACGTGAGTCGTTCCTTTCTCTTCAACAAATAGGTAACAGAGCCATGATGGGAATTCCCAGCCTGAGCTACAAGGTTTGTGATTTGTCCTGATGAAAGTGTACCTGCTTCCAAACATCAAGGGTCTCAAGTTTCCATTCTTATTCTGCCATTTGGGACCCAGCAGGGAATTAATTTAAAAGGCTTTGGAAACACATCCAGTTAAATAGCATTACTGTCAGATGTACCAGAAGAAATGGATAAGTTCTCAATGTCCTTGTGGCTGGTTGGCTCCATAGGGAGGAAACTCTAAACGGGTCTCCTGTATAAATCTAAGATCCGTTGTTCATCAGAGACAGTGGGATTGCTCACACATATTCATTACCTTTCAGAACTGCCACACAGGCCTTTGTGTGGCCTGTGTACAGCTGAGCCAGCCCTGGTAGCTCTGTCCTCATCATAAGATCCGGAGCTAAAGTGTCAGATCTGGTCAGTGCTTTTATTGGGCACTATTTTACTTCACTCTGAGACATGTTGAGCTAGTGCTATAACAGAATCTGAGGAAGCTCTGTCTCAATAGGGCACTCCCACTGCTGGTGGTACAAAAGTACAGAGAGTTAAGTTCTTTGATGGATAAAACTCAGCCTAAAGAACAGTTAAACTAGATGATTACTGAGGGTCTTTCCACCTCTCAACTCCTGTAAAAACTGAAACTCCAGATGCTTCAAGTACCTCATTTTCAGTCTCCCGCTGGAGCAGATGGGAAACAAAAACGATTATTCTCTTTTCACAGTTGAGGAAACAGAGGTTCAGCACATATAATTAGCTTCCTCCGTGACACAGAAGTATCCCAGCGTCAATTTTTTTGTTTTGTTTTGTTTATTTATTTTTGGCTGTGTTGGGTCTTCGTTGCTGCATGTGGGCTTTCTCTAGTTGTGGCAAGCGGGGGCTACTCTTCGTTGAAGTGTGCAGGCTTCTCACTGTGGTGGCTTCTCTTGTGGCGGAGCACAGGCTCTAGGTGCATGGGCTTCAGTAGTTGTGGTACACTGGTTCAGTAGTTGTGGCTCAGGGACTCTAGAGCGCAGGTTCAGTAGTTGTGGCGCACGGGCTTAGTTGCTCCGCGGCATGTGGGATCTTCCCAGACCAGGGCTCGAACCCGTGTCCCCTGCGTTGGCAGGCGTATTCTTAACCACTGCGCCACCAGGGAAGCCCCCCAGAGTCAATATTAAGAGCAAAGCCTCTGGAGTCCTGGACCTCAGTTCACTTTTTCATGTTATCGCAGCTCAGGTACTTGGTACTTTGGAGAAAAATGAGAGTGATGACATTGTCGTAGTTTATTACAGAGAAAAGGACTGAGCACCCACTGGTGCCCCTGACTTAAACCCATTTTTTGACAAGAGTCACTGGAGGGTTGCAGAACTTAGCTCAGACCACAGCCTTGGGACCTGGTCGGAAGACAAACAGGTTGTAGATGTCTTCCAGAAAGATTTTACTGACTGAACATCTTGGCACAAAAAGAGAACAGCAAGTTCTCAACAGTGTCACACAGGAGAGGAAATAAGGAAATCTGAGGATTTGCAAGGGAGGAAGATAGACCTTAGTACAGGAATTGTTATCATTTTATACCTTCTCATGTGAAAAGCCAGTGAATAAGTGGTCAGGAAATTTTTTGAAGCTGCTTTTATATCCCCACCTGACAGTTGAGTCTTTTCCTTCCACAAATAAAAGATTCAGTGTAAAATGCCACCTTGTGTGATACTGTTCTGTTTCAGGATTGTTCCGTTTTTCTGTCTGGAGCCATCTTCTGTTTGTCTTGCAGTGCCAGAGGTAGAAGGGGAAGCGGAGAGTATCAGCTCCCTGTGCTCACAGATCACCAGTGCCTTCAGCACACCCTCCGAGGATCCCTTTTCATCCGCCCCAATGACCAAACCAGGGACAGTGGTGGCACCACAGTCTCCTGCCTTTCAAGGTTGGTGCCCACTTAGCCTGCTCACCTGTTCTCTTTGAAACTCGTACTTTTATGACACTGCTCACTAACTGTAAGTTGGCATTCTGAGCTTCCCAAGACCTGGTCATACCCACTAATTCCCTGTTTGATATTATCTCAGAATCGTTAAATTTCCCTATTTGACAGTGTCTTTGTGCTTTGTTCCCCTTCCTGTTTCCTGAGATGTCTGCATTTGTCATTTTGCATGTACCTACCCATCTTTCATCCCATTCTATCAGGAGCATCTATAGTCCCAACCCACTGCTTTATTTGCTACTTAACTGTTAAGAGTCAGAGTATCCAGCCAGTTCTCCAGAAACAGCAGTCATCAGAGTTGGTTCTAGCCTTATGCTTTCTTTAGCACAGTGGTTCTCAACCTGGGGTGATTTTGACCCCTCAGGGAAAATTCGGTATCCATTATCTGGAGACATTTTTTGGGTTTCGCAATGTGGTAGCAGGTGCTTACTGTTGACATCCTGGTAGAGGCCAGGGATGGCAGTAAACATCCTTCAGTGTACACAATAGCCACCCTCACAACAAAGAACAATCTGGCCCAAAATATCAGTGGTGCCAAGACTGGACTCATCTAGTCTCTACCCTGTCACAAGAGGCCCATAAAGAAAAAGGTACTTCTTTTGAGCTCTTCAGTTCGTTTCATTTTCCATAACAAGTGTCCTAATATTAGCCTTTGTGGCATTGAAGAATTAGTAAAAGTTGTTGTTTTCAGAGATACTGAATTCATAGTTGGTATTGACTCAAAGGTCAGCAAAGAGTCTATATAACTTAAATTACAGACTTTTAGAATTTGAGCTCCTATAATTGATCTTTCTTCATTTCTTTTGGGAGAGAGCTCAGAAAAAGTTTTGTTGTGGAGACTTTTTTTGCCTGCTCTTATTGAAAAGCTACAGCATGCTTTTCCTCTAGGAGGGAGTCTCTTTTAAAAAAAAAACAAAAAACCTTAATAGTCGTGTGCACCAAGTGGCTTTTCATTTCATCTAACAAATATTTATACTACCAATAATAATAGGCACAATTTATTGGGCACTTAGCACAGTGTCTGCCACGTACATCATGGTAAGGACTCATGCATTTTTTTCATCTCATTTAATCCTCACAACAACCCTTTGAGGTAGGCATCACAGATAAGGAAAATGAGGCTCAGAGAGGTTAAGTAAATTGCCCAAATCACACAGCCAGGATTTAAACCCAGGTCTTTCTGAATATACTTCCTGTTACATTCCACTTACTCTGTGCCTATTTACAGGGCAGTGGGTGTACAAAACTGAATAGAATATAGTCCTTCCCTGCCTTTAAGGGACTCTCAGTGTGTGGATAAGCTAGTCTTTTAGGCAAGCCCTGGGTAGATCATACCAATGCCATAAGCATAGTCACTGAGTCCTAAAGAGGGACTGATTGGTGTAGGGCAGGAGAAGGTGCCTGCTTGTCTGTTCCATACGAAATACAGAGAGCTAGGCTAAGGAATAGAAAGTGATGGAATAGATGTCTGGAGTAAAGGAGCAAGGGTTAGGAGATTTTAATAAAGGGAGACAGGAAAGAATAGTAGGTGCCTTGAGATATCACAAACATTACTGAGGGGAAAAAAACCTTTAAAAAAGATGAAATTAATTCTGTAGCAAATTAAAAAATTATTAAGCATATGAAAACATATGCCAAGTTTGATTTTTCTCATCTGTAATATGGGGGTTTTGAGAGAATTAATTGAGATGATGCACACTAAAGTACTATTAGCATAGTGCCTAGCACATAATAAGGAATTATTGTATTTAACCATTGTTGTTATTGTTGGCATAATTTGATCTTTTGGAATAGTGGTAGGAGAAGAAAATACTTTATCTATATCATTATGCCATAGGCTAAGTTGTATCTTAGAATAGTTAGATTTTTTCCTGCTTGTAATACAAAGCAGCTCTGTTCAACTTAATTTGAAATTGTTTTTCTAGTCTTCATTTCCTCTCTCTCCATACACTTATTTTCCTAAAAGAGTCATATAACTTTATCAGTGCACCCATTTTAATTACAGCCTCTAATTCCCCCTTTGCCAAAAGGTTTGTGTATCCATTGCAAATGGCATGGTTATCCCAACACCAACTTTTCTGTCTTATCTGTTCCATCAGTATTGCACATTGGCCTGACTTACCCAGCTCCAAGGGGCCGCCTGTACACCCTGCATGAATTTAACTCCATTGGTGTTGTCTGCTCCCATTGTAGCTAATGGCACTGACTCAGCCTTCCATGTGCTTGCTGCTAAGCCAGCCCATACTGCTCTAGCACCCGTAGCAATGCCTGTGCGTGAAACCAACCCTTGGGCCTATGCCCCTGATGCTGCTAACAAGGGAATTGCAGCCACACATTCGGGTAAGGTGACCACAGATGGTGGTGAGGATTCTGGGATCAGATAAGTGACCCTTGTTCAAAAATCAGCCATTTAGCTGAGTGGGAACCAGGGAGGAGTCCTTTTAGGAAAAGTATGATCCCTCTTGGAAATAAACTACTATTAAGAAAGGATGGTGTCACAGACATAGAGAACAAACATATGGATACCAAGGGGGCAAGGGGATGAATGGGGAGATTGGGATTGACAAATATATACCACTATGTATAAAATCGGTAACTAATGAGAACCTACCATATAGCACAGGGAACTCTACTCAGTGCTCTGTGGTGACCTAAACGGGAAGGAAGTCCAAAAAAGAGGGGATATATGTATACGTATGGCTGATTCACTTTGCTGTACAGCAGAAAATGACACAGCAGTGTAAAGCAACAATACTCCAGTTAAAAAAAGAAAAAAGAAAAAGGAAAGGATGGTGTCAGAGAGGAACTAAAGAGGTTAGGTTGATAGTTCTTAGGACTATAGAACCACCCATAGAGCTTCATAATATCCAGATTCCTGGGCCCTACCTCAAGAGAGCCTACCCCTGGATGTGGATCCGTGGCCGTGCCTGTAGGAAGAGACGACTCTGCCTCTTACAATGGCAGGCCTACAAAAAAGGCTACAAGAAGCACCTTATATTTGCTTTTCTATACTTTCTAGTTTTTCTATAATGAACATTTATTAACAAAAAAAAATTTTAGTAATATTAAAGGCAGTTCACCAGGAAGACAACATATGTCTGGAAGCCAGGAAGGGGCCACAAAGTACAGCACCAAGTCGCTGGTTATTTTCTTTTCATTCTGTTAGAGCAGAAGGTAAATTACCTCGGGCCCTTTAGAGTATGTGCAAGCCACAGCCACGGTGGGGATGGGTTCTGATGCCAGCCAGCAGCCTTGGTTCGATGCAGTTGAGCCATATCTTGCAGCTCCTCAGTGTGGCTGAGATAGCCACATGGTCTCATGGGTTCTCCCTGTCCTACCACAAAACCTGGTAATAGAGACTTTCCTCCCACCTATCAAAACCACAGAATATCCCACTGAGGGGCTTGTTCCACGTTAGGCTCATTCAAATAGCCAAGATAATCCGGTGAAGAAAGAAGCCCCTAATAATTCTGATTCTCTCCTCTCTTCCTCTCATTGGTTCCAGGGACCGAGTGGGGTCAATCTTCTGGTGCTGTCTCTCCAGGTCTCTTCCAGGCTGGTCACAGACGCACTCCCTCTGAGGCCGACCGCTGGTTGGAAGAGGTGTCCAAGTGCGTCCGGGCTCAGCAGCCCCAGGCCTCAGCTGCCCCTCTGCAGCCAGTTCTCCAACCTCCTCCACCCAGTGCCATCTCCCAGCCAGCGCCACCTTTCCAAGGAAATGCATTCCTCACCTCTCAGCCTGTGCCAGTGGGTGTGGTCCCACCCCTGCAGCCAGCCTTTGTCCCTGCCCAGTCCTATCCTGTGGCTAACGGGATGACCTATCCAGCCCCTAATGTGCCTGTGGTGGGCATCACTCCCTCCCAGATGGTTGCCAACGTGTTTGGCACTGCAGGCCACCCTCAGGCTACCCAACCCCATCAGTCTCCCAACCTGGTCAAGCAGCAGACATTCCCTCAGTACGAGACAAGCAGTGCTACTGCCAGCCCCTTCTTTAAGCCTCCTGCTCAGCACCTCAACGGTTCTGCAGCTTTCAATGGTGTAGACGATGGCAGGTTGGCCTCAGGAGACAAGCACACAGAGGTTCCTGCAGGCACCTGCCCAGTGGATCCTTTCGAAGCCCAGTGGGCCGCATTAGAAAGCAAGTCCAAGCAGCGTACTAACCCCTCCCCCACCAACCCTTTCTCCAGTGACTTACAGAAGACTTTTGAAATTGAACTTTAAGCAGTCCTTATGGTTTACGTATTTTGTCTGTACTTAGGCAAGGGCGGAGGGTGGAGGTCAAAGGAGCAAAGGGGACTTTGTGTTCCCAACCAGTACGCTTTTCACTAATCCCAAAGGTCCCCAGGAGCATGTCCAGGCATAGAGTGCTGAAGGGGTGATTGATTGAAAAAAGTGAAGAAAACCATTCCTAGAGAAGAGCTGTCCTGCAGTTAGACTAAAGAAGTTAAGGAAATGTTACCCTCTGCCCCCCTCTTCCTCCCTCAGCCCCCTCACAAATCTCTGGCAACAGAGAGGCAGAAGTATCTGAACAGGAACCTGTATTCAAAGCACATTTACTGGAATATAAAACACAACGGGAAGCAAAACGATCTCCCTTTGTTTTTCAGGCCATTCACCTGCCTCCTCTCTCAGTACTGGCCTGTCTTAAAGATCAAAAACAGGGTGGCCTGTGCTTGGGCTGGGGACAAGAGGCAGGCTGTGCTGCCAGAATTCCCAGGAGGGCCCATCAGGAGCCGCCCAGCAGAGCTATATTTTAGGGGTAAAGTTGAGCTTCCATTTTGAGTAAGAATAAATATTATAAATATAAAAAAGCCAAAATCTTTATTTTTATGCATTTAGAATATTTTAAATAGTTCTCACTATTAAAAAGTTGTATGAGTTGTAAGTAATCTTGCCAAAGGTAAAGGGTTAGCTGTAAGAAATTGTACATAAGATTGATTTATCATTATGCCTATTGAAGTAAAAAGAGGAAGGGTTGGAAGTTGCAGATGGGATCCCTAGCTTACTTGGTATCATTTACTGTAAGTAGCACATTGCAACAACAATCAATCATGCTTATGACCAATATAGTCAACTAGGTAGTAGTTTTAAATAAAGAGCGAGCAGTATTGTCCTGGTTTTAAACCTATAAAGAAATTCTAATGTCATTATTTTAATGGAATCAATCTAAATAGAGAATATGTATTTTCTTCTATATATTGCTGCAGTTTCCTTATGTTAATCCTTTACTTTGTTTTAACACTAAGGTGACAATGACATAATCATATCCATAGACAGGAACACAGGGTTACTGTGTTGGTTTGTCATGTAGGTCTTGGTGGGTTTTGCTTTGTCCTTTAAGTAAGTTTTGTTCCCACGAGTTTTGTGGGGATGGAGGTTCTAGTTTTATTAGCACTGCGTGTGCGTGTGCGTGTGGGTGTGTGTGTGTCCATCCCTCTCCCTCGCGGTGAGCAGAACATCCCATTTGCCAGTTGCAGCCACTTGACCTCTGGTAACAACATGAGATCCCATCTCATTTTTACTTTTGAACGTTGGCCTTACAATCAAATGTAAGTTATATATATTTGTACTGATGAGAATTTATAATCTGCTTTAACAAATAAATGTTCGTGGTAGAAGCTTTTGGCCATGAAGGGCTATTCTTTCCCCTTTTCTATTAGCAAGTGAGTTTTGGTTCTTTTTGGTCTTGTCCTCTCTCCATTCTACTGCTGCCACAGATCTCTAGGTTGATGGCTAGAAAATCTTTCACTGGGACTAGTATATTCTTAAAATTCATATTTGTATCCACACTTTAGGCTTTGGTTGTTCCTAAGCACATCTCTGATGTCAGATTCTTCTTGCTCAAAGTGCAGACTTCAACCTGGCAGCTGGTTAGAGATACAGAACCTCAGCCGACCCCAGACCTAGTAATCAGAATCTGCATTTTAACAAGATTCACATTCTGAGAAGTTAGGCTGGAGCAGTGATTTTCAACTTTGAGTACATTTTAGAATCATCTGGGAGATTTTAAAATCCTCATGCCTGGCCCATACTCCAGGCCAATTAAATCAAAATCTCTGGGGAGTAGAACCACAGGTTCAGTTTTTTAAAAAGCTCCCAGTATGGAAGAGGGTTGAGAACCACTGGTCTAGATTGAGTTTTACTCTCACCTCTAACCTTACCCCACTACTCTATGACTAGTTCCAAGAAGAGCTAGCTAACCTCAAACTTACCTTCTGAAGTGTGTCACAAATATGCCAAATACTAGTTTAACTAAAGAACAGGGGAGTCCAAGAAAGTAGCCCTTATTTTCCAATTTCTACAGCAAAACCAGCTATGGTTAGGGAAAGGGATGCACCTCAATATTTTTTTAAAATGAAAAGGAAAAAAGACCTGTGCCGCCACATTTCTTTTGTTGAATGAGAGGTAGACCAAGAAGTATCACTCACCCATGATGCAGCTGTTTGTCTTTTCCAGCCAGTGTGTTGGTAATAAAAAAGTCACCTTTCCCTGTAATGCCTGTCTTTCTTGTGTCCCAGAATAACCTCTGTTACTAGGCCCAGCCAGTCCTCTGGAGGATGTGTAGAAGGTTAAAGTGGAAAGAAACTCGGAAACTCACTGAAACCAGGCCTCTTGATTTAGCAGCAAGGAATTAAGTGACTCCAAGAGAGGAAGAATGACCTCTTCCAACTCAAACCATTTCTGAAACCACTTCCCTGTATTACATCGCCCTCCCCTCCGTTGGTTCCCCCCACCATCCTGCTGGTGCTGTTTTTTTTATAATAGTCTGTTTTTGTTTTATTTAATTATTTATTTTTGGCTGAGTTGGATCTTTGTTGCTACAACGCAGGCTTTCTCTAGTTGCAGCAAGCAGGGGCTACTCTTCGTTGCGGTGCGCGGGCTTCTCATTGCGGTGGCTTCTCTTGTTGCGGAGCACGGGCTCTAGGCGCATGGGCTTCAGTAGTTGTGGCTCATGGGCTTAGTTGCTCTGCGGCATGTGGGATCTTCTTCCCGGACCAGGGCTCAGACCCGCGTCCGCTGCATTGGCAGGCGGATCCTTAACCACTGCACCACCAGCGAAGCCCAACAGTCTGGTTTTTATCTGGCACCGAGTATTTTGCATCACAGATTCCGGCTTGAGGAGGAGAGGCTCCTTGTTGGTCACTGCACCGAACAGGCCCACCTGCTCCATGCAGGTGTGAGACGAGCCTCACGGCTTGGCTTTGCATGTCCGCCTCGGGAGGAGGGCTCCAGCCTCTTGATGAAAGGAAGGAGCTTTTCTAGTTCTTTCGTACTCAGATAATGATGCAGTGGCTGCTCTTTCATCCCAAATCCCTATACTGAGCCTTTCATTTATATTCCACTTTGTCGACGGTTTTCACAAACATCAAGCTGTTAACCGTACGCACAGACGGGATTTGAAGCTGGTTGCTATACTACCTAGAAGGGCGAGAGAGACTAGAGCAATGAACCACTGTTTGGACCCCAGATGAGACCTAGTTCTAGCAAAGAATGCTTCCCTGACACAACAGGAGTTAGTGTTCCCGTAGAAGATACACTTTGAGATCATTACACACCTCCCCACACAGCTTCAAATGAAGTGAGAACCCTGGTAGCTTCCTTTAAAACACAGTGAACTGATCCTGTGTAACAAATTATAGAGGGAAGTTGTAAAGTGAAGGGTGTCCTTATCCAAATAGATGCTGCTTCTTGACAACTCAGCAGGCGCGTGTGGTACGTCAGAGAAGCAAACACTGCTGGGACTACAGAGGCAGGCTGCCGCTGGTGCTCTACAGCTGGAGCAGCTTTGAAGAGGCCAGTGTCTCCAGAGGACTCCCTTTGCCGGCCAGACAGGGGAGACCGAGAGCCTGTCTTCCCTTCTCCCAGCCCTATGAGTTGTATCCTTGCTGCCAGATGGGCTGAGCGGGAGGCCAGACCCGGGAACAGCTGGCACAGCAGAAGCTGGAGTAGTACTCATTGCCGCAGAGCTGGGCCTGCAGGATCAAATCACAGTTGGCCAGCTCCGGCTGGTCGATGCACTCCCTGCCGGGGTCCCTCGGCGCGGTGGCCAGTGCTGCGAGACAGCGGGGGAGAGAGGGTGGTAAGAAAGCTCTGTGTAGGCTGAGAACTCTCACCTACCATTTCATTTCATTTCATTTCCCTGAAAGGAAAGTGCTGTCACTCTGTAACCTTGTGACACCTGTATGTACAGCTATGGGAGGGCTCACAGTTTCCACTGTCACTGGCCTCACTTCAGCACGCAGTGGTCCTCCCATTCTTTTGCAGCTTCTGCCCAGCGCACAGCCCATCACAGACTCCCAAATATTGACTGCCTGGACGATTAAACATCTCTGGAAGTTAACCAACCCCCTGCCCTGACCATTGAGTCCTGAAGAGCTGGACGACACTGTTGCAGCCTCTGGATGGGGCAGAAGAGAGAGCAGGGTCAGCCCTAAGCACAATTTTGAGTCGGCAAAGGCTGTGTTCTCTCTTTCACTGCTGGTTTCCTCCTACCTCAAAAGTTTTGTGCCTTCAATAGCCCCAGCTTAGTCACTTAGTTCCCCATCTTTCCAATTTTTCCACTTCCCCCAGAGACAGCAAAGAGTATTAGGCAAGGTGACAGGAGGACAGGCTGTGAACTGTGGCACTGATACTACCTCAAGCACAAAGCGCTGGTTGCCTCCCCTCTGAATTTACTGGAAGCTTCGGTATCTTATAAATCCCTGCGAGAGTTTCATGCTGCTGCTTCATCTTAGCACTGAAGGGGCCTTTTCTTTCTGGAAGGGGCTCTTATGACTCAGCTTGGCTTAGGCCTGAGCAGCACCTCCCTAAAGTCACCTCATGGGGCTGGGGACGGCCTACTCCATGCCCTCTCCCCTGCTTCCTCCCAAAATAACAACTAAAAGACCATACCTAACAAGTGGACGGCTGTATAAAGGCTTGGTTTATCGATAATACAAGAGTACGAACTACTTACATTTACATAAAGAGCAAGCCATCTATGCCTATTCTTAAAAATCATAACTTTGCTATCAACTTTATCTCAGCCATTGCAGCCCTTGGACCCATCACGGCCAGAGGTGAGGAGGTGCTGGGCTTGCTGGTGAAGCACGCTGGTTGCCTGGGCGCCATCCTGGCTCTGCCACTTCTAGCCGGGGGTCTCTGGGCAAATTAATATTACTTAAGCTCTCTGTGTCTCAGTTTTCTTATCTGAAGTGGAGATAATAATAGCACCTGGGGCACACAGTAACCATGGCTAGAATGTAAGCAGGTAACTGTTTTGCCCCATAGCATTCCCACTCACTTACAAAAGTGTGAGTGACCCCCCCCCTATGTTTTAACCCTACAATATTTTCTGTTTCTCACCCTAAACTTTTAGGCAAAAAGCTTGAGAGGTCTTCACAGTATCCCTTACACCAGAGTGTGACTAGCTCAAGGCCCCCAACCCTGATTCAAACACTGCAGTTCCAACATGCCAGCAAACCACGAACAGGGCACAGTGAGACAGCCTCAACCAGTGAAATGCTACAAAAAGCTTAAATGGGTGACAGCAGATAACATGCAGCCTAATCGATGGAACGAACACTGTTAAAGGAGGGAGGGAGACAGCTTCTCTCACCCCCTCGCTGCCCACACACAAAAAAAAGATTAGCAACGCTCATCTAACGGGGTGGGAGAATGGTAGCTGGACTGAGGCCATAGTGTCCTATCCAGGAAGGCAGTCACGTCACACCACATCAGGAGCCCCACCAAACTTCAGCATCAACCAAACTTCTGATTACAGTTTAGCTTCCCAGGTAGCCGTGTCTACAGCTAATCACAAACATGCCCATCTGGATCCTCCTGACAGCTCTCCTTCTCACATAAATCTGCCTTCTGGCCTGTCTCAAGTCTCGTAAGTTTGGTAAATACACAGACAAAGATCTACTTGCTGGGCAGGACAGAGGTGAAAAGTGGCCCCTGCAGGACGGTGCTTTGGCCAAGGCAATGCCTTCATGCAGGCATGTACTCCGTCACTGAGACTCTGAGCACCTGGTGATGCCAAGCATCGCGCTGGGCCCTGGGACGTGCATCCCAGTCGCTGGCTTAAGGAGCTCACAGACTGGAAGCCCACTGTCAGTCCCGCTCACTAAGCAACATTTCTACCAGACTTCAACCTCTAGCCTGGCCAATTCCAGCCTCAGCCCCACAGACAGGAGGCAGCCAGGCCTGGCCGTCCAGGCTGACCAGCATGGCAAGGCCCTGGCAGTTCTCTCCCAGGGCTGTTTCAAGCCCCATGACAACTGGCCTACTCCAAGTCACACTACCAGGAACTGGCAAGGTGAGGCAGGATTTGGAGTTGAGTCCCTTGGACTGCAGAGCCTGCCCCCTCCGCATTCTGCAGCAGGCAGCCAGCTCTCAAGGACAAGCAGATGCCTGGGATAGGCCTTCCTTACCTGGCGGGACCACCTTCACCTCGGTGCTGCGGCTGACCGCCTGGCTTCCACGGTAGGCGCTGCACGTGTAGGAGCCCTCGTCCCTGGCCCGCAGGTTGTGGATCAGCAGTGTGCCATCCGGGGACTGGTGGACACGGTGGCCGTCGGCCCGCACCGGCAGCCCGTTCCTGGAGGGGAGAGGACGCTGAGAGAGCTGTCCAGGCCCTCGTCTTCAGGCCCTGGGAAGCTGTGCCAGGCCTCCCGGGGCCAGGGGGAGGAGGTAATCCAAGGCCACTCCAGAGCCAACAACTCCCTCTTCGCAGCCCCTCACCTTAAGGAAGGGATGGGTCTGGAACCAAGGTGATAGACCAGCGACGCTGAAGCAAAATACCTCGGAAGTGAGGTGGACTCACACCAGCTGACCTAAGTGACTGCAGATCTGTCCCTTGTCCCAGGACATCCCAGATCTGCCCCTTGTCCCAGGACATCCCAGATCTGCCCCTTGTCCCAGGACATCCCAGATCTGCCCCTTGTCCCAGGACATCCCAGATCTGCCCCTTATCCCCACAGGTCTCTCACTCTCCCTCCTCGTCAACAGAGGTCCTCTAAGCAGCGGGATGAAGGACACGAGTACCCCTGCCTCCAGGGAGGTGGGGCGGGGTGCAGGTGGTAGGGGAGCCTTCCCTGAGGAGGACAGCTGGCCGAGGCCTGACCTGAGGGTGAGGAGGAGCAGCTGGCTGACAGGGAGGACACGGGGACTCGGGGGTTTGCAGGAAGGCCACGGCCGGAGCGAGGAGAGTGGGCGTGGGAGGAAGTGCGCACGGCTCTGGTCAGGAGTCTGGACCGGATCCTGGGGGTGAGCGAGGGGTGTGAGCTGAGCAGGACTGACAACACCACGTGTGCTTGGAAAGGATCACCAACCGCAGCGTGGGGCAGGGACAAGCCCGAGGGCAGAGGCCAGGTGAGTGGCTGCTGCAGGTGTGCACACAGGTTGACGAGGCAGACAGTAAAGCAAAGGGACCTGGGTGAGGGTCAGAGGTGGGAGGTGGGGGAGAAGAAGAGATCAAGGGTAGCAGGTTCCTAGCTTGGTTACTGGGCAGTGGTGGTGCCCCCCCCCCACTGTGGGGAGATCCAGGGCAGGATGAGGGGTGAATGGTGAGGTTATTTTCCCCCATTTCGCATTTTGGGTGCTGTGAGACACCAGGAGGCATCAGATTTGAGGTCTGGACCCAGATAGTGTCTCAGCACTGATGGTCCTGGAAACTTCATGTCTACAGCACTACCCAAGGTGAAGTTAGAGAGAGAAAAGCCGAGGACCGAGGACCAAGGACAGACCTCAAGGTACACCAGCCTCTCAGGGAGAGGGATGCGATGAGCGGGCCAGGAAAACAGAAGCAGTAGCCGGAGAAGCAGGAAGGAGACTGCAGGTCATGTGGGACAGAGTCTGCTCAAGGACTGAGGAACAGGGAGGTACTGGTGACCTCGGTCAGGGCAGTGTCCCTGGCATGGGAGTGCGGGGGTGGAGGAGAGGCCCCGGGGCAAGGGCTGAGCTGCCAGCAGGGAGGTGAGCAGACTGAGACAATGTAAACAGCCGTGCATGAAGGGGACGCGATATAGGACCCCACTGCAGGGAAACACTGGGTCAGAGGAGGGTGTGTTTATGTTTGTTTGTTTTGAAGAGGGGTGTCCTGAGCATGTTTGCTGCTGGCAAGATCCAGGCCTGATAGGATAATCACAGCCACAGCTGATCAGGGCAGGGCCGGCTGAGAGCACCAGCTGAGAAGCCTGCAGAGGCTCCCACCACCTTCCCTGGCATCAGGGCCCCAGATAGGCAGCCGACCTCCGTGACCCTCACCGTTCCTGCCAGTGTGCGGGCCCATTCCCATCCTGGCATCGTCACTCCAGTACTCGCCCTTGAGGCTTGACCAAGAACATCCTTCCCTTCATCCGTTCTCCCAGACAGGAGACAGCCTCACCCCACTGCGCACAGACGCACTTAGGGCAAACCTCTGGAGCCTGGGGGACACTGGGCCATCTCCTGCCTGGGAGTTTCTGGGGGGCTCAGATTACCCCAGGATCCCCAGAGCCTAGCCTAGTCCTGACATAGTGCAAGGAGGAAGTGGGCAAAAAACCGCTGAATGAATGAAAGACCAACAGATTTGGGGTAAAAGACCACTGAAGTCCTCAAAGCTGTGTGCAGCCCAGGGTTTCTCAATGCCAGTGGAGATTCTGTCACCCAGGAGACATTTGGCAACATCTGGAGACTTTATTGCCATGACTTGGGAGAGAGTGCTGCTGGCATCTGGCAGGTGGATGGCCTGGACGCTGCTAGGCGTCCTCCAGCGCATCCCAACAGACGAACGTGTCAGCCCAAAATCTCAGTAGTGCCGAGGTTGAGAAACCCGGGGTAGCCCGACCAACAGAAAAGAGCAGTCCCAGGGGGCTTCCGTGTGTCGGGATAAGGGCGCTGTGGCCCCTTCCCTGGCACCAGGCCAGGAGGCGGGAGTGGAAGAATGAGGGGTGGGGGCGGTGGTGACCGCAGCATCCTGCAGGAAGGTGGACCTCCTCTGTCTGGGCTGTACCACCTCAGGTACGAGGGCCCGAGGGCCAGGCCTGCCTGGAGCAGAGCCTTACCTGGACCATCTGATGTTCACGCTTTCGCCCGCCACCGCACACAGCAGCCTGGCCGTGTCACCTTCTGGCACCATCACCGTAGAGGGCAGCCCTGTGATTGTCAGCTCCCCTGGGCCCAAGGAGGGGGCACTGTCAGCCACCACGCCCATCCTGCCCCACCTGACCTCAGAGGCCGCCAGCCACGCTCACCCTCCCGCTCGGGACTGCCGCCTTACCCAGAACTCTGAGCTGGACCCAGCGCTGGTCTCGGTCCTGCCCATTGACTGCAACACAGGTATAGAAGCCTCCATCTTCCACAGCCACGCGGCTGATGACCAGGGAGCCGTCGGACTGCAGCTGGTGTCTGGGGGCCAAGCACAATTAGGCGTCCCCACCCCAAGGCGCCCGGCAGGGGGCAGGAGGGGCAGGATCTTCCCTCCCCTGGTGAGAGGCTGAGCTGCCCCTGCTGTCAGTGGGATCTGACCAAGGGCCAGTCGGCCTCAGGCCCTCCAGCAGCTGGCACTCTCCTTAAAGACGCCTGACTTTAGAGCCTGGCAATAAACAAGTCAAGTTTTCTGATACAAAATAATTCTGGTTTGGGTTTCTAGTTTTTGCTACACTTGTTTACTAGGCTCAGTCCTGGTTCAGCCACTTAGGAGCTGTGTGGTGTTCAGCTTGTGCGTGTCAAATGGGGGTAAAATAGCACCCACCTATTGGGGCTCCTCTGCAGGTCATAAGGAGGAGAAAAGCCTCACCTCGGAACGGGCTCAATAAACGTGAGCCCTTGTGATTACAGCCAGAAGTGTGTCCGCCTTCGTTTCCTCGCTCAGCTGTCACCTCTGTTAGCAGGCCCTTACTTCTGTCCGCTAACCACATTCCGGAAAGGCCCAGAGACCCAAATGCGGTCTGCCCGAGGAGCCCGACGCCACAGCTCCAACCCTCAAGGGGCCCTGGGGTCCTGCTCAGGACCAGGGGGCACCTGCAACTCCCTCCCCCAGTGGGGGTGGGGCTGGAGGCCGGCCAGGAGGGAGGGGAAAGGAGCTGAACGAACCTGGGGGAAGAGAGGGGCTGCCCATCTCTCTGCCACTCAACGCTTGGCGGTGGGAAGCCCTCGGCACGACAGGTCAGCCGGATCCGCTGGCCTGGATGGGCGTCCACCACCCCGGGCTGGTGCCGGTCCAGACGCAGCCTGCAGAGCAAGCACCCCACGGCCGTGAGGGGGTCCCTGCCGCTGCCTCTCCCCAGCTCCCACCCACGCCAGGGGACGGGACCTCCACACAGCCTCGTGGGCCCCTTCTCCCTCCAGCCAGATTCTGCTTCCCAACATCACCCCTTTGTTCCAGTTGGGACATCTGGGACCAGGTCTAAAAGACACCTGTGGCTTATCTCACCTCCCCACCCAGAACCTCCGACTGTCCCCCGCCCGCCCTGTGCGTCTGCCTCCAGGTCCTTGACTTGGGCACCCCCAGCTCTCTGCATCCCCTCCGTAAACTGCCCTTCTTCAAGGCCTTCTCAGGCCCTCTAGCTGCCGGTGTCCTCCCCTCCCTCGGCTCCTGAGGCCTGGGCCAGGCACCGCTCCGTTCCCCACGGCTCGGGGTGGTGGGCGGGGTCCCCTTTCTCCTCCAGAAGCTGAGCTCAGGAGGCCGTGCTTCCCCAGCCCTCCCCTCACAGAGCCCTGAGCAGGGGCCAGCAAGCCTGCTCACAGCACACGCTGGCCTGGGACCACCCACCCTCCCCGCCTCTCACCGAGACCTCCCCTAACCCCGGCCTCAGTGGGGCAGACCGAGAGCAGGACAGCACTGCACACTGTTACCTGCTCGTGGGCCGTGGGTGCGAGGAGGAGACGGCCCCCCGGCCCCCAGAACCGCCCCCTAGGCTGCGGTCCCGAGGACTGTGGCCCTGGGCTGGGTCCCTGGTCTGAGGGAAGTGCCTTGGTTCAGCCTCAGGAAGCACAGCCACGTCACCCCCTGTCAGGAGGCCAGGAGAAGCAAGGGGTGAGCGGTGGGGAGAAGGGGGTGGAAGGAAGGGTGGGCCATGGGGCCGGCGGGGGACCAATGGAGAAATGAGGGCCACGAGGGGCAACACATCCGCCCCAGCCCAGCTGGAGTGTGTGGTCCCTACCACCAGGAGGCCCTGGCCCAAGGAAACACTAGTCCTCCAGTGCGGAGGCCCCCCGGCCCAGGCCCTCCCGGCCAGAACCCCACCCCGGGGCCCGTGAGGACCCACTGCGGGGGTGGGGTGGGGACAGAGACCTGTGATGCGAAGCTGGATCTTCTGAGAGTCACGGTCTGGCCTGGTGCTGCCACAGCTGTAGGTGCCAGTATCCTCTGCCCACAGGGGGCTGATGACCAGGGAGCCATCGGGCTGCAGCTGGTGCCTGAATGAAGAGAGGGCGCTTGAGCTCTGGGCTCCTGAGGCAACAATGAGCCTGGCTCCTACAAGAGGGGCCGTCACCCCACACTCACCCGCCCGTCCCAGGAGATCAGAGGGGCTGTGCAGGCTGCACACACACCTGGCAGAGGAGATGGGCTGCCCGTCTTTCTGCCACCTGGCGTGGGGGTCCAGAGAGCTGTCATCTGGGCAGAAGAGCCGCACCAGCTGCCCCAGGGCCACCTGTACCAGGGAGGGCTCCGAGCCTGCCAGGGTGATCCTGGAAAGGTGGGAGGGAGGGTCTGCGTGAGTGCCGGGACCAGGGACTTCACCACACAGAAAGCTTGGTGCCCATCCCATTCTGGGCACCTGTGGGGCCAGAGGGTCCCAGGGGAAGCCAAGCTCCGGAAGCCCAAGGACTCAGGAATCCGCCCTCCCCCCCACCCCCAATATCCCCAGGCATTACTACCTCAACCTGTTCCTGCAAGAGCACAGAATAGGCACAGAGCCCAGGGACGGAGAGGTTGGGAGAGAAGCAACACCAGGTTCACGTGGGAGGCTAAACACATGCCTGATCCCTTTGGAATTCAAAGTTTTATTTATTTTGTTTTTAATCTTCCCAAATCTCATTAATATGACACAGTCACAAGACTAACAACAAATGAGACCCACATTAAACCTATGAGATCACATCACCATTTTACAGGTCAAGAAACTGAGGCTTCGAGAATTTGGATGACTTGCCAAAGGTCATGAAGCTCATAAGCTTTTCCAACTAGACAGGCCCTGGGCTATACCAGCAAGATCTGCTGGAGAGCCCAGGCACCACCATCCACCGACTGCCTGACCCTGAGCAAGTCTCATGTCTCCAAAGCCTGAGCTTCCCCGTCTGTAGAATGATGGTAGCAAGGCCCTCCAGTCTGGGCTGTTTGGAAGATTCCAGGTTAGGGATGGAGGGAGGCCCAGCTGACCTCAGGGTTTTAGCTCCAAAAGGCTCAGCCCTTGGGCCTGGGTCCCTAATCCCCCATCTCA
Source organism: Balaenoptera acutorostrata (assembly GCF_949987535.1). Lineage (NCBI taxonomy): Eukaryota > Metazoa > Chordata > Mammalia > Artiodactyla > Balaenopteridae > Balaenoptera > Balaenoptera acutorostrata. Next base: position 151,965,720 of record NC_080066.1, on the reverse strand, counting down.
CCTGGGGAAGGTGGGCCTCACCTGTAGGAGGAGCTGTGAGAAGGTGGCGCTGGTGGTCCTGCGTCTCCGCCCAGTACAGGGGCACTGGGCCCAAGCTCCTGGCCCTGGGGCCCTTCTCCAAAGGCCTGTCTGTGGTCCATGGCCCCCGGCCCAGGCTCTTGATCTCGCCACCACAGGCCACCGGAAGGCAAGGGCTTTCTCTGGACCACAGGCTCCATCCTGTGCTGGCTGGCCTCCTGCTGGCCCCCAGGACCGCTGCCGCCACTGTCTCTATGGGTGCTTTGGCCAGAGGCCCCAGGGTCGTGTTGGCGGGGCTCATGTTGGGGTCCCCGGCAGCTGCTCACACACTCCTCCTCCGAGGCAAAGTTATTGGCGTTGCCATGGCAGCCACCATACCAGAAGCGGTTACACTGGCCCACGGAGGCGATGAAGTACCAGCGGGCGGCCCAGTCCATGCAGGAGCCATGGGCGCTGGGCAGTAGGCACCGCACGGGGTACACTGAGGGGGCAGGGAGGACGCAGGTCACCGGGACCCAGTAATGAAGCTGCAAACGCTGCCCAGGACGTAGGAGTGAGGCCCTTCCCAGGGTATGGAGCACATCTACACTGGGCCCCTGACCAGCCCTGGGGACAGTCTGTTCACTGCCCAGACCTGCGCTGGGCTGGGAACCCAGCAGCCTCCAGAATCATCCCCGTCCACCTCCACCCCCAGAACTAGAGCCGTCCAGAGGTCAGGGCCGTGAGCTCCCTGGACAGGCTCCGTCGTGCTCTTCCCCACCTGACCCAGGCCCCAAGGGCGCACACAGAGCAACCCCAGGGCCAAACCTTGCGGTGCTTAGCTCACAATGAGGACCCAGCCCTGAGCCCCCAAAGGCCTGTGAAGATGCCCAGTGAGGGGCCCACCCTTGTTCCCAGGACCCTTCACCAGCTCTGAACCTTCTCCAGCCCCCAGCCTGCCCATAATAATCGCCCTCCTCCCAGGCACAGCCTGCTCCCTCTCCGCATTCAGATGTGACCACGCTGGCCACTGCTTAAAGCCCATCCAGGTGCCCAGCCCCCTGCAGACTCAGCCCACCAGCCCACCTGGCTTCCAACGTCCCTGTGATGGTCCCTGGTGCTCCACCCATGCACCCCATGCTCCCGCCTCACAGCCCTCCCTCCAGGACTCATCCCAGGTAGGGTGGGGACACCCCGTCCATCCCAGCCCTGACAACCCGGTCTCTGGAGGGGGCTGAGCCCTGGGGGCAGCACAGCCTTCCCTCTCTGTGGAATCCACACCGACAACTACCCCAACTCCCACAAGCAACCAGGCGGCGACAAGTGCAAACTGTTGGACACGATAATAATCTGCCACTGTTCTCTGGCCTGGCACCTAGTAGGTGATCAATAAGTATTTGTGGAAGAAAAGAGCAATAACCAAGGCAGCAGGAAGGTTTTTGGCTCTGGGTGGGGTGGCGAGCACAGTGGGACCAGAGCCTACCCACCAGGAAGGACAAGAAGGGACATCCACTCACTGTAGCTGGGCTGGCCCACACAGCCTTCCCCAAGAGGGCCCAGCGCAGAGGCCATGTTGTCATAGCAACAGCCGAACTGGGAGCCCCGGCACTCACTGGGCTCATTCTGCTGGGCCTGGGGAGGAAGGCCAAGGTTGGGAAGTTGGAAATAGGTCTGGCTCTTGGTGGGAACTCTAGGCTGCCAGGAGGAGAATGGCAGCAAGAGGGACAGAACCGTGAACACATGGAGCATAACCCCAGCCCTGGGGGCAGATCATAGGCCAGGAGAATGTTGGCTGAACCCCTCAGTTCCAGCCCAGGCCTGTCGCTGAAGCCCTATGCCCTCCAGAGGATGGTTCAGGCCAGCAGGCTTCAGGGACCTCCTTTCTCCAAGGCTAAAGCTGCAAAAAGCCTGGGTCACAGTGGCATTGAGCAGGCTTGGGGGCTGGACTCCTGCCCCTCACGTGACCAGACACTTACTGTGGAAGCCACCTCTCTCGACCGTGGCCTGCTCCCGGGGTTGTCGCGTCCATAAGTGCTTGCACAGCCAGCCTGATGGGGCCCCTCAGCCACAGACACCCCGTCAGGACAGCACCCGAACCTAGACAGACATCACACAGCCGTCCCCTCACCACCCAGCCCTGACCCCCACCCCTACCAGGGACCCTGAGCTTCCTGTATCCCAGGATCCAGGCTCTGAGGCTCCCTGAGCCAGGGGCTGACCGGGTGAAGATCTGCGTGGGAGACGGGCTGTCCCGCGTGCAGGGAGAACCATTTTGTGAACCCCAGTCTCTGCCATGTCCACTGACCGCTTAGAGGCTCCCAGTGAGGGCAACAGGAAAACAATAAGCAGAGCTGAACCCTTAATAATTGAGAGATCTTCAACTCACACAGCCCGCCACAAAACCGAGGAGGGGGAAATTCACCTGAACCTGCCCAAATACCAGGTTCCCAGGGAGTTTTTACAAAATGGCAGCAGTTGGGCGATGGGGCAGAAGAGGGTGTCAAAGGAGCCCACCACTTATTTCACCTCCACCAACCAGGAGTTGGGAAGGAAGGTGAAAGAAGGAACATATCAAAGCACCTTCTATGTGCCAGGCACCATGTGATTCGTTTCAGCCTCACAGGAACCCCAGTCAGTGGCTGTCATTGTTTCCAATTCTCAGCAGAGAAAGCCAAGATCAAAGAGGTTAATAACTTGCCCCAAGTCACCCAGCACACAGCTGGTAAGTGGCTGAGCTGAGAATCACCCCCAGGCTGCTGGGCGCCGAATCTCAGCCCTTAGCCCCACAGCCCCTGAGGGAGTGGGAGTCTGGTTTGGATCGGAGAGCTAGAATCACAGCCCATTTTCCTTCCCAGAGCCTCAGGCTACATCTCAACAGGCTGACTTCTGCAGAGAAAGCAGGGGGTTTACCCACACCCGGCACATAAGGGAGCTCAGCGAGAGGAAGCCAAGTCCTTGGTTTTGCGCTATCAGGGCAGCTCAGAGACAACACCCCTGGAGCTCTGCTAAGCCAGCCCACCCCCTCTCTGAGCAGAGACACTGCCCCGTGCATCGGACACACCCCCTGAACACATACCTTCCCTCTTCGACCTGGGGAGAAGGAAGAGGCACCCACCTGCTCTGCTGACATGAGGCCCCCGGGCAGCCTTGCCACTGCGGCCCAAGAGACGCAGTGTGGCCATCGGGGCAGCACCCATGGGGGCTGTGTCTGCAGTCACGGGGCGCCAAGCCAGACCGCAGGGGCTGCCGGTGTGAGGAGTGCCGCAGAGATGGGGCTGGGCCCGGGGCTGGCAGGTGTGGGCTCTGGTCACCTCTGGGGTTACCCTGAGCTGATGAGGGTTGCTCCTGGGGTGCCCACCACTGGTCTCTGAAATCTAGAAAGAAGAGGAAGCAAAAGTCATGTGATGTCTCCACCTGGCTCCTCACCCTCCATCTGTAGCTACATCAGACCCACCTCTCCCCATCCCCCCAAACCACCTGCCGCCACCCTCAACCTCCATCTCAAGGGCCCGGGGCTGGGGGCTTCCACTAAGCTTCTCACCTGAGGCGGGGGCCTCCCGTGGGCCCAGAGACATCCACGGGTCCCTGGGGCTGGTGTGCATGTCCTGCATGCTGGGGACTTCTGCAGGGAGCCGGGGCAGTCAGGGTGCAGAGGGAAGGCCACCCCCACCAACATCTGCTCCCACCCCACTACTCAGGCAGGACCTGGGGAACCCAGGACAGTAGAAGGAAAAAGGAGCAGACTTGTGTTTTTGTAAACACCCTTCCCAGGTTTCAAGAGAGTCTTTATCGCATAGAAAATGCTCATGTTACATGTTCAGCAAAAGGAAAAGCCACATGTAAAATTAGCGTTTATGTTTGATCCCAATGACATAAAACAAAAAATGATACACATTTTTAATTGGACTGATGAAAAGATAAACAATCCAATTTTAAAATGGGCAAAGAACTTGAACATATGCTCCTCCGAAGAAGACACACAGATGGCCAACAAGCACATGAAAAGATGCTCTACATCATCAGTCATTAAGGAAACGCACATCAGAGCCATAAGGAGACACCACTTCGTATGCACTAGGATGACTCTAATCAAAAAAGACTGAAATAACAAGTGTCGGCAAGGATGTGGACAAACTGGAAACCCATGCACTGTTGGTGGGAATGTAAAATGGTGCAACACTGTGGAAACAGACTGGCAGTTCCTCAAAAAGTTAAACGGAGTTACCATATAGCCCAGCAATTCCACTTCTAAATATATACCCAAGGGAACTGAATATACACACCCACACAGAAACTCCTACATGAATATGTTCATAGCAGCATTATTCATTATGGCCAAAAGGTGAAAACAACCCAAATATCCATCAACAGACAAATGGATAAACAAATTGGGTACATCCATATAATTGAATGTGATTTAGCCGTAAAAAGGAATGAAGTGCTGATGCATGCCACAACTTGGACGAACCTCAAAAACATTTTGCTAAGTGAAAGAAGCCAGATGCAAAAGGTCTGCTCTTCCTTTTATCTGATATATCTAGAATTGGCAAATCCATAGAGACAGAGAGCAGATCAGGTGACCAGGGAAGGGGACTAGGGTTAATGGGGAGTGATTACTTGATGGGTACAGGGTGCTTATACAGGGTGATGAAAATTTTTGAACCTAGAGAGTTGGTGGTTGTACAACATTGTGAACACAACAAATAAGAGCACACTGTCTACTTGGACTTCCCTGGTGGCGCAGTGGTTAAGAACCCACCTGCCAATGCAGGGGACACGGGTTCGAGCCCTGGTCCGGGAAGATCCCACATGCCGCGGAGCAACTAAGCCCGTGCACCACAACTATTGAGCCTGCACTCTAGAGGCAGCGAGCCACAACTACTGAGCCTGCGCGCCTAGAGCCCGTGCTCTGCAACGAAGAGTAGCCCCCGCTCGCCTCAACTAGAGAAAGCCCACGCACAGCAACGAAGACCCAATGCAGCCAAAAATAAATAAATAAAAACAGCACACTGTGTACTTTAAAGTGGTTAACTGTGTGTTACTGATTTTCACGTCAATTAAAAAAATTCCATATTAAAAACAATTGGATTAATAGATGAAGGGATAGAGAGTAGATGATGAAAAAGTAATTACAACAAAATATTAATTGTGAACTTGATGGTGGGCACGTGGCTGCTCACCACACAGCTCTTCAACTTTCCTGTGTGATTCAAATTTCTCATCGTCTCTTGTCCAGCTTAGTAAACTTACTAAAACTCACGAACTGTACCATTAGCGTGGGTGAATTTTATGCTGTATGATGTTTAAGCACCTCAATATTAAGTTCTTAAAAAGATTTTCATCATAAAATATTAGAGAAAAAATGCAAAAGGCTGAGTAGATAAATTTAGGATAATAGGAATTTTTAAAAAGGGTACCCAAAAGAATACTAGCAGGACACCCCCAAAATGCTCACAGTGACTGTGAAACAGACTCACAGACACAGAGAACAGACTTGTGGCTGCCAAGGGGGGAGGGGAGTGGGGGAGGGATAGATGGGGAGTTTGGGATTAGCAGATGCAAACTATTACATATAGGATGGATAAACAACAAGGTCCTACTGTATAACACAGGGAACTATATACAATATCCTAGGATAAACCATAATGGAAAAGAACATATATACTTATACACATACATATATATATAAAACTGGGGACTTCCCTGCTGGTCTAGTGGTAAAGAACCCGCCTTACAATGCAGGGGACGCGGGTTTGATCCCTGGTCAGGGAACTGGGATCCCACATGCCACAGGGCAACTAAGCCCGCGGGCCACAACTACTGAGCTCGCTCGCCTCAACTAGAGCCTGCGTGCCACAAACCACAGAGCCCACGCACTCTAGAACCCATGCCACAACTAGAGAAGCCCATGCGCCGCAACGAAAGATCCCGCATGACTCAACGAAGATCCTGCGTGCCGCAACTAAGACCCAGCGCGGCCAAAAATAAAATAAAAAATAATAAATGATAAATAAATCTTTCAAAAAAATAAAACTGAATCACTTTGCTGTACAGCAGAAACTAACACAACATCGTAAATCAACTATACTTGAATAAAATAAATTAAAAAAACAAAAAAACCAAAATGCTCACAGTGTAAGTTTCTGAGTGCTTTGTGTGTGTGCGTGTTTTGTGAGGCAGAAGTGGTGGTGGGGTCCCTTCCTTCTATTTGTTAGTTTTTCAAATTTTCCACAATAAACATATTACTACATAGTGGAACAAAGTTATAAAAAATGAAATAAGTGAAAATTCCATTCTCACGTGGACTACATCTTCCCAGTCTCCAGGGAATATTTAAAAAATAATAATTTAGGGTTGGAAGATTCCAGTAGAGAAGCGGTAAAATCTCTGTTTTCATTTTATTACCTATCCCACCTGGGCCAAAACCTCGGACAAGGCTGATTCCAGTTCCCTCCCCTGTTCTGGTCTCCTACCCACATTCAGCCCTGCGTTCACAGTCCCCAGCCAGCCTCGGAATTCCTGCTATCCCTCCGTTGCCTGAAAGGCACCTTTCTGCCAAGCCCACCCTGCCTCTGGCTTCCCCTCCTGTGACTCTTCTCTGCCACCTTTTCAGGCTTAACTTGGAGTCTGGGGCCCCTCCCCACACCCACACCCGCAGGGGATCAGGCTCTGCTGGGCCAGCGCCGGCCCCTCCATTCCCATCATTCTAAGAGCTTGGATTTCTGCACCCTGCTCCCCACCTGGCTCCTGCTTCTCAACTTTCTCCACTTCAGCCTGACACTCAGGCAGGTGCCAAATCTGTCCTAAACATCTTTCATGGTGTCACTTCTAGCTCCAAAACTTTCAGTGGCTCCCCTGGGCCTATCAGACAAATTTAATCAGTAGCCAGAGGCCTGAGGCCCTCAGCATCGCCCCAGCCCGAAGAGCACCCGCCCTGGACAGACCCGTCATCACCCCCATACCCTGTGCCGAGGGCCGGTCCTGGGCCCCTACTGGTCTCACAGTTACTGAGCACTTGAAATGTGGCCTGAGGGACTGAGAAACTGAGTTTTAAATTTTACCGGATTAGAATTAATTTTAAATTTAAACACTGACACATGATTCATTTATTGAAAAACGCTTCAGTATGTCTGGACCGACTTGGGGATGTTAATCTGCTTTTTCAACTGTAATCTGCTTTTTCAACTGTAATTCTGCTTTTTCAATCTGCTTTTTCAACTGTACGTTTCATGACATCTAAATCGAGATCGACTACACCAGTGAAATTTTAGCACTGGGGGTTCGATCCCTGGTCGGGACTGGGCCGTGCGCCACAACTACTGAGCTCGCGTGCCTCAACTAGAGAGCCTGCGTGCTGCAAACTACAGAGCCCACACGCCCTGGAGCCCACGCGCCACAACTAGAGAAGAGAAAACCCGCACACCACAACTAGAGAGAAGCCTGCACGCTGCAAGATCCCACATGCCTCGATGAAGATCCCGCATGCCACAACTAAGACCTGATGCAGCCAAAAATAAATAAATATATATATAATAAATAAATCTTTAAAAAAATAAATAAAATAAAATGCGGTTCTTAGAAAATTTTAAATGACATGTGGGACTTGCCTTCTATTTCTTTTGGCAAGCACTGCTCAAGAGTCTAGAAAAGACGGGGAAGCAGAGCTGTCCGGTGTGTCCGCTCAGAAGCCCACCCCTCAGGGGGCCGCCTCTTTGCACCCTCGACCCCTCCTCCCGGGCACTTGCCAGTAAGCACTACAGCACTAGTTACAGTACCCAAAACAGCAGGAACCGCCTAAATTCTAAATTCATACCCACCATGGACTTCTGTGGAGCCCCTAGAAATCACAAGACGAAAATGTTCACACACCAAATGTCATTAGGGGGAAAAAGGAGATACAAAATCACACATACGTTACAAGGAAGTTCACTAAAGATTTATCCCAACAATAGATGGGATCAAGGGTAATTTAAGTTTCTCGCTACATACTAATTTTCTAAATTCTCCAAATTTTCCACAATGAACATAATTATTTTTATAATTATGAAAACAGCAATGAAGGTTATTTCTTTTACAACTCAGCCTGGCCTGAAGTCCTCTTTCTGTTTCCCTCCTTTCGACCTATGTGAATGCCTCTCTGGGGCAGGTTCAGGACAGCCTCTTCCAGGAAGGCATCCAGGGTCCTGGGACACCGAGTGGCTCCAGGGAGCTGGACTTGTAAGAGCCCGAGGATCCTCCTGCTCGTGTACCCCAAGGGCCAGGCCCAGGCTAAGGAGCCCCAGGAGCCCGGCCCAGGGTCCCCCAGGGCCTCACCGCCACTGCCACCCACTCTTTGCTTATGGAGTACTGTGTATTCAGGCACTGTGCCAAGCGATCACCACGAGCCTGGAAGGCCAGTCTTATTAACCCCACTGTACAGATGGGCAAACCGAGGATCAGAGAGGAGGGGCAGTTGCCCAGGGCCACACGGCTGGTCAGCAGTGGAGATCTGAACCCAGGTTAGCTGTTGACTCCAGGCCACTGGCTCTTAGCCACCTTGCCACGTGCCTCCACTGGAACCCAACCATTGCCCCATCACTGGCACATCCGGGCCAAACGCCTCTCTGCAGCATCACAAGGCCGACCACCCACCCCCGGCTCAGCCCCAACCCACGCCTTCCCTCAGTAACACTTCCTCACACCGGGTAAGTTGCTGGCCTCTGTGCCCTTTGTCCTGCAGCTCCTCACGACTGGGACACCTTCCTTCCCAGTGGGGACGGGGGTGAGGGGAGGCGGGAAGGCAGAGGCAATATGCGAGGACAATCCTTCCTGGACCGCCTCCCTCTCTGCACTCAGTCACCCAGTCACTCAACAATTACTGAGTACCTAGCATGCGCTAGCTAAGTTCTGCAGGGGTATAAACAGAAAGAAGGAAGGGGACCTGGCCCTCAAGAAGCTTACAGCTAGTAGGCCTACAAGCCATGTACAACCACTGCAGCACCAGGAAACCAGCCTAAGAGTGACAGCAGTTACAGTGAGCCATGGGGGTGGGGTAAGGGATGCTACCTCGGAGGGGGGAAACAGGGCTGCCTGGTGAGGCTGTCTAGAGCCGGACTTTGTGGGTGGCAAAGGCTTCACACACGGTGATGTGTGAGAGCGTTCCAGGTGGCTGGCAGCACAGGCAAAGGCCCAGCGGCAGGAAGGGCTGGCCAGGTTGATAGCAGGGAAAGAGGTTGGGCCAGGTACCAGCTGCCCCTCCTGTCCTTACCTGGAGGAAGATGGCAGGGCTGCGTGTTACAGGGCTCCACATCCGCAGGCCTGGATGGCTGCAGGCTCCCGCAGTGGCCGGGCGGGCCAATGGCGCAGACCACCTGGCGCCTCCGAGTGCCCGAGCTGCAGCTCTTGGAGCACTGGGGCCCCCCGGGGTGGGAGTGGGAAGAGAGAACAAGCCCGCAAAGGGAGAGAGACCCTGAGACTGGGTGGGGGGTACCTATAAGGCAGGGGGAAGGGGGAAGGTGCCTGGTACTGCGTGTCAGACCCAAGGACAGGCACATGTGCAGCCTCTGGTCAGAGACCCAAGGGACCGGGATTGGGCAGCAGGTATGGGTGGGGGGAAGTACTCACTAGGCCCCAGGCGCCTACGTGCCAGGCCTGGTCACTGAGAGGGGGACAGCTGTCATGCACACAGGGCTCAGTGAGGGGGGGACGGTCCTCCAAGGAGCACGCTGTGGCGTGGAGCAGAGATCCCTCGTCACCCAGGCAGGTGACGGTCCGCCTCCGGACCCCGGCGCCGCAGCTGACAGAGCACTGTAAGGACCAGGCTGTCAGCAGGAGCTGGTCCTCGCCCAGCAGGAGGCCCACCAGCCTGGCATGGAGGGCAGACAGCACCCTACTGCCCCACGTCCAGTTCCCAGGCCCAGAGAGGCTGAGTCATCCTCCTGCGGTTACACAGCCTGAACCATGGCTGCAGATACCAAGCTGAGGTGCGTTTTCCACATTCCTTCATTTGCAACGGCAACATAGGTAGGTGCCAGAAGCAGTGACCAGCAGCCCCGGTTTCCCCCTGGCCCCCAAACAGTGTGCCCAGCTTCTTCTTTCCCCCCCGGCCTGGGACCTTCTAGAGAAGGAGGAAGAACACGGGAGCAGAAGTCCAAGCCCCCGCTCCTAGTCCCAGCCTTGGCCACAGCTTCCAAGACCACGTGGCAGGTCACTTTACTCCCAGGATCTGTCTGCTCGAGGCGGAGGACGAGCCTCCCAGCCCTGCCCTGCTGCTGCCCAGGCCCAAGACCCAGCTCCTGACTTCCGCCCCTCCTGGTCAGGGCCGGGCCTCACCTCGCCCCAGGGCTCCGCGCTCCAGGCTGTGCAGCGCTGCAGGTTGCAGGCCTGCGTGGTAGGGGGCTTCTCAGGCAGGGCCGCACACTTGGCGTCCTCAGCAGCCTCCTGGACGCCAGCGCCATCAGATGAGACACAGTAGACGGTGCGGGACTGGGAGCCGCCCTCACAGGAGGCCGAGCAGGGCGTCCAGGGCCCCGTCTTCCAGCTGGCAGGGAGCAGGAGGGCGGTGAGGCTGGCCCTGCAGCAGGGGCCAAGGTCCAGGCCCGAGGGGGCACAGGAGTGGAGGGGGGACCCCCACCCGGCCCATTCTCTGAGCATCAGGCCGTGCAGGTGAGGGGCAAAGAGCCCTGCGCAAAGGCCAAGGTCCGGCCCTGCTCACCCATCCCCACCACTGTGCACTGGTCCCTATAAACACGGAGCCTGGCTGCCTCCCTCTCAGCGTTCCTGTCCTCACCTGCGTCCCCCTTCCTCCTTCTCACCAGGTCAGCCATCACCCCCAGCCAGACTCCATCCCCTCTGGGTCTGAACTTAGTGGGGGCATCTCCCGGAGGGGCCGTGCTCACCCAAGTGGGGAGTGGCCCTTCCTGGCCGTGGGGCCCAAGGACCTAGAAGAAAGGGCCAGCCCCACTGCAATGCAAAGCCACGCCCACCACCATCCCAAGAGACCAGCTGCCACCAAGGCCATGGGAGGAAGGACAGCACAGCCCTGCGGGGAGCCTGTGGCCCAGGAGTACCTGTTCCTGCACACACGCTGGGCCCCAGCGAGGGGCCACACTCTGGGCCGGTGCAGGTAAGAGGTCCCTTGTGCACAAACACAGGCACTGCTGATGCCCTCAGGCCCCTTGGCCCGAGCTCTGGCCCACTCCTTGGCATCTGCCAAGTCCCCTGCCAGCTCAGAAAAACGGGGCCTCCGATAACCCCCCAACCCTCCCGCCGCCAGCCTAGACATTCTGGGCACTGTGTGGGCTCACGAGGGCGGACAGAATAGCCCGGGGTCTCATGCTCAGGACCCCCCACTGCCCCCGCCCGGCTGACAGCTGGCTCCTCCCGCTCTGTCCACAGCTGAGGAGCCCCCCAACCTCTTTCTTTGCTCAACACCTAAAGCGGCTGAGGGACCCCACTCCCTTCCCACCCAAGAGCTTGGGTCCCGCAGGGGCAGAGGGGGCTGGCAGGGCCTCACCGCTTGGTGTGTGGGCAGGGCTGAGGGCTGCAGGGTCGGCGGTCAGCCGGCCGCGGCCGGTGCCGGCACAGGTGTTCGGGGTAGACCTCATTGTCGATGGTGCAGAACACCGGGCGGGTCTGCTGACCTGCAGAGGCCCGGCCATAGCAGGCAGCCAGTCAGTCCAGACTCGCCAAATGCATTCTCTGGGCCAGGCACCCTTCCGGACACGTCCCAGGCATCACCTTGATTAAGCCTCAAACGAACCCCTGGGGTAGGCTGCCATCACCATCCTCAACTTACGGATGAGGAAACTGAGGCTCAGCGAGTTGTATCTGTGGGCGATGGAGCCCCGCTCTGACACCTGACCATTAGCTCCAGGCCCAGCCTCCACTGCCAATGGAATACTGTCTCCTGTGAGATGCCACTGCCTCGGGGAAGCCCTCTGGTTCTCTTAGGTTGGGCGGGGGCCCTTCCTCGAGTCCCCTGATCTCTGGGTTTCCCCCAGGTGACCCCCATGACATGAGGCTGTCTCCTCTCCTTGTCCACCCCCCACCCACAGCTGGAGCGCCTGGAGGAGAGAGCCAAGCCCCGCGTGCAGCCGCGCCCCCGACCAGGGCCCTGCCCTCACCTCCACCACACGTGGCGCTGCAGTCGCCCCACGAGCCGTGGCTCCAGCTGAAGCCGGGCCGGGGGGTGCTCAGGGGCAGGTGGTACTCGAAGTGCACGCCAGGGCTGGGCTCCTGGCTGATGAGCTGTGCAGGAGGGTCCCCACTGAGGCCTAATGCCAGGGGGCCGCGCCCGCCCAGCCCGCAGCCCTCCTGCCGGCCGCCCCCGTCTCCCGCCAGCCCCGTTCACCTCGACGATCAGGGGCTCCGAGGTGGGGCCACGGGCGTGGAGCCGCTCGGGCGCCAGGTCCCCCTCAGCTCCCCGCTCATAGTGCAGGACGGTGCTGGCCACAGGTAGGGCCCGGGCGCCCTCGATGGTCCAGTGCCCGTTGAGGTAGTATTCACCACGGATGCTCTTCACCGCTGGGCAGGGTGAACACCCTAGTCAGCTGCCCTGGCAGGACCCGCCCCCCTGCCCCAGACCCAAAACTGTCCTCACCCAGGAAATTCCTGCTGGCGGCCGCCTCCTCAATGCGGATGCTGGTGGCCCCCACGGGAACTATGAGGATCTGGTTGTAGCCTGAGGGGACAGAGATACCCCGGGACCACTCAGCCACAGGGAGGAGTTGGCCCTGAGGAGGCTAGGTGCCCGCAGCACAGGTGGGGTCAGGGCAGGGCAAGTAGCACACAGGCAGGGCCGGGTGCTTGGGAAAGAGTGTTCCTGAAGGAGCAGACAGCCTTGCAAAGCCCAGAGGGGCGGGCAGGCTCCAGCGCCCATACTGACCGGGAGGGGAGGGGGCAGATGGGGACGATGGGGGAAGGGATGAGGAGGCATCCAGGTGGCCGCTGGATAAGGGGGCAGAGATCCTAGTGTGAGCCCACAGGCTCCTGGACAAGGGTTTGGCCTCCACCCTGAGGCGTGACCTCAGGCCTTTCATGACCTGAGTGCCAGATCAGACCCCCTCAGTGCCATGAGAGCAACTCAGCCAGTGAGGGAGACAGGCCAGGAAGGAGCAGGTAACAGACCCTTGTCTCAACTGTCTGTGGACCCCGGGAGGAGCCCCACCTCTGCTGAGGTCATTGTCATCAAAGACGCCTGTGACGGGGTAGCAGGTCGTGCCATCACCCCCGCACTGCAGACACTTGTCCTCCTGCTTCCACGAGTCCAGGTTGTGGTCACAGCCGACAACCTGCCAGGCAGAGACGAGGGGAGATGGGAGAGACCAGAGTGAGTCACAGTCACACCAGGACTTGAACCCTGGCCGCGTAGCCAGGTCCAGGAAGCGCAGTAACCATTCTCTAGCCATGGGGGCCGAGTAAACCTTGAATCTGGCCCGTGGCTGACAATCCACCTCTTCTGCCTACTCGGCACCCGTGTCCCCTTCTCTGACAATAGCACCTCATTTTCCTTCCTTTGTGGGAGCCACCTCTCTCCCACAGAGTTTGCATACAGTTCCCCAACAGTGGCTTCGGGCCAATCAGCGGGTTGTATGCCTTGCTCAAAGCTCACAGGGGGAGCCCCAGGCCAGGACAAGCCAAAGGCAACCCCAGGTCGCTGGAACTCCTGGGAATAGGGCGCCCTGTCCCAGGGGGTTGCCAGGCTGGGACAACTGAAGCCTGGGCTGCTGGGCCAGCTTCACACCTCATCAGAAGAACCTGTCTGCCCCTAAGTTGACCCAAGAGACAAGGAGAGAGATGTTTCCAGCATCATCATTCAAGCACCTGCAGCCAGCCAGCCCTTCCCTCAATGGCATTTTTAAAATTTCTTAAGTCAGTTTTAGTTGGGTTTCTATTACTTGCCCGTGAGCCACAACTACTGAGCTCACGTGCCACAACTACTGAAGCCCGTGCGCCTAGATCCCATGCTCCACAAGAGAAGCCACCGCAATGAGAAGCCTGTGCACCTCAACGAAGAGTAGCCCCTGCTCGCCGCAACTAGAGAAAGCCTGCGTGCAGCAACAAAGACCCAACACAGCCAAAAACAAATAAATAAAATAAGTAAATTTAAAAAAAAAAAAAAAGAAATACACTGGCGAATGTATTAAAATATTTATGTCTGGAAGATTTGAGGATACAGGAGAGAAGGCTGTAGGGACATTATCTTCAAGTATCAGAAAATAGGAGGAAATCCAGGGTGGGAGAGGGGAATGGAAAGAATTAAGAATAATGGAAGAGAGGTTCATTTAGTATAATTGTGAGCAGCTGTGAAGAGCAGTGTGGAAACAAAATTACCCGGAAGAGGTGGTAGCCTCAGCGTCCACAGTGCCACCCAGAGGGTTCCTCTTACTGTGGGGCTAGAGTTTTCAAAGGGCAAAGGTAAGAGGGTCACAGGGCATCTGCGATGCAAGGCACCTTAGAAGCTAGTCTTGAGAAGACGTCAAAGTCATGAGAGCCCCTGGCCTGCTGATGCGGGGCTGGGCGACGTCTGCAACAGGCCCCAAGCCATCTGGTGGGGGTGGGGGCATAACTCACCCGGCAGCTGCCATCCACGCAGATGTCCCGTTTGCCAGGCTCGCAGGGTGTCCCGTCTATGACAGCCTCCCTGTGCTTGTAGTAGAAGCTCTCCCCCTTGGGAATGCAGTTCAGTTCACATTTGTTTGGGGCTGCGGCGACCAAGAGGGGAAAGCTGAGAGGCTGAGCGAGGTTCAAGGCCTGTCCTAGCAACAGCGAAGTGTGGGCAGGGGCCAGAAGCACGCGCGCCCACGACTGGGAGGGGCCTACAGCCCCATACATACTCCCAGTGGCTCAGAATCCCACCTCCAACCCAGGGAGAAGGGATGCTCTCCCCAAAACTGCTGCATCTCTGGGACTCCCTGGGAATCAAGCCGAAGAAAAATCCCAGAATAAGGAAAAAGCTAGACATTTGAAGAGGTCTATCTCAGCCTTATTATTTATAATAGTCCAAGTTTTAACAATCAGCTACTCTATTATCTATCACTAGAATATTACGCATGTTGACTGTGCTATTAAAAACTATGATTATGAAGACTAAACAATAATGTGGGAAGATGCTTAGAACAGAGTGCAAAGCGATACTATGTAATAACTACAAATATGTAAACAGAGAAAGAATAATGTGAAAAGGGCTAGCATGAAATGCTAGCCGGGATCCTATGAAAGAGATAGGGTTAAGGTTTTTTTCTTGTTTCAATTTTTATATTTATCTAAATATTATATACACATTGTTTAAACAGCCCAGAAGTGCAAATAGGATTGTAATCACCTCCACCAAAAAGAAGGCATCCCTCAACAACCCTTTTTAAACTTTCCTCTGTGTTCTAATTTTTCTATAACATATATTTAAATTATTTTCAACATACCCTCACCTTAGGATCCAGGAGGAGCAATGAAGGCAAACTACCCCACTGGGGCCGCCCCCTCTAGCCAAGACCCCTTCCCCACCCCAGAGCACACACAGGATATGTTTACTGATTTGGAATCCAGAGTGCCACAGAGTTTCCAGGAGTCATCCACAGTGAGCAGTGAAAACTACTACTCAGAAGGATTATCCTAAGGTATGTTCTGACTCATCTAAAATGCTTTAAGTACACGCATGTTAGTGTTTTTTGTTTGTTTGTCTTCTTGAACTGTATTGCTCTAAAAATTAATGACCCCACACCTTCCTCAAAGTTACCCAGAGCCGGGCTCCGGCCCCAGAGACTCTGAGTAAATGAGCCCTTGCCACACCAAGCCCCCTGCAGCCCAGCCTGCAGTTTGCCCAAACTCGGGCACCAACTCCACTCCCCACCTCGCACCCCACCCCCGCCCGGCCCCCCACCATGCCTCCTGCCACGTGAGGAATGCTTCCGGAGCAGGCCAAACAAAAGAAGGCTCAAAACGGCAGAGGCTTGGCCAAGGCTTTGTTTGAAAACGTACCTACGGAGGGGAAAAGGATGGAAAAACCTCAAAACGACCACCACTGTTGTGCCCTGCTGGGGGTACTGGAGGTTTTTCTTTAAATGTATTTGACAACGTTTCTGTAATATGGTAATGAGAACTGCGAAATGCGAAGTCAGCGTAGCAAAGAGATCCCCCAAAGATGGGGCCCAGCGTAGGGCAACGCAGGCGGGGGCGGCAGTCGGAGGGACTCGCGCACTTACCGCCGTAGTAGGGCAGCCACTCGTACCGCCGCCCCTGGAACTCCTGGCCGTCGAACTCGGCGCACTGCTCCGCCCTGAAGTCGCGGGCGCCGTCGGGGCAGCTCTGCGGGGCGGAGGGGACAAGGGAAGGGGCTCGTGGGTCCACCACTGGGGTCTGCCGCCCGGTTAGCCCCGGGGAGGTGGGATTCTGTCCCCCCTCAACCCCCGCTGTAGCTTCGGGGAGGCGGAGTCGGGCCCCCAGGGCTCCCGTGCATCCGCTCTAGGGGCCTTGGGCTGCCCGGGCGAAGCTATCATTTCAAGGGGGGTGAGGAAGGGGTTGCTGTGCACCGACAGGAGGGCCCCCCAGGGCTAGGATGTCAGCCGAGCAGGGCGTCCGGGAAGCTGTCCCCCACCCCCGGGGGCTTTACCTTACCTCGGGGCGGCAAGAGCGGTGGCTCCGGGAGGGGCCCACGCAGCCAGAGCCCCCATCTCTCCTGCAGGGCGAGAGCGCTGGGAAGACCCGAACCCCCATGACCCAACACCCCGCCCCCTCCTGGGGCTCCCCCGCAGGCCTCCCAGCTTCGGTGGCGCCACCTGGTGGGCACCACTGGGCCCGAGGGGTGGCAAGGAGAGGAGGGGGGTGGCCACACACATAAATCCCTTTAGGTATGTTTAATCAGCCCTCTGTTTATACCTGGGAGAAGCCAGACCCAGAAGTCTAACTACCCCGGAGTTTGTCTAACTTGGGGCCACTCTGCCTTTTAAAGCAAATTCCCAAAGAAGCCTCAAATTCTGCCCTTGGAGACACAATAAGATGTAATACATACCCACTTGGTAAGGTTATTCTGCCATTTAAGGAGTAAATGAGGATGTCACTTAGAATAATATCTTATCTCTCTCCCTCTTCACGCAAAGTTTTCAGGAACAGTTAAACCCACTGACAGGCAGGGTGTCATCACCCCTTCTTTTGCACCCTATAGTACCTATCAGAGTTCAGAGTACAGAGCAGGTGCTTAATAAGTGACTTAGAGTGAAAAACATCTATACTTGACAAAGAGGCTGACAGTAGAGAAACCACACAGGTTAAACTGTTGAAGATTATTCATTAATTCAACAAGAATTCACTGCGCCTGCCAGCACTGCATGAGGAGCTAGAGACTCGGGGTGGATGAAGCAGGAATGGCTCCAGCCCCGTGAAATAAGGTTATTGTTGCAGTCAGAGTGTAAGTACGTGGAAATGACTCAATTTCAAATTCTCCACTAACGCTGCTCCCAGGACAAATCCATTGCGTCATAGGTCCTGCCCCTGTGGCCTGGCACTGGCCCGGGACACCTAGCCCAGGACCCAGCTGCTCCCTCACGCCTGCCCTCTTTTTATAAGCTGGCCCATTCCCACCTTCCTACCTCTGGGAGTAGCAGGGGCGCTCCCGGAAGCTGACGCCCCCTCCACAGGTCCGGCTGCAAGGGCTCCAGTTGCCCCAGGAGCTCCAGGTGTCACCCTGCCGCCTCACCCTGGGAGCCTGCAGGAGGAGACACTCAGGAGCGGGACTCAGCACTCGGAGCCCCACAGGGTGCTCAGGGCTCCCCCGAGGCCCCCTGCCTCAAAACACACCCTCCCCTGCAAAGAACCTGCAAAGAGATCTTGTCTCCTAGAGCCAAGGCTTCAGCACTGCAGCACCGCCAGGCACCCGAACATAGTCATTTGTGGAATTGGCCAGCTGTCACCATAAGGAGCTGGGAGCCAGCCCAGCCTTCTCATCCGTCAACGCCACCTCCACCAGCTGCCCCTATTTGCCAAGTACAGTGGGCAAGCCGCCAAGCTGGGGGCAGAGATCTCTCCCCTGACCGTGATATCCCCTGGCTGGGAAGAGCCTGGTTTGAGAACCAAGATGTCTGCGAACATTCCCTTGAATGGAAGCCCAAGGATCAGCAGAGCATGCCCTTCCAGGAGGGAGATACAAAAGGGCAGGAAGAACAGCGTGTCATCAGGCAGGTAGGGCTCCACCTGTGCGGGGAATGTTGCCCACGGGCAGCGCCATGTTTTTGTAGCTCTGGCCTATCAGAATAAGAACTTAATCTAATCGTGTGTGTGTGTGTGTGTGTGTGTGTTGGAGTGGGGGCTGTGGTTTCTTCCTGCCGATCTGAGGCAGGGACTCCCAGGAGTCCCCCAATATCCATCCTCCCCTTCTCCTATTAAGAGAACCCTTGACTCTTAGCTGGATACCTGGCTGCCCCCACCCCCAAATTCATTTCCCAGATTTCCTGCAGCTAACCACAGCTATATCACTAAATTCTTGTCAGTGAGATGTACATAAAAGTGTTGGGTAGCAGTCTCCAGTACAGGCATACCTCAGAGATATTGTACGTTTGGTTCCAGAACACCGGAATAGAGCAAATATCGTGAAAAAGCAAATCACACAGATATGGGGATTTCCCAGTGCCTATAAAAGTTGTTTGCATTATACTGTAATCTATTAAGCATTATGTCTAAAAAAGAAAAACAGAAACAGATGTATGTACCTCAATTTAAAGTACTTGGGACTTCCCTGGTGGCGCAGTGGTTAAGAATCCACCTGCCAGTGCAGGGGACACAGGTTTGAGCCCTGGTCCGGGAAGATCCCACGTGCCGCGGAGCAACTAAGCCCGTGCACCACAACTACTGAGCCTGTGCTCTAGAGTCCGTGAGCCACAACTACTGAGCCCGTGCCACAACTAATGAAGCCCATGCGCCTAGAACCTGTGCTCCGCAGCAAGAGAAGCCACCGCAACGAGAAGCCCGCACACCGCCATGAAGAGTAGCCCCGCTCGCCGCATCTAGAGAAAGCCCACGTGCAGCAACGAAGACCCAACACAGCCAAAAAATAAAATCTTTTTAAAAAGTACTTTATTGCTAAAAAATGCTAACCATCATCTGAACTTTCAGAAAGTCGTAATCTTTTTGCAATAGTAACATCAAAGATCACTGATCACAGATAACTAACAAATATGATAATGATGAAAAATTTGAAATATTGTGAGAATTACCAAAATGTGACACAGAGACACAAAGTGAGCAAATGCTGTTGGAAAAATGGCACCAATAGGCTTGCTCAACACAGGGTTGCCACAAACCTTCAATCTGTAAAAAATGCAATATCTGCAAACGCAATAAAATAAGGTGTCCCTAAGAGATAGCTTGCATGTGCAATTGTCCTTTTTCTTCTTCCTCCTGTATTCCTTCCTGCTGTTTGGGAATCAGATGTGATGGCTGGAGTTGGAGCAGCCTTCTAAACTATAAGGTAATTTGGGAATAGAGGCTTCACATAGTGAAGCAAAGATAGAAGAATCCTGGAGCCTGGAGGATGTGGTGAGACAGAACATCCCTAGACTTCTGACCTCTGGGTGTTTATCTGAAAGAGGGATCAAGTCTTTCTTGTGGAAGGACTGTTATTTGGGACTCTGTAACAGGAAAATAATCCTAATAGATACAGTTTCCCACCTGAAAGATCTGACACCCTGCAGCTGGCATCAGAAGCCCACACGCTACACACATATTCTCTCATTCACTCCTCAGAACAACCTGACGGACCCCAGTGCATGGAGAAGAGAGAGGCAGAGAGAGAGGGAGCCCCGTAGGAACAGGTGGACACAATAGCAGGTTGTCTTCACTCCAGGCCTCTGCTCTTACACCAGGTTCCCACCGACCTCACCTGGAGAACCAACGCCGACACTAGCCGAGGCCTAAGGAGCTGGAGAGGTGTTGGACTTGATTTCTTGCTAGGAGGCAAAAGGTGGACTGGAAATATGTCCTGTTTGCTGGAAGGGGACTTTATTTTAGGGCATCACGACATACGAATCTCTAGGGGAAAAAAATCCCTGCCATTTTCCAGAGGAAGAATTCAAGTCCTAAAGTGGAAAAGCAAACTCTTCCTCCCGTCGCGAGCCACCCGCCGCGTCACTGGATCTTGGGTGAGGATGGAGGTTTGCGCACGCGCAGATTACTCACAGTGCTGTTCTAGCGCCTCGGTGCCAAACATCAGGTTTTCCTTGTTTTATAATAAAACCAGAACCCTGAATCAGAACAACTCACACACGCAATGAACCACGTACAAAACCAAGAAGGAAGGGCCAGCCAGACCAAAGGTCTGAGCTTTCACTCCTCAAATCATTTACCCTTCAGTTCTAACTGGGCCAAAATCGCCAAGCTTCCAAAAACCAGCGAACCAGAATATAAAAGTGTTCTCTCTACGAAATTTAAACTGAAATTTACTTGGATCCGTTCCTGTTTTAAAGGGGAAGATATTGAGTGTCGGGGTTGGAGGGTGACTTTCCAGGGACCACAAGCACCTCCCCTCCAGACTCATCACTACGATATAAGAATTCTGGAAGCGGCCCACAAGAACTGCTGCTTTCTCATCCTGCCGCCTCGGCCTGGCTACTAATTACCTCTGACCAAGTCCTGTTTGGATGTCAGTCTCACTCCTGAAGCACGAGACTGAGCCTCCCCAATCTACCCTTCCCTGCGACTGGGCTGGGCTTACCGGCGTGGGCAAGGCAACAAGGGGCACCCCTGCCACCCAGCCACCTTGTGCCATCAGGATGGGGTGGGGGAGGACTCACCTGAATACAGGACCCCTTACGTACCAAGCCTTACAAACATCCCCTTGCCCCCGAGCCCAGCACCCGTGAAGCAGGCATCCTAGAGCCAGGCCCTGTCCTGTACTTTGGTTTCTCTGACAAAAAGAAAGCAGTGAGCCAGCAGCAGCACAGGCCCATCTTGTTTCTCTATAATTACCCAAACCATGAGCCGCATGATGGTGTGAAGCCAGAGTGAGCTGCTCCAGTCCACCCTCACCCTGGGCCTGTCCTCACCTGCCTCCTGCCGCTCTCAGCACCCCACCAGCTCCTCCAACCCCCACCTGGGCAACTCAGGAGCCCCCTTTCCTGCTGCACTGTTCCCAGGGGATCAGCTGCCCCATGTGCACGGGTGAGGGTGGGAGTGGGAACAGAGGCAGAGGTGAGGAGACTGGCAGTCCCCCTCGTGAAGCCTCCCCTGACCAGCCTGGGGTTGGGGGCAGCAAGGGGCGTGGTGCTTTATCCCTCCTTAATCAGCTACTCACTCTGCTCAGGCTGACCCCTGTCAGCACTGAGAATGATCCCATGAAGTTCTGGGGGTCCGGTGGGGGAGTCCTGGCCTCAGCTAGAACCGGCCTGGGCCATGGGGCAGGGGGCTGTGCCCAGCTAAAACCAGCCTGAGCTACACCCTCCCCCAGACAGTGCAGGGGGTATGGAGAGTTTTCAGCCCCAGCTATCCAGGTGTCTCTAAGGGAGAGAGCACCTAAGAGGACCCAGGTTGCTATGGATACCTTGACTCACTTCACCTGCATGCAACCTGTGGGTGGGTGTTATTACCCTCCCCCGTCCCCCCCCATTAAAGGAATCTAAGACCTGGTGATTTGCTTAGGGTCACAGCTGTTAGGAGGTGGCTCTGAGTTTCATCCTGGTGTCCTGACACTGTCACCATGCCCCCCACCCCGAGCTCTGAGCTTCATGCAGCCAGGCACTAGGATAAAGCCTGTGCTGAGGACCTCAGAGTGTGGCACTTAGGGAACAAGGACCATGGGGAGGCAAAGGTGACCCGGGGAAGCCAGAAGGTGGTGGAGAGGACGTGAGGAAGGGGGCTCTAGCCCACTCTCTGCTCTGACTGTGGCCCATGCTAAATCCGTGGGGCTCTGGAGCAGTGCCCACTGCCCACTGCTGACATCCATCCCTGCCTGCCCCTCTCGGCCCTGGTCGGAGGAGTCCTTCTCATCCTCCACTCACATTTCCACTGAGGCATCATTCCCCCTGCCCTCCCCAAGGCAGCAAACAGTTTGGGTCCTTTCTCAGGGGTCCTCCTGCTGGCCTCAGAGGGCTGGGTAGGGCTGTGGGTCTCCCCCTGCGGAGCGCTCTCCAGGGACAGGACGGAAGCTGTGCCCTCCATCCTGTCAACGCAGGAGAAACTTGGCAGGAGCAGCCTCCAGGACCAAGCCCTGCTCTTCAGACGGTCCCTTCCCCAAAGATGGGTCCTGTGGTCTAGAAGATTCTCTGTACCTCCATAGAACCCAGGTATGTTCTCCAGGGAGCCCTGTCCTTCGGGCCCCTGTTAATGAAACCGCTACTGTGATCACCAGTTGGCTTCCTGTGTCCACTTTCTAAATTTGCGCTAATGCGGTAGCCACTAACCACGTGAGTCTATTTAAATTCACATTAATCAAAATCAAATAAGATTCAGTTCCTCAGTTGCAATAGCCACATTTCATGTGCTCAGTAACCACATGAACTGAGTGGTTATCTTATTGGACAGCACAGATGTGGAACATTTCCATCATCTCAGAAGGTTCTAACGGTCAGCCCTGCTCTAGATGCTAACCCCAAAGGCAGTGGGGAATGGCTGGCACCGCAAACCTCTAGGCCCAAACAGCCCCATTGAGGAGCAGCTGAGTTTGGTCCCAGGCAGGTGGCAGACATCTGGTGGGTTGGGCCACCTAGCCCTGCATCTTGGCTGCTGCCAGCACTGATCCCCTCTTCCTTCCACCGTGATATACCACCCGGACAGGACGTTCCCAACATTAGCAGTGCCCCCCAGCACGTTCTGAAGGGGGAGGGCGCTGGGACGTTGCCATTTCTGCAAACTGTGCCCCAAAGCCAGGCGGGAAGTTTCAAGGTCGCACCCCTCTGAAGGAGCTGGGGCCGAGGGTTCGCCTCCTCCCACCCCACCGTCCCCGTCGCCGACTTGGCCCTCTCCTGGGGATGGCGCCACTGCCGGGGGTGCTCCAGCCGTCGGGGGCTCCGGCCCGCGGCCAAGCCCTCGCCCCCGCCTCCCCAGCAGGGTCCTCCCGGGGCGGGGCGGGGCGTGGTGGAGGCGAAGGGTCGAACTCACCGAGGACCCGGGCGCCGGGGCCAGCAGCAGAGGCACGAGCAGCAGCAGCCGCATCTCGGCCTGGCCTGCGGGAGAGGCCGGGGTTGGAGCGCGTGGGGCGGGACAAGGCGCCGCCCCACCCACCCCGAGTCCCGTGCTCCCCGCGGTCTCCTGGGCCGGCGCGGCGGGGGCGGCCTGTCCCTCCCTCCCGGCTGCCCATAGGTGACCCGGACACCCGCAGAGGGACTGGAGGGGATGCCGTGGGGCGCAGCGGAGCGGCCGTGCCACTCACACGGTGAGGGAGGGAAGGCCCGTCTGTAACCGGCTTCTAAAAGTTCAAGAGTAACTTCTTTCAGGGTTTCAGAGCGAAGGAAAGAGGGCAATTAAAAATACTTCTTTGTTGGGCTTCCCTGGTGGCGCAGTGGTTGAGAGTCTGCCTGCCAATGCAGGGGACACGGGTTCGAGCCCTGGTCTGGGAAGATCCCACGTGCCGTGGAGCAGCTGGGCCCGTGAGCCACAACTACTGAGCCTGCGCGTCTGGAGCCTGTGCTCCGCAAGGAGAGGCCGCGATAGTGAGAGGCCTGCGCACCGCGATGAAGAGTGGTCCCCGCTTGCCACAACTAGAGAAAGCCCTCGCACAGAAACGAAGACCCAACACAGCCATAAATAAATAAATAAACAAATACTTAAAAAAAAAAGTAAAAGTCGATTAATTAAAAAAAAAAAACTTCCTTGTTAAAAGACAGGGAGTTCAGAATCAAAGCCATCAGACTCACTGTTTTAATTCAGCAAGAGATTCTTTTTAAAAAGCCATTACAGCGCTTGTTTAAAAACTCGTTAATAAAAATGTTTTTTAAAGTCTCTGCAGGCACTTTTAAAACTCAGCTTAAATGCTTTAAAAATGTTAATTGTATCTTACTTTAAACCCAAGCCAGCATTTCTCTGTACTGGAGAAGCTCCACAAGCAGGTTCCCTAAGGGGGGTGTGTGTGTGTGTGTGTGTGTGTGTGTGTGTGTGTGCAGAGTGAGTGCAGTATGTGCGTGTGTGCAATGTAGTGTGTGTGAGTGTGTGTACAAAATGCCTGTGTGGAGTTTGGTGTGTGCACGCATATGATGTGTGCGAGTGCAGCAGGTACAGAGTGTCTGAGTGCAGTCTCGTGCATGTGTGCAGTAGGTGTGCATGTGTGTACATGTCATTGTACTGGAGAATGACATACACAACGTGCCCCTTTCAGTACAAAACATTAAACAAGTACTGGCTTGTATGCTTAAGTTTTAAAATCTGAAATTCTACCATTGTTCTCTTTAATTTCCTTAAGCATAAAATGATTGCAGTTTAGAAGAACAAAATAGAGCATACCTAAGCCAAGTTCAGCCAAATATAACCTGGCACATTTAACCATGCACATGCTCCGTTAATTCAGCACCAACTGTGATTCACGTAGGCATCATTTTCTCTGCAAACCGGAGGTCCCCGCGGCTGGCGGGGTGAGGGCGGTGGCGTGCTGCCTCCCGCTCGCACCGCCGCGGTCCAGCCTCGCCTCTGCGGCCCCTCGTGTAAGAACCGCGCGCGGGAGGGGAAGCCGAGGTGCGCGGGAGGGGAAGCCGAGGTGCCCGGGGAACCTTGTTCTCCGGCTAACGGCAAAGATGCTGCTTCTCTAAAGTAGAGACTGCCTTCAGGGGGCGGGGATGAGCCTAGCTTAAGGAAAGACGGCAGGAAGGACAGAAGAAAAGAACTTTATTTATAGCTGCTACTGGGAGCGGCGGACTCCGGCCGAGCGGGTCTGCGGCTCCGCGCGGGGCGTGCCGGGGGCCGGCGTCTAGGGGCCCCGCGCGCCCTTCCCGGTCCCCACGCGAGGATCTCCCCCGCTCCCGCCCCTCGGCGGGAACGGGCCCCGTGCAGCCCCCGGGGCGGAGAGGGGCGGCTTGCGACGTGAGGCGCGGGGCCGACGGCTCAGGGACCCGGGCTCGGGCGCTCCAGGCCCACAGCCGCAGCGGCACCGCGGAGGGGGCGCGCTCGGTCTCCGGAGACCCGCGCCAGAACGGCGTCCGACGTGGGGAAGGGCAGAGGAGGCGGGAGGGTTGGCGCGGGCCGCCCGCGTTGCGTCTGTCCGCCCGGCCCCAGCCCCCGAGGCTCCCGGGGTTTCCTGCGCGCCCGCGACCTTCCCCACCCCCGCCCGAGGGCGCGCGACGCGGAGCGGGGACCCGGCGCCGCGCCCGCCTCAGCGGAGAGCGGGGGGCGGGGTCTCCTCCCAGGCCCCCCAATTCCTCCCACGCCGCTCTCCCCGGGAGCCAGGCGGGGCAAATTCCTGCAGCAGCCCAGGGGCGAGCCGCCCCCGCCCCGGGGTCCTGTCCCTCCGCCTCCTACCTGTCTCCCGGAGGCCCGGGCGCGCGGGGCCGGCGGGGCCACTCCGTGGGTGCACGCCGCAGCCCAACAAGTCTGGGAGGTTGGCCAGGCCGCCCGAAACGCCTGAGGAGGTTGGACTTTCTCTCCCCGCCGCTGGCTGGCTTCCTCCCCGCCCATCTCCCCCCATCCAGCTCTGCTGACATCCATCCCCGGTGACCTGCGATGCCCAGGGCCTCCATCCCTTTGGGTCTCTGCCAAGGCTTGGCTTGCCCTTCGCTTTTGGGGCTGGCACCAGTCCCATTTCCTCTGTACCCAAGTCTTCCGGTTCTGTGCCATCCTTCCTCCATGCCCACCTTACATACAACACAGCCCTGTGTCCAGCCGTCTGCTTGTCTCCTACCCCTGAATTCTATGCTTCAGCCACAGCTGAATTTCTCCACACACAATCCGCTGTTTCCCACCTCCCAGCCACCATTTCCCACTGCCTAGAATGCACTCTGGAAACCCCCTCTTAAACTTGCAAACTCCTAGTCATCCCTCAAGATCCGCCAAACATCATCTTCTCTAGAACCCTCCCCACGCCACCCCAGGCTAAGTTGGTGGCCCCCTGCTCCCTCAGTCTCCATGTCTGTCTGCTATAGTTCTATGGTGCATCATCACACAGCAGGGATCTGAGTCTCCCTAACTCAGCTGTGAGGTCCCTGAGGGTAAAGCATGCATCCCTGTCATGTGAGTTCAAAGCACTAGTTGGGATCAAGGTAGGAGCTCAATAAATGCCATACATTTAATTTCCTTTCCTAGTTGTCCTTCTTTTTCTCAACCAAGGCACTCCTTGTCTGCCATCTCTGTTTTGGAACTGGAAATCACCTATCCTCAGAAAAATAGCACTGGCCCTGGGGCACTCGGAGGTGGGGAGGTCACAAGGTTGATTCCTTTCCCTCATCCTCTTCTGTCTTCAGCCCCTTTCCCAGCCCAGCTATTGGGCATTTCTCCCCTGGCCTCCTGAGGATCAGAGAAAAGTCACCAGGGGGGAGCTCACCCCCTCTTCAGACCTCCAGCTCCTGCAACTCATCTCCCTGGGCCATCACAGATGCTCAGACAAAATGCTTATTAAAACATAAGCATGTTAAATCTGGCCCATTCCTTACGTATCAGTGAAGAGAGGAGATGCAGCAGCTGTGTAGCAGGGGCCCCTGGGGACTTCTGTGAAGTCTTAGGCAAAGATAAAGCTTGGCAGAGAAAAAGGAGTGGGATTACCCAAAGCCTCTCTAGAAAAGGAAAATCTGTTTCTTCCATTCAAAAAGCCCCACTCCCTGCTCCCCTCAGCCAGGAATTTTCCGAGCTTGGTCAAAGGTCCCTGTAAAGTGGGAGGCAGCTGCTTCTCCTGCTGTGGGGTTGAGCAGCCGAGGCACCTCCCGGATCTGTTTCTGGTTTCCCTCTACGATCTATGATCCCTTCTTCTCAGACACCCCGGCCCATGATTTCTTACTCCTCACCCCAGCTGCAAAGGAGACCCTGAGGCTGGGGAGGCAGAACCCGCACACAGTGCATCCTTGGACCCACCAACTGGGCTCTGGCAGTTACTGGTTAGGGCAAGCACTGGCCTTTAAGCCTCACGTCCCACCACCTCAGAGAGACATGGTGAGCACGGTGCCCAGCACATAATTCTTGTTCATAAAAAAATGGTGTGCACAAAAACATGGTGGTTTAGAAGGAAGATTCCAGGAAAAAGTGTAAGACCCTCTCTTCCATTGTAAATTCCCCTCTGTACTGGCCCTGTGTCACTCACTGTGGCTGCACCAGGCTCCCTTCCACTTGGGGCTGGGGGTAGGGTTAGCCTGGGGTGGCAGAAGGAGCAGGAACCTGCTCTCCCTCTCATTGTGTGTGAACTCGGGCAAGTCATGTCACCTCCTTGTCTCCACTTGCTCACTCGAGCCTCACGCAGAGGGTGGTGGAGTAGGGAAGTAACTGGCTTCTATAAAGCTGCTACTAGGTGCTCAATAAAAGTTAGTTCCTTTTGTCCCATGCTCCCTCCACCCGTATCCTGGATTCCCTACGTCTTGAACATCTTTGTAGATTGCAGATCCAGGGACACAGCCAAGAAATAAGTGGCCAGATCTCTTTGTGAGAGGCTGGGTTGGGATGGAGAGCTGAGAGAAGAGGGAGATGGCAAAACCTCAAAAGCCTCAGGGCTCCCGGGATGCACCTCGTCCAGGAAGCCTTCCCTACACCCGCCTGTGCTCTCATGGTATGGGGTTTGCCCTAGCACTTTGAACTACTGCAGTGATGCATTTGTCTCTCTCCCTTTAAGTTGTGAACTTTGCAAGGGCAGTGGTCTGTGTTTTTCATCATTGTGCCCTGTACCAGGGGCTGGTGGTGGCCCTGAAGGTGTCCCTCAAGAGGGTGGTGCGGGAACCAAGGCTGACTGACAGTCTCCAGCTGCCAGAGCTACACCACACTCCGAAAGGCTCTCTCTGCTGCTGCTCCCTTCTTTTTATCTTTGCTGCATTTCCCCCAGTAGATCTCCTGTGCATCTAACCTGACCTGACACCTGGGGCTCTTGGTTACAATCTGCAGAAAAGGACATGGCTAACATAGAAAAGTTATTCAGAGGAAGGACATTGGGAGCTCATGGAATTGACAGGAAGCTGGAGAATCAGGCACAGAAATGGGCTGGAATCACAGAAACGGTCATAGATCATGGCCCAGGACCAGTGCTGTTTAGGACATCCTGCTGGACACTTGACTTTAGGCAATACTGACCCACGTCACCCCCAGAAAAAGCCCCTTGTAGACTCCAGCCCCAACAGGAGCATGTCGGCACCCTGACTGCCAGGACCCGGGAAACAAGACTTGGCAGGCTCCCCAGATGGGAGTTCAGGCGCGGGGCTACCCCAGAGAACACACGTCCACTCTCACCCTGTGGCACCAGCACTCGGTATCTGTTGACCTGAACTTAGAGAACGCCGCTTCTCTCCTTTCTGCTGTTTTGGATGGTGGTTTATTAATTTATTCAGTCCTTGAACACCTGAGTGCCTATGGGGAGAGTAAACGTCCAGCGGCGGTAAACGCTTAACAACCAGCTCTCTGGAGGAGAAAAAGCACTGCTTTGCAGCGTTGATCAGTTTCCATGGTGTAAACACCCCATGGCTGTTTTCAAGCTACCGAGGCAATGTCACTAAGCACAGGGTTGCACAGCAGCTCTCCCAAGCCGTGGCCTGTAACACACAGATCATCCTGCCCTTGCTGAGTTTACCTTCCAGTAGGGCACTGCATTCTACCATTGTGGGTTCCTTTAGAATAAAACAAAGCTTACAACCTGAATATTCAAATATTTCCACTATAAAAGTCACAACTTATGCTGCAGCCCACTGGGAATCCAAAAGGGAAAAAAGAACACTTCACATTTGAGGATTTCTCCATTTACCTCTCTACCTTCTCCCCACCCTCCAATACATATATCCATCTCCCTCGATATAGCCACTCAAAGTTGGGGGGGTGGGAAGGAGAGTGTTCAAACACTCGGTGCCAGTCTGCACCCCTCCACACCAATCCCCTTTCCTCCTTCCCACTGCCACATCCAAGTCAGGACCTTGAACCGGAAGTGAGACGTGAGCGGGCAATGCTCAGTAGAGCTGACGAGAGGCTGTCACACGCCACCTGGCCTTGGAAGGAAGTGTTACCCTCAAAGCTGGGACAGAAATATAGGTTCCTCAACCATCCCACTGACACAAGGGCCATCCAAAACAGAACAGAATTCCTGTGATGTCCTTCCGTGCCCTGGGGCCTGAATCCAGATCCTGGGACAGGGCACCAGGGGGAGGTTGAGGCCTTGTGAAGACCCTGGGGTGTGGGCAGGACACTGCCCTGGGGCGGACGACCGGAGAGCAACAAAAAGGAGGAAAAGGAGGGGTCTTCCAGAAATCTTGTCCTGATTGGCTCCCACCCAGCAGGTCTATCCTCAGAGATCTCATCCCCTTCCCTCCACATGGACACACACACACATACACACACACGTGCGCGCATGTGCGCGCTGCAAGGATCCGGGCTACAGTCTCCTCTGGAGAAGCCAGTTGCCTGAACTGCTGAAGACATTAAGGGGCTGGTGTAAGGAGCCCCCCTCGCCCACCCTCTGCTTCCTGAGGGGGAAGGGCTCTGGCCTTCGTGGGGTGTGAGGCCAGCCTGTAGAGCACAGGCCTGGAGGGTCCCTCTCAGCCTAGCGTGGGTGGCCTGGCCTCTAGAGCACAGCTGGTGTCCCGCGGCTGAGCAGTGTGGCCTCGGTGCCTCAGTCGTTGCAGAGAGAGGGCAAGGTGTCATTCTCTTGTTGTGGGTTCTGACTCTGGCTCGGCGTCTCCTGCTCTCTGGCTGCTGTCCCTGTGGGCTGCCAGGGACGGGTCCTGGATTGGGGGCCCTGGAGGCCAGCAGCCAAGGCTCCTGAAATCCTCTCCTCTGGGTTTCTCTCCATCACTCTCTCAGGACACTGCTTACCTCCTCTGCTGCTTCAGCCTCTGTATTTGGATGATTCTGAGCCCAGAAATGGAGAGGTGACTGTGCCTTGTGCCGAAGGCCTGGAAACATTACCCAGAAAGTTAGAGGACCCACGCCACGCAATTCAGAAACAGACTTTCCAACACTCAACTTAACGAGGGGGAAAGTACTAACTTTTTATCTTTATGCTGTGCTTCTCTAACCAGTAAATTTCAGACCCGTTATCCTGGACCCCTATTTTAGAGTATAATGCCACTTAAAGATAAGTGGTGTTGTGGTTACTTTTGTATTAAAACAGACTTACAGACATACAACATGGACAAACCTTGAGAACAGGGTGCTAAGTGAAATAAGCCAGATACAAAAAGACAATCATTGTATGATTCCACTTATAGGAGTTACCTAGAGTAGGCAATTCATGGAGACAGAAAGTGGAATAGTGGTCACCAGAGGCTGGGGAGGTGGGTGGAGGAGGAATGGGGAGTTAGTGTTTAATGGATACAGAGTTTCAGTTTAGCAAGATGAAAAGAGTCCTGGAGATGGATGGTGGTGATGGTTGCACAACATTATGAATACAAATACCACTGAACTATACGTTTAAACTATTCACAACATTACAAATACAAATACCACTGAACTATACATCTAAACTATTCACAACATTATGAATACAAATACCACTGAACTATACGTTTAAACTATTCACAACATTATGAATACAAACACCACTGAACTATATATTTAAACTATTCACATTATAAATGCAAACACCACTGAACTATACATTTAAACTATTCACATTATGAATACAAATACCACTGAACTATACATCTAAACTATTCACAACATTATGAATACAAATACCACTGAACTATACGTTTAAACTATTCACAACATTATGAACACAAACACCACTGAACTATAATCATTAAAAATGATTAAGGGAGTTCCTTAGTGTCCTTGTAGTTAGGATTCCGGCCTTTCACTGCCATGGCCCAGGTTCAATTCCTGGTCAGGGAACTGAGATCCCGCAAGCCTCGTGGCACGGCCAAAAAACAAACAAAAAAAACTGATTAAGATGGTAAATTTTATGTCATGTGTATTTTACCAGAATAAAACAACAACAAAATGCATTGTGAAATAAAATTAAAACTTTTGTTTTCTTAAAACTCCAGAGACATTTCTGCCTGTGGCTGCCACTCTGGGCTATGCCCTAGACCCTCAGGGTCTCTCATGTCCTCTGTTGCTTGAGCAGCTTTAGGTAGAAAATTTGAGAAATGCTGTCTGCCTTTACAGAAGAGAAACCGGAGGCCCAGAGAGGTGATACAACTCACAGTGCCCTCTTTCCTGGAGGTAAGAAGCACAGGCCTGGGGCAGCCCCTCCCGCTTTCTTGCTATATGCGTCTGGGACTGTTATTCATCTTCTTGAAGCTTCCATTTTCTCACCTGTAAAATGAGGATAACCTACTCATGGGTGAGGTGAGGATGACCTGAGACAATGCTTGTGATGGGCTCAGTGTAGGGTCTGGGCACGTTAATAGTAAATGCTCAATGGACGTTGGTTTTATGGGGCAAGTACGTTCCTCTGGGGCTTTTCTTGGTTAAATGAGGGGTAAGGAGAAGTATTAAGAACCGTACCACCCTTTATTCCTCCTGCATTCAACATGGTGACACTGGCCGAGGACAAACCCATGTATTTCTCAAGATGTCACAAGTGCTCCCTGGGGAGTAATCCTGTGTGGATTCAACTCTGACCACCTGTTTATAAATACTGGGTCTCTTAAGCAGATAAGGCCAACTGACCTCAGGCTCCACCAACTCCAGCACAGCCTTGTAAACAAGGGCAAATTGGTTAATGTTTGTTCTTACTTAAAACATGTTCCCACACATGTGCCCTGTTTATATCATCCTGCATGGAAATCCCCTCCTGTGGACCCCTAATCCACCCATTACTTCACGTATTCACCAAACATTTATTGAGCAATTTCCAGGAGCCCCAGATGGGTGGGTGAGTGCATGCACCCAGCTCCCTCTTGCCACTCCGGCCAGCGTGTCCCCACACCTGGCAGCAGGAGGGTTTGGGTGGCTGGGCAGAAGGCACATCTCTGTGGTCTACGTGAAGGTGCCCACACTGGTCTGGCTCAGAGGCATCAGGGTGCATGAGACAGTTTCCTCTGCCAGCCTCCCTGTCCAGAGAGCCAGTCTGCAGACACAGGCTGTCTGCTCTGAGAATAACGAAGAAGGAATGTGTTGGGGAGGGAGGCGGATCCACAGGAACGTCAAACCTTGGGGAGATGGAGACAAGAAGCAGGTCCCCGGCCCCCCACCAGCCAGAGACAGAATCCTGGGGCAACACAGTCTGGGAGGGAGGGGCTTGTCGTGTGAGAAACTGGCTGGGCAGAGGCGGGGTGAGTCAGGGAGGGGCCGTGGGAAACAGCTGGCTTGGCTGAGTTCCCAGTGGGGGGATGCGGCCAGACTTATCTCCAGCCCCAGGGGCAGGAGCCGGGGCCGCTGACAGGCCGACCAGGCCTCGCCCGCCAGAAGTCTGGAGCACTGCCAGGAAGAGACAGGCAGCCTTCCAAGCACCCAGGGGCCGATGGGGAGGGAGCCCAGCTCGCTGCTGGCCGCTCTGCTCAGCCCCCAGCTTGGCAGCTCCCAGGCCTGGTCTCTGGGGAGCTCCAACTGGGACAGGGCCTCTCTGGGTCACATCACCTGCCTCCCCTCACAAAAATGTTCACCAGTGCATTTGACTTAAAAACAAAAATCAATTTATGCAGCAATTAATGAATGCTTGGGGTGCCTTGGTGAATCATGTCTTTAATGACAAAAGTTGCATAATCACTTGTAACAAGTCTGTGACTTCATTAGTTACTTATTTAAGTCATTAGTTTATCTATTGTACAAGCAAGGAAAGGGGGAATTCTAACCCTTGTTGGTTAGAAAGAGTTCCCCAAAGGATGATGGGACAGGGAGAGGACCCGGGTCCCTGTCACTCCTGAGGGTGGGCTGCTCTGGGGTCATTGCCATGGGCCCATCTGACACCAAAGGGGTGCCCGGCCTTAGAGGACACGATCCAACATCAGCAGAGAGTCAAAAAGGCGATGCCATCAATAGCACATTAACCCCTAGGCAGGCTGGCTGCACCGTGACGTTCCCACAGAGGCTGAAGGCCCTTAACAAACAGCCATGGAACTCACTTCCAAATGCCCAATGAAGTAACCTGAGAACCCGAGTAGCCACATTAACAAAAACGAAGTCTAGCCCATCTCTCCCAGGCCCACCTTGGAGACAGCACAGACATGGAGGGAATCAGGGTGAAAGCGGACACCCTCTTGGCATCCTCAGACCTTGCCCCCGGGCCCTGTGCAGGTTACCCAGGATAGGAAAGCCCTTTCCCTCCCACTGGGATGTTACAGTACTCAGGCCTGATGACCTTTTCAAACTGGATGACCTTCTGGCTGGGTTTGGTGTCTCAGAAATAAGACTTCCCAAGGAGATTCCACGACGGCGGAAGGTGGCAGGGAGGTCATTTTCAACATCTCAGAAAATCTGAGGAAATCACACATTCATGTCTATCTGGCTCAAGCAAGTTAAAACTCAAGTCATTTCACTAAACATTTATGCTATCTTATGGCAGATGTAGGTAAATCCGACTAGTAAACAGAAAAACAGATTATTTCCCAAATGAGTTATACAGTTCTTGGTGGACAAAATCTCTGAAAATCTAAGTGCAGGATAAAGTTCCCAAAAAATCTCTCCTCAGTTTCCTTGACAGATATGTGATAACCTTACTGGGAGAGGATGCACCAACCCTTAAAAAACTCACTTAATTTCAGGTATTTAGGTGTAGTATAAACATTTTTATCTAGCTGCCAGTGTTGTTTCCACTTTTAAATCATCCTTGTATGTATACCTTTGAGTTTAGTGGTTCTTGACTAGGTCTGCTACCCAAGAAAACGAATCCAATCAGAATTTCACCCTCGGTCCACTTGGAGGTGTTCTATGGGTAAAAGGGTAACAAAATCCTTTTCTCTTTTGCATGAGGAATTGACCTTGGGTTACTACATAATTAAGCCAGTTTTAGGGAAAAAAAAAGACAGAGGCAGCAAGAGTATGTCACCCTTTCTCCCAAGAATTAAGACTCCCACAAACTTGGTTTCTGAGGCTCTTCCATCTCCTTCCATTAAAGGGTCTGGCATACCAGGCACAGAAGGGCCAGCCCATGTAAGAGAATCAATCTTTGTCAAGAATAAAAGGCCCTGTGTTGAAAGGTCCCTGTGGTAGGTCAGGTCATCATCCTCCATGGTTTCTACAAGTCATTTAATGAAGGAGGTATAGTCTAAGTAAAAATGGAAACAGATTTAGTTAACAAATTAGGTTTCCCTCTGAGTAAATCAACTGAATTCAAAATCCAGTTATCCTTGGGTGTCTCCCACGTTCCTCTTTCCTGATTTTGTTTTTAGCGTATGCTCTTTGTCTTCTTGCCGATTCAGATTCTTCCCTTGTTCCCAAACTTGGTTCAAACCTTATGCTGCTGGAGGAAACTCTGCTTTTAAACCCTGTCTTTTGTGGATCCCTCCTTACTCTGCTTTCCCATTTAGATCATGTAGTGAGCCAACATTGTACTTGCTTGTACTCAAGCATGCTGTTTCACTTTTAACCAGATCCTAAGCTATTGGTGGGCAGGGCCTCCTCCGACTCTGACCCACAGAAGAATCCCCAGGGAGAGTGGTTGTGCTACAAAAAGCTGTGGTACTTACCTAGTGATGCAGGAAATCCAGCCTCATTACTCCTGCTTCTCAATCTGCTTGAAGACATTCTTCCTTCTCATGGAGAGCACCATTATCAGGGCCCCTAAGAATCAGATACCTATCAGCTGATGAGGACAAGTCATGATGCTGCTCTGGCAGACTCTAGTGACACTGCCTACAAGATTCATAAAAGCAAATGATGCTTCTGATTCCCATAGGAGGGAAAGACACCTTCTTTGCTTCTTGATGCCCCTGGCCAATGTACCCAGGAACACATCTACCACCTCTTCTCTGCTTCTTCTGAAGACAAATAGGCCAACTCTGGTTTTTCTGCCACAAACTTATTTTTGACCAATAATTCCCAACACCGTGTATGCAATTCACTGTTTAGAAACAAAAGGCTTTGTAGAGTTTGGGAGTAGAGTGATAGGACAACCTATGCTCTACCAGGTCAATAAAAGTAATGTTGCTTTTTTCCATTCATGTGACCTACGTAATAATTTTTAAAAGATAATCCTCTAGCTTATGAAATATCTACACTGTACTACAACATACATCCTATAAGTTATTTTGATAGTCTTTACATTAATTTGAGTTAGATGTTTTCTAGAAGAAACATTTTTCAGAAACTAAGTGTTAAGAATAGTTGAAGGCTTCCCTGGTCGCGCAGTGGTTAAGAATCCGCCTGCCAATGCAGGGGACACGGGTTCGAGCTCTGGTCCAGGAAGATCCCACATGCCGCAGAGCAACTAAGCCTGTGCACCACAACTACTGAGGCTGTGCTCTAGAGCCCGCAAGCCACAACTACTGAGCCCACATGCCACAACTACTGAAGCCCACGTGCCTAGAGCCCGTGGACCGCAACCAAGAGTAGACCCCGCTCGCCGCAACTAGAGAAACCCTGCGTGCAGCAACGAAAACGCAACACAGCCAAAAATTAATTAATTAATTAATTAATTTAAAAAAATAGTTGAGACTTTCCATAAATAGATTTAATATAGTACCCTTCAGAGATGTGGCCTGCTATAATCCATACCACTTTATTATGAGTGAACGATGGAAACAATGCATTTGTGTTTCTAAACTGTTTCCTGATAATCGCTGAATAGTTTTCACAGTTACATATTATAATACTTTCATGTAAGAAAATTAGCACAGCTGGAGTCATGCGGTCTTTATTAATTTGACAAAAAACAGGAAAATCTGCACTCATCTATCAAAATTATATCTTACCAAGAATTTGAAAGGTATTTAAAAAAGATGTATTCACAGTCTGTCTGAATTGTGTACAAAGCAGTGTCTGTAGAAGCAAAAGCCAGACAATGAACACGTGAGGGTAAATGATCCCACTGAAACCCACACCCCAGCACATTGATAGCACCATAAACATGACAGTCCTGTACTCAATACTCTACATAGTTGACTTGGAAACTGTCCTGTTGTAACACTTACTTATTTTAAAAGGAAAATTGCTTTCTGGGAAGTCCTTCCTGCTACACAGACCAGGCTGAAGTGCTAACACCAGATTCCAGGGCCCAGGGTGGACCCAACTACTTCCTCAGGGCAACGCTGAAGCTGTCCGAGGCCCTGGGAAACAGCTTAGACATTCAAGAAGGGAGTTCACTTCAGCACCAGGCTGATCTTTAATGCACAGATCTGAGGTGTTTCTTGCCAGAGGAGAGGACTGTTCCAATGATGCTATCCAGATGATTTGGGATGTGAGTGTGATGGTGGCCTTGTTGGGATACCCTGCTCTGCAGCTTCAATGAGGGTTGTGAAGAGCTGAAACCACTTTTTAATCTCCTGTGTCTGGGGAATTTAAAATGAGGCAAGAAGATCACAAGGATCACTTCTTGGCTCAAATTTATGATGATATTGTCTCATCCCAGGGCAAAACCAAACATCCAGTTTTCAAGTCTCTTCCCAAACTCAGCGTTCAGGATCCTCTTGGAGTTGAGGAGAATGACAAAAGCAAATCTAGAGAAAAAGGAGTACTTTACTGGAAGGATTGGTTTCTGGAAGACTCAAGTCACCATTTCATAACATCAATTTTATAAGCCCTCAATAACAGTTACCATGAAAAGGGGTTATTGACAGGTAGCTAATATTTTAGAGAAGTTAAAGCTGGTATTTACCAGAAAACAAGAGACTACAGCTACATTCTGAGGTTACATCTTACTCATTTTTGCATCCTTAGACTCCAGCACCACGCCAGCAACACAGAAGACATTGAATAAAATTTTTCATAGTGGTTTCTGAGCTCATTTTCTTCAGGGCTACATCATGAATGGGCAAATACGCAAGGCCAGGCACTGGGGGTCAGGACCAGAGGCTTCCTTGAGATGTCTGACCCTGGAAGATCTTATGTGGTAGTTCTGTCTCACATTTTACAAAATACGATCAAGACTACATATATAAAGTTTGTTGAGGCCAAGTAAAGGGCAAGTATTAAACATATTATTTGTTTGGGCATCTGTTATGGAAGGAGGGTTTTTAAAACCAAGGGACACTTTGAAAAATGGGGATCCGGGAGTTTAAAAGTAAAAACACCACCTCGTCAGTTGTTGCTTCTGTAGTGAAATCAATAAATTGTTCACTTATGATTTTCTTTCAAGTTGCTTAGAAAGTTTCTCCTTTTTCTGACCAAGAGAGTTATTTACAGTGAGAGCTGTGATCTGAGGACCACACACTAACCTGGTGAGAATCAAAAACAGAGAAGCGATCCCTTCCTCTTTGAAAAAAAATCCTCTACAAATCCTCCAAATATGGTTGGCATTTCCATAGGCTAGTTTGTGGCAACATTCTGCATGTAAACACTCTCTATTCTTCTGTAGGCCAGTCAGACACAGACATCAGGGGTCGCCCTTATTCCTACTGTCCTCTCTTTTTTATTAAGCAGGTCAGCTGGGCTGGTCAGGTTTTATCATTTGTTCTGTCTGGTTCCACAGCCACCCCTTGCCCCTGGGTGAGGGCGCATCCTCAGTGGAATTGCTACTGTTTTCTCTGGTGACAATCTATTTTTCATGGTGAAAGACTAGCATTTTGATATTTCAGAAACAACTGAATTGACTCTAAGAAGGTTCTACGGAAAAGTCTGCGTCTGAGACCGGTGCTTTAAAGAAAGAAGATGTATTCTCTCTACGCTGAGATGTGGTTGCATCTTGCAGAAAGTGACAGGTCTATTGCAATCTTTCTACAGAGGACAGCAATACATAGGACGGATTTGAACACAATCACACACACCACACACCCTCTTCAGAGATAAACCCTTCATGAAAGACACAGCATATTTGGGATCCTCACACAAATAAACTACTGTAGGTCAGGGCTCCCTTCAAGACTGCTTCAAGTCTTCAAATCACACATTAGTGTTCAGGTGGCTTTGTTGTAACTGTTGAACTGCATGTCTTCCTGGAAGATAATACCCACACTGTCACATATCTGAGGAGAAAAAGAAAATCTTGGGAAAAAGGGCCTAAGAGGAGCCAGTTTTTACACACAGGTTAGTACCAGCACATTACCCTAAAGTTAGTTTCTTATAAGAAATATTCCATGGCAGAAAACAAATACTCTAAACTCCAAGGAGAACCCCAAACCAGATCAAATGATGGCTGGAGAGACAGCAAGCAGCAGGAAACAGAGGGAAAGCTGGCCTCTCTTCAGCCACAAGGAGAAACTAAGTTTCTCACAAATGCTTAGAGTCTGATCACCATGGCTGAGGGCTGTCCATGGTAAAAGAGGGGGTGTGCCCCGGCAAAGCTTCATCCGGAGGTGCTGTGTGCCCACAGGCGGCGGGCTCTGTTCATATGCATTGCACAGCTGAACTACACAGGGCCTGAACTCTGCAGCCCAATTCTCACAAAGGTACATTGAAACGAAAGGTAACGCGGAAGGGAAAACACAAAACACCCATTGTGGGGTTCTTGAGGAATCACTCAGATCCCCTCCTTCCCAGGCCGTGAGCTCTTGTCCCATTGGCTGTTGGAGGCCCCTCCTCTCTCCTCTTGGCCGCTGGTTCTCCCCCTGACCCTTGGTTCTCCCACAGCTCACCAAGTGAAGTAACAGCTATCTCCAAGCTTTGTACTGATACAACTGACTCATAAACTTTATAAACCACCAGCTTTTGGCTATTGGTTCAAATTCTGACCTACTGTCAAGAGACAATGGGTTGTAGTTAAAAAGAAAAGACAATCCAGGACAGAAAGTGCTTCACCTGCCATCTTACTCTTCTTTAATCCTACTGTCTTTGGGCACATTGCATTTGCTATTTAAGAAAGTATGACAGCAAGGCTGATAGCACTGACTCATGACACATTCTTTGCACCACACACAGAGCAAAATCCTGGAACAACTGGATCACCTGCTTCCACAACAGAGCTGTCTTATTCGCTGTATAGAAGTGCTTGTGAGGGGAGTACCGGGAGAGAGACGGAAGGAGGGAGGGACCTGGGGGCAAGTGAACCTACAAGTATGCCTAAAAGTTAGGAATTTGGTGGAAAATCCAGAATTTACTTAAGGGTAATAGGGAATCGTTGAGTTATAGTTCCACTCTTTCCAGAAATAAATGACTGCATTTGGAACCTGAGGTTAAGACTTTTAAGATAAAGCAACCTCAAGTAAGTTCAGACTGGCCTTGGGAAGAAATGGCAGCCACAGATGGTAATGAGCTTCAGTGCTTGAGAACAAGAAGTGTCAAAATCAACCTACACCTCTGACTTGACTCAGGTGAAAAAAAGTCTTATTTAAAAATGGTAAGTCTGCAGCAAAAAATCTGAAAGTTTGAGCCCCTTTCCATCTTTCCATTTTGCTCTGGTGCCTGCTCTCCTTACAGTATCTCCCAAAAAGGTTCAGAATTCAATACAGATTTATTAGGTTGATTTTCAACATGTAGTTTAAGATGAAGAGTCCTGTTTGGTTTAAACCATTTCATTTAATCTCTTGGTAATGGTAGTCCTGAGAGTCTGCAGCGTTGGTAAAATCCACCTGTGACCAAAGGTCAACCTGCTGGTGGGACCACAGCAACTTTCTGGGCCATCACTTTGCCTTGTTCTTGTCCCTCAAATCTGGCAGTTTCTGCACTGAGGGACTCAGTCCACCACAATGACATGTTCAAAACCATTTTCTGTAGACACCTCCTTCCAACGCCCAATAGTGCAGGTGGTCAGGAAGACTTGGAAGGAAGCTGCAAAAAGTCCAGCTGGGAATCTTGACTTTGTTAGATGTGGACACAGGAAAATCACCTTTGTCCTCCCCAGATTTTATTATAGTCAAAGGAGAAAAATCCATGAGATTTTAACTGCAAATATGCTAGATATAAAACTGATGGAATGCTAATTGGTCCATAAAGGGTTGCACAAGATAATCTGTGGCAAAGTAGAAAACAAGCCCAAAGGTGATAGAAATTGGAAGAGCTGGCAATGCTTTCTTGAAAATGGCAAGGAGCAATAATGTAAGGCACAAACCCTGTGGAGAAGAGGGGAAAAGACACAAACCGAGACATAATTATGCAAGTATTCTGTGCAAATCAACTCAATCACAAGTCTCAGTTTTAATTTAGTTAATTCAATACAATCCTTTGACGTTAACTTTTAGAACAAAATTTTTTCATTAAATCTGGAAACAACATTTATTTTCCTTTGCAAGAGAGATCATTATCCATACATTGTTGATATTTCATCCCTAATTCTAGGTAGGGAATAGAATCTGAAAATAAGTAAAATTATTTTTGAAAACAAATAAGCAATACTGAAATTTCTATCTAAACTATTGGGTTGGCTACTGTAGGTTTAGTTTGGCTAGCTAAAAATCCCAGAGGTGAAGAACATTCTTTATGCTGTCTGGGGGCAAAGAGGTGCTCATGGAATAAACCAATAAAAGTTTGTTTATAAAGTGTATACTGTTTTCTTATAAACACAGAGCAGCTATATAATACACCCCATTTTTTATCCTAGTTACTGAGATATTAACTATAAAGTCTGGAGGGTGAGCTGCATTTAAGGTTTATCCAAAGTAGGTAATTTTCTTCTTAAAAGCTTCAACACATCCAGAAAACTAACCTCAAAAAGAGAAATAAAATAAATGAAAATTCTAACTGGTCATATGATCAAGATAAATCACAAGTGTAATCATAAAATAAATGCATAAGTAAAGGCTCTCGTCTAACCTCTCATCCAACTTCACTCACATATTATCAAAGATATCACATCTTTAGCAAAAATAGCAATAAGAACTATGAGTTATTTACTTAAATCATAGTCTTGAAAGCTTCAGGCTCACGTTGTAGCACTATAAGCAAAATCTATGTGTGATCGTGCACTGAGTTAGCTTTTCTTGCCTCATACTTACTGCCCAAAGGACACTGTATGCTGCAGGCCGTGGCCTTAAACACAGTACCACCACCAAATGCAGACTAAGTGAGGTTCTGCTTACCCCTTTAAGACTGATCTAATTCCTTACATTATCTATGCTGCTGGGCTTGAAGCAATGGTTCCTACTCTGAGGTACTTACCAGAATTTCCTGGGGAACTTTAAAAAAAATACACAATTAAAACAAATTAAATATTCGGTTGGCCAAAAACTTTGTTTGGGTTTTCCATAACATCTTATGGAAAAGCCTGAACGAACTTTTTGGCCAACCCACTAATATCTCAGGGTAGAGACCCACAGTTTTAAAAGTTCCCAGGTGATTTTAATGTGTGGCCAGGTAGAGAATTACTCAGGTGAGGTCCAATTATTTGTGTTTTTAAAAAAGCTCCCCAGGTGATTGGAACACTCAGCCTAGCTGGGGTTAAAAGGACGACCTTTTAATCAGAATTTTGAGATGAGGAGTTCTGACACGTTTTTAATCCGTGTATACTTACAATTAATATGGCTACAAAACAGGCTATGGTTGTGTTCCAGTCTCCACTGGCTGTTGCGGAAGCTTTACCAACCAGAACACTGTAGAAAATGAAATCTCCTAATCCAAGTTTTAC
The DNA here is from genome assembly GCF_949987535.1 of Balaenoptera acutorostrata. NCBI lineage: Eukaryota > Metazoa > Chordata > Mammalia > Artiodactyla > Balaenopteridae > Balaenoptera > Balaenoptera acutorostrata. Next base: position 151,924,124 of record NC_080066.1, on the reverse strand, counting down.
TCCCCCTAAAAAGGAAAGATTATGAATATAAAGTTTGTCACTCTTAAAAAAAATAAAGCTTGTCACTTTTTGCTATGACTTCACAATTCAAAACTGTCGCTGCCCCCCGCCCCCCATCCTATGCTGAATGAGAAGTCAGTAAATGATATCATAAAAAATTAGGCTTTAGCTACGCTTTCCCTTTCTCTTTTGGTTTTCTATAAAAGGGGGTTCAGATGTTATGTGGCTAACTCTGGCATCTTAACAGTAGATGCTGCTGTTATATAGCAAAAATAATAACAATAAATAATAATTGTCATCTACTGAATGCCTAGTTTATACCTGCACTTGTTCTAATAAATCCTCACAAGAACCCCTATGAGATAGGTATCATCTTTTTTTTGGGGGCTTCCCTGGTGGCGCAGTGGTTGAGAATCTGCCTGCTAATGCAGGGGACACGGGTTCGAGCCCTGGTCTGGGAAGATCCCACATGCCACGGAGCAGCTGGGCCCGTGAGCCACAATTGCTGAGCCTGCGCGTCTGGAGCCTGTGCCCCGCGACAGGAGGGGCCGCGATAGAGAAGGGCCCGCGCACCGCGATGAAGAGCGGTCCCCGCACCGCGATGAAGAGTGGCCCCCGCTTGCCGCAAATGGAGAAAGCCCTCGCACGAACCGAAGACCCAACACAGCCAAAAATAAATAAATAAATAAATAAATAAATAAGAAAAAAATCCTTTAAAAAAAAAAAATTTATTTATTTATTTATTTATTTATGGCTGTGTTGGGTCTTCGTTTCTGTGCGAGGGCTTTCTCTAGTTGCGGCAAGTGGGGGCCACTCTTCATCACGGTGCGTGGGTCTCTCACTATCACGGCCTCTCTTGTTGTGGAGCACAGGCTCCAGACGCGTTGTGGCTCACGGGCCCAGTTGCTCCGCGTCATGTGGGATCTTCCCAGACCAGGGCTCGAACCTGTGTCCCCTGCATTGGCAGGCGGATTCTCAACCACTGTGCCACCAGGGAAGCCCAATAATTTTTTAAAATTGAAGTATAGTTGACATACAATGTTGTGTTAGTTCCAGGTGTACAACAAAGTGATTCAGATATATATATATTTTTTTTCTTTTCCAGATTCTTTTCCATTATAGGTTATTACAAGATATTGAAAATAGCTCCCTGTGCTATACAGTAGGTCCTTGTTGTTTATCTATTTTAAATATAGTACTGTATATCTGTTAATCCCAAACTTCTAAATTATCTCCCCTGCCCCACACTTTCCCCTTTGGTAACCATAAGTTTGCTTTCTATGTCTGTGAGTCTATTTCTGTTTTGTATGTAAGTTCATTTGTATCATATTTTAGATTCCACATATAAGTGATATCATATAATATTTGTCTTTCTCTGTCTGATTTACTTCACTCTGTATGATAATCTCTAGGTCCATCCATGTTGCTGCAAATGGCATTATTTCATTCTTTTATATGGCTGAGTAATATTCCATTGTGTATATATACCACATCTTCTTTATCCATTCTCCTGTCAATGGACATTTAGATTGCTTCCATGTCTTGGCTATTGTAAATAGTGCTGCTATGAACACTGGGGTGCGTGTATCTTTTTGAATTAGAGTTTTCGTCTTTTCCAGATATATGCCCAGGAGTGAGGTTGCAGGATCCTATGGTAACTCTATTTTTAGTTTTTTAAGGAACCTCCATACTGTTCTCCATAGTGGCTGCACAAATTTACATTCCCACCAACAGCATAGGAGGGTTCCCTTTTCTCCACACCCTCTCCAGCATTTATTATTTATAGACTTTTTGATAATGGTCATTCTGACTGGTGTGAGGTGATACCTCATTGTAGTTTTGATTTGCATTTCTCTAATAATTAGTGATGTTGAGCATCTTTTCATGTGCCTGTTGGCCATCTGTATTAACATAATATTTTTGAGGTTTATCCATGATATTGCATGTGTCTGTAGTTTGTTGCTTTTCACTGGTGAATAGTTTTTCATTGTATGGATATACTATATTTTATCCATTTACCAGTTGATGGACATGTAGATTGTTTTCAGTTTTGGGCTATTATGAATAATGCTGCTACGAACATCAGTGCACACATCTTTGTGTGGGCAGACTGCTTTCAGTTCCATCGGGTAGATTCCTAGGAGTGGAACTGTTGGGTTATATGGTAAGTTTATGTTTAGCCTTTTGAGAAACTGCCAAACTGTTTTCCATACTGGCTGTACCAGTACATTCCCACCAGCAGTGCACAATGGTTCCAGTTTCTTCAGTCCTCACCAGCACTTCGCATTGCTGTCTTTTTGATTATAGCCATTCTGATTCATGATGTTGAGTATCTTTTCATGTGCTTATTAGCCATTATATCTCTCCTTTGGGGAAATATCTACCCAAAGTGTTACCCTATTTTTTACTTAGGTTATCTTCTTATTACTGAGTTGTAAGCATTCTCTGTATACCCTAATTATAAATCCTTTAACAGGATTTGCAATGATTTGCAAATATTTCCTCTCAGTCTGTGGCTCCTTTTCCTTTTCTTAATGGTATCTTTTTTTTTTTAATTGTGGTAAAATACACAGTTCAATGGCATTAAGTACGTTCATATTGTTGTGCTACCATCACCACCATCCATCCACGGAACTCTTTTCATCTTGCAAAACTGAACCTCTGTACCCATTAAACAGTAACTCCTCCTTCCTCTCTCCCTCCAGCCCCTGGAAACCACCATTCCACTCTCCATCTCTGAGTTTGACTACTCCAGGTATTTCATTTAAGTGGAATCATACAGTATTTGTCTTACTGTGACTGGCTTATTTCACTTAGCATAATGTCCTGGCTCATCCATGCTGCAGCATGTATTGGATTTTCCTTCCTTTTTAAAGCTGAATAATATCCCATTGTATGTATACACCACATTTTGTCTATCCATTCATCAGCCAGTGGACCCTTAGGTTGCTTCCATCTCATGGCTACTGTGAACAGTGCTATGAACACGGGCATATAAATACCTCTTCTCTCTCTCTCTCTTTTTTTCTTTTGGCCTCTCTGTGTGGCTTGTGGGATCTTAGTTCCCCAACCAGGGATCAAACCGGTGCCCTCAGCAGTGAAAGCGCATTGTTCTAACCACTGAACTGCCAGGGACTTCCCTACATACTTCTTCTCTTAATGGTATCTTTTGAAGTGTGAAAGTTTTCAATTTTGACAAAGTCCAATCTATCAATTTTTTCTTCTACGTATCAGTGTTATATTAAGGAACTCTTTGCCCAACCCGAGGTCATGAAGTTTTTCTCCTACGTTTTCTTCTAGAAGTTTTAGAGTTTTACCACTTACATTTCAGTTTATGACCAATTTGGGGTTAATTTTGGATTGTGTGCATGATGGATAGGGTGAGACAGGGGTTTCCATTCATTCTTTTGCATGTGGATATCCAATTGTCCCAGCACCATTTGTTGAAAAGATTATATCCTTTTGCCATTGAATTATTTTAGCACCTTTGTAAAAAATCATTGATCATAAATATAAGGGTTTACTTCTGGACTCTCAGTTCTGTTCCTTTGATTTATATGTCTGTCCTTGATTACTATGGCTTTAGAGTAAGTTTTGAAATCAGATAGTTTAAGTCCACCAACTTTTTTCTTCTCTTTCAAAATTGTTTTGGGTATTCTAAGTTCTTCACACTTCCAAAAAATTTTAGGATCAGCTTGTAGAAATTGACAAGCTGATCCTAAAACATACACAGAAATGCTAAGGCCCTAGGTTTTCTGTTGTCAAACATTATTTTTAACTTTTCAAGGTCTTTTCAAAATGATAAACGAAACTATGTGTTTAAAAATATGCTTTGGACTTCCCTGCTGGCTCAGTGGTTAAGAATCCGCCTGCCAATGCAGGGGACATGGGTTCGAGCCCTGGTCTGGGAAGATCCCACATGCCGCGGAGCAACCAAGCCCGTGCACCACAACTACTGAGCCTGCGCTCTAGAGCCTGCGAGCCACAACTACTGAAGCCTGCAAGCCTAGAGCCTGTGCTCCGCAACAAGAGAAGCTACCGCAATGAGAAGCCCGCACACTGAAACGAAGAGTAACCCTGGCTCACCACAACTAGAGGAAGCCCACGTGCATCAACGAAGACCCAACACAGCCAAAAATAAATAGATAAATTTATTAAAAAAAAAAAAAAGTTCCACAATAAACATGTACTGTTTTAAAAATAATAATAAAATAAATAAATAAATAAATAAAAATATGCCTTGACTTGGGGCTCAACAGTAACCCATTAAGCTTTACTACTGGCTTTTACCTTTCTGGTTGTTATAACTATTCCCAACTGAAGTGTGATCCTGATCTTAAAGTTCTGTTGCCTGAGTTACAGAAACTACTTCTGGAAGATAGGTGTTGAGGGCCTTGAGAAGCAGAGTCTGCAGGAGAAAGGGGCAGAGTTCTTATTAATAAGATCTTACTGAGAGGGACTTCCCTGGTGGCGCAGTGGTTAAGAATCCGCCTGCCAATGCAGGGGTCACGGGTTCGATCCCTGGTCCAGGAAGATGGCACATGCCACAGAGCAACTAAGCCCATACACCACAACTACTGAGCCCATGTGCCACAGCTACTGAAGCCTGTGTGCCTAGAGCCCGTGCTCTGCAACAAGAGAAGCCACCGCAATGAGAAGCCAGCGCACCACAACGAACAGCAGCCCCTGCTCGCCACAACTAGAGAAAGCCCGCGCACAGCAAAGAAGGCCCAACCCAGCCAAAAATTAAAAAGATCTTGCTGAGAAACCATTGTTCTTTTTAAATCGTGGAAGCCAGAGCAAAGTCTTCCATAGTGGGAAAAATAAACATACAACCCTGAAATCCGATGCCATGAATTACATGGTCAGTTATCCTTTAACTGGCTAACCTTCCCAGACTGATGAATACTTTCACCAGTTTCAGTTGTGCAGAAGAGTCCAACTCTACTATTTAGGTACTAGTGTGATCCAGGGCAAGTTTACTAACTTCTTTAATCCTCAAATTCTTCAGCTACAAGATGGGGATTACAGAGCTATTTCACAAGGTTGGTATCAGCGTTGAAAATAATACAGGAAAAGTTCTTGGCACACACAGAGGCTAAACAAATGACAGTCTTAGAAATACTTTTGATTCCAAATAGTAAGTGCTATAAGAAACTAACTGAGGGCTTCCCTGGTGGTGCAGTGGTTAAGAATCCGCCTGCCAATGCAGGGGAAATGGATTTGAGCCTTGGTCGGGGAAGACCCCACATGACGCGGAGCAACTAAGCCCGTGCGCCACAACTACTGAGCCTGTGCTCTAGAGCCTGTGCTCCGCAACAAGAGAAGCCACTGCAATGAGAAGCCCGCGCACTGCAACGAAGAGTAGCCCCCGCTCTCCGCAACTAGAGAAAGCCCGCGCACAGCAACGAAGACCCAATGCAGCGAAAAATAAATAAATAGAATAAATAAATTTTAAAAAAAGAAACTAACTGAAAGAAACTAATTTCTTCAGAAAAAAAATGCTATAGAAATGAATTTCTAAAAATAATGCAGAAGAAAAATTTTGCATTTCTCTGATAAGAGACTTGTATCTAGAGAATACATAAAGAACTATTACAACTCAATAATAAAAAAGGACCCCCAAAATGGGCAATGGATCTGAATAGACAGTTCTCCAAAAAAATATACAAATGGCCAATAAGCACACAAAAAGATACTCAACATTATTAGCCATCAGAAGAATGCAAGTCAAAACCATGGTGACATACCACTTTACACCCACTAGAATGATTATAATCAAAAAGACAAATAATAACAAGTGTTGGTGAGGCTGTGGAAAAACTGGAACATTCATACACTGCTGGTGGGAATGTAAAATGGTGCAGACACTTTGGAAAACAGTCTGGTAGTTCCTCAAAAGGTTAAACATAGAGTTACCATATGACTCAGTAATTCTACTTGTAGGTATATACCTAAGAGAAAACCATATGTCCACACAGATGTGTACATGAATGTTCACACAACACTACGCATAACAGCTCAAAATGGAAATAATCTAGATGCCCATTAACTGATGAATGGATGATAAATGTGACATATCCGTACAATGGAATATTATTTGGCTATAAAGAGAAATGAAATGCTAATACATGTTATAACATAGATAAACCCTGAAAACATAATGCTACATGAAAGAAATCAGTACAAAGAACCATATATTGTATGATTCCATTTATATGAAATGTCCAAAAGAGGCAAATCTATTATGATAGTATATTTGTTGGTGCTGGGGGGAATAGGGGTAATGGGTACAGGGTTTCTTTCTGAGGTAATGAATATATTCTAACATTAGCATGTGGTGATGGTTGCACAACTATAATAAAAACCATCATGGACTTCCCCAGTGGCGCAGTGGTTAAGAATCTGCTTGCCAGTGCAGGGGACACAGGTTCAAGCCCTGGTCCAGGAAGATCCCACATGTCGTGCGGCAACTAAGCCCGTGCGCCACAACTGCTGAGCCTGAGCTCTAGAGCCCACGAGCTACAACTACTGAGCCCGTGTGCCACAACTACTGAAGCCCGCGCACCTAGAGCCCGTGCTCTGCAACAAGAGAAGCCACTGCAATGAGAAGCCTGTGCACCTCTGCTCGCTGCAACTAGAGAAAGCCCGCACACAGCAAAGAAGACCCAACACAGCCATAAATAAATAAATAAATAAATAAATAAATAAATATATTAAAAAAGAAAAACAAACCATTGCATTGTCCACTTTAAATGGGGGGGAATGAGAGGGATTGTAGAGGTGATGTTAAGGAGTATGGGGTTTCTTTATGGGGTATTGAAAATGTTCTAAAATCAATTGTGGTGATGGTTGAACAATTCTGTGAATATACTAATGTCACCACTTTAAATGGGTGAATTGTATAGTATGTGAATTATGTCTCAACAGAGGTATCAAAAAATAAAAATAATGTACCAAATCAAGCTTAAAATTATAGCCTCTCATGTTTTTCATTTAAAGGCTTATGTTTGTTTAAATAATAACAATATTATGGCAAATGCTATAGTTATACTTTACAGAATTCATTTTAATGGAGAGAGAAATATAGATATATTTTATTAGCAAAATTAAAAGAGTCAGGAAACAAAGAAGTAACCATCAATTTTTTTTCTTTAGGCACTTACTGAAGCAACAAGTTATATTCCATAACCAGAAGAGACTGGATGAATCAGTATATAAAACCTAAGAAAAATCATGTTGCTCGGGAATATGTTTTCTTTAAACAGCTTCTTTGATTTATTCAGTAAAGATATGCCATGGCCAAACAACTAAAATCACAGCAATGGAAACTGCTTAAGTTAGACATAAGGTATTATCAGTATTCCACTGCCAAGTGCTAATGCTGAGATTGGATGCTAGTTGTTTTACTGCTGTCTAGGTCTCCTACTGTTTTGTTTTGTTTTGGCCAACTCTGAAAAATCATTTTAAGTAATGATGGAGTTCCTTTAGTATTAAAAGGGGCATTTGCAGGTCTACCAAACACAAGACATGGTAAAAATAATAAATGATGGTGAATATTTACTTTAATTGTAAGATTTCGCTACAGGACATCTAGCAGAATATATGCCTAGCTTAAATGTAACTATAACATAATAAAATAATGAATATTTCCTACTATCTTTTTAATAAACAGAAACATATAAAAAACTTCCTGAAATTTATTATTTCGTGTTTTAACTACTAAAACCTCTTCCTCCACTTGAAGAAAATAAGAAAATCCATCTCCCACTCTTCCCTTGAGGTTATAGAAAAAGAAACTCTATGAGTTAAATTTCTACTCCTGGAAACAACAGGTTAATTTCACTACTCTGATAAATTTTAAATCTATCAGTAGTACACTGAGGTCTGCTATTGGCATGATGTTTGGAAGAAGTGTATTTTGAAATTCACTAGAAGACCAACTGCACATTGAATAAACATGTTTTACATTTCTAATTAAAAACTCTCAGTGTTCAGCTTTCTGATTAATTTTTGATTTTTAAAAGGTTGTTCTGGAAGACACATGTGCCTTTACATATCAAATTCTATTGTAAACTGAGACTTCTGTAAGTAACAAGTCTGGTTTAACACATTAATGCAATCAGATATGGTTATGTGTGTTCTGGATGCTAAGATAAGGAAAGAATATCAATTATTAGTTTATATTGGTCCCAGATAAAGAAAATATTAATCTGAAGTTGGAAGGGGCAATACTTGGGTTTTTCTTAAAAAAAAAAAAAAAAGTTAGAGATGAAGAGAAGGACACGAAGAGATGATCAGGAGAGAGAATCTTCAAGTAGGAAAGGCAGTCGTGAAAGAATCACACTGCAGCTATGCTTAACAGCTATATTTCTGCTTTCTTTTGGCTCTATGCATCTTTGAGAAAAGAGGAAAGGAACAGAAGAGGCAACCTAATTAGTGATAACTTTGAAGGCAGAGAAAATATCAGCAAACGCAAGCTCAAGGCTGGCCATAAGAGGAGGGAACCGTGTCTGGTTTCCCAGAGTGTGAAAGCTGCAGGCTGCAGCTGGCTCTAAAATCTGGAAAACTCACCCAGCACCAAAGTCATGGATCTGCCCAGGTTCTGACCCAGGTAAAAGACTAATGGTGAGCTGTAAGAAGTGTTCTGCTCAAGGTGAAGGATAATGTCAAGGTCACAATTAATAGTGATTAGAGAAGCTAAGGAATCTAGGTGTCTGTTTCTTTGAAACTACTTAATATTTTCGCTATAATATTTTAATCAAGCGTTTCACTTTTGTGAAAACGAAAAAACTGAGGGTAACTTAGTTGGGAAATGTGCTAATCTCTTCTTATTCAGTAAATCACCTCTCTAACTAAGACTAAGTAAAGAGATGATTGAGCCCTAACCAGGGGGCTCTACTGGCTAATATCCTAAGAAGCCCCAAGTGCTGACCTGAATCCCAGTGACAGCACACCTTAGACACTGAACAAAATCTTACATTTCTGCAGAGAACCTAAATCCCTTTGATTTTCTTTAAAATTAATAAAATACAGTGCTTGCCGACAAAGGGCAGTAACAACGTAAAAGGGTGAAGCATTTAAATCCATAGGTCTCTGTGCAGCAAGAGTGAAATATATTAATGAAAATTTTGTAGACATGAAGTCTTATCAGAATAATATTAAAATTTTTTTTTTACCTTATAAAATCAATGCCAAAGATCAGGCTGTAAAGGGATAATTTCAAAAATCTGAGGTGCAGAATTTGGTCCATTAACAAATTTAACTATGAGAAAAGCACCAACTATTGTTATTTCCTACTAAAAGCTGCACTGCTGTTTAGAATTAGACTGTAACACTTTGATTCATTTTATTTTGGGAGAGTTTGATACTGCAGCACCTAAAGGAATCCATGAATTTCCAATGTAGAGAAAGGCACATACTTTCCTCTGGGTCCTCACTGGCCAGGATGCTGCTGGAAAGATCCTGTACAGCAGATCGCGACTCAGCCGTAGAGTGATGAGGCCCCAGGCGACTGTCCCTCTGGGCTTCCCACTCTTCGCTGAAGCCACCATCATCACTCTCTGTCACAGGGTCTTGTGACTCACTTTCTGTGCCTTCAAGAAAAAGTGAACATCACAATTGTAATATTTAGAAAAATCTCTTAATACCTTTAAGAAAATGACATGGAAAGAGTAATTACCTATCATTGTAACTAGGTGGGTTAGCTGGCTCTTAAACCACAAATCACGGGTTATTTCAGGCCTGTTGGTTGCTTCCCCAACAGCTATTTCTCCCCTTTTTTTCCTGAGGGCAGACTACTGATTTATTTGGGTTTCCACCTCCCACCCATGACTCCGGTGGTAAATCCCGTTCAGTCCAAGCTAAGTGTGGTCATCCTACAATTCCTCTTCCCAATGAAAGCTCTAAAGCTGTGGGGTTGGTACCAGCCAATGTGTGGTGAGGCAAAGTCTGCTGGAAATTTGGGGAAAAATTTTCTCACTCTTTGAGAGAGACTTAAGGAGACACAAACAGCCCCTTTCTTCCCCTGGATGTTGTGTCATCTGGATATGATGGCTGGCACTGCAGTTGTCATCTTGTGACCATGAGGAGCAGAGGGCTGAGGACCAAGCTCGTATCTCAGGAGAGCAGAGCAGGAAGACAGGAAGGAACTGGGGCCCCTGACAATCATCGAGTCATAAAATTAGCCAGCCGGGCAAATGCCTACACCTCAGGAGTTCTGGTCAGGTGAGAGAACATTTCTTCTGATCTTTGCAGCTGGAGCTGCTGGCACTCACTAATTGATGGCACTCACCACTGGCTTTAGTGACTAAGTTATAAAAGTAGACCACTATTGAGGGCTGGGAGGATGGGAAAGGAGGGAGTGAATTTTTTTATGGGCTAGTCATTTTGTTATAATGACTCGGTCTGACTGAAAATTGTGAGTATAACATGATTGTCTCAAAAACTTTCCATACATCAAAAATAATTAAAATACATAAGTGAAGTTGATAATACTCTTTTTTCTCATTTTTTTAAATAAAATTAATACACATTCATATTTATTCATCTACCATGAATAAATGAAGCTTGCATACTTCAGGTCTTTCGCTTGCATGGACTTTTTTCTGAAAGGGGCTCTAGCAATTTTGTATTTTTAATTTGCATTGTTTTCTTAACCAGGTCTCCACAAAACCTGAATCTTCCCTGAGCTAGTTTATAAAATCATAAAAGTATACGATTTAGAAATAAAAACATCAGTCCCAGCTCTGCCCTATCCCTCCTCACTCCTGATCCTCACCCTACCTTCAACCCTTTCAGCTGTTTATTTTGGTATTTACCTCCATAATTAATTATAAATAGCACGCTCATAATGCTGTATCTTGATGTTTTTATCTTAGGTGCTCACTCGGGCAACCTGAGTTCTATTACTTTTTTCCTTTACAGACATCCCTCTTGGAATCCTACACCCCCTTGTTCCAAACTAACTTCTAGTTCCTATAACACAGAGGTTTTCAACTGGGGGTAGCACCTCCCTTCCATGGGGTGTTTGGAAATAACTAGGATGGGGAGTTTTTGGTTATTGCAAACCTTGAAGCTACCCTTGGCATTTAGTGGGTGAGAGGCCAGGAATGCTAAACCATGTGAGGGGAGTCAGCACAATTAAGAACGCCCACCCGAAACACCAACCACACTCCCACTGAGGAGCTCTGCAGTTCATCCAGCTCCTCCTCACTTCAAGGCCCTTGCCCATGGTGCTTCCTCTTCTGGAAAGCTCTTCTTCCTCTCTTTGGCTGGCCATCTCCGTTATCACTTCCTCAGGGAAGCCATCCTGGCTTTCCAGAAAAAATGAAATTCTTCCACTATAAACTTTCATAGCAACTTACACTTCTCCTTTGTAGTGCTTCTCACAAACTGAATGAATTATTTGTTCAACATGCGTGTCTCCCCAAATAGGCTATAAACTCCACAGGAATAGGACCTCTCGTTCAGAGCTATATCCCCAGTGCCTAACAAATACTAGGCACACAGTTAGGTGCTCAATCAACATTTGTCAAAAGAATAAAATCTTGATGTACCCAAAGGACACTCATACTCACATATATATACATATATACTCACAGACAACTAATCTTTCAATTTTCTTTAGCTTAACAAGGTTAACACAACAACCAGACCTGGAGCAACTGTTTCCTCTATTTCCCACTTCTCTACTAGGTCTACTGCTGGTCTAATGCCACCCTGTTTTGCTGCCTCGCTCACTGCAGAATGGGCCTAATATCTTTCGGTCCCAAATACGCAAATTCTAAGTTGAAAGCGTCCTCCTTGCAGTTACCCAAATGCTAAATCAGCAGTTTTCTTGGCTCTAGAAAACCTAAACTCTCCCTTTCCTGACAAACAGCAACTCAGTTAAGGCCCTTTTTTCTTCTCTGACCAACCTTTATTCCGCCTCTGTTTGTCAGCTTCCTCATAAGGTTAGTCCTTGTTTTTCTTAAAAAAAAAAAAAAAAAAGGTTTCCTTTCTTTTTGACTATTGATATCGTGCTATTATTCCTCAACTTTTCTAATTATAACTCCTCCTAACTTGTGTTTGCCTTAACATCTTCTGTAGTATCCACAAGTGGGCCTTTCAATCTCCCACCCTAAGTCATCATTCTTACCCTCCTCCAGAAAGTCATGTTCACCTGCAATATTTTATCTTCTCAACATAGACATTATCACAACCCAAATCAAATTATATTTCAGTTACTCTGGCCTTGTCAGACAAGAGGTTCTCATTTTTACATGTTTGAAGAGAGTGTTTATTCTACCTTTTTAAAATCATAGCCTCAACTTGAACCTTTCCATACTGGAATTAATAGTGTTTAATGGTAGAAATTCTTAACCTAGGGTGCCTTGGCTGATTGTTGGGTTTGGAGCATGTGAACTCAAATATTTATCTGTGTTTGCTAGGTATTACCACAGCTTCCAGGAGATTCTCAAAAGAAAGTGGTTAAAAAATCACTGCTTCATAACTCATAAGATGACAATGACCGTGAAAACCAGGAAATTACCAAATAAAAGCCACCTACTTTGTGCATTATAATTGGAGTTTTTGGATACCTTCCTTTGGGCTTCTGGGTCTCCTTCTGCCATATTCACCAACCATACCATTGTTGCTGTTGAGAAAGACAAAAGTCTAGGTAAGGACTGGAAACACAGAAGGAAAGCTCACGAATAGAGAGCAGGCTGTTATTTCTCCACACAAATCACCAATCTTCTTAATGTCACCATAAGAATCCCTAACAATCAGAAGCAAATGCATATTAAAAACTACTGGGACAGGGCTTCCCTGGTGGTGCAGTGCTTAAGAATCCACCTGCCAATGCAGGAGACACGGGTTCGAACCCTGGTCCAGGAAGATCCTACATGCTGTGGAGCAACTAAGCCCGCACGCCACAGCTGCTGAGGCCTGCACTCTACAGCCCACGAGCCACAGCTACTGAACTCGTGTGCCACAACTACTGAAGCCCGCGCGCCTAGAGCCCGTGCTCTGCAACAAGAGAAGCCACTGCAATGAGAAGCCTGCGCACCGCAACGAAGAGTAGCCCCCTCGCCACAACCAGAGAAAGCCCGCGCACAGCAACGAAGACCCAACGCAGCCATAAATAAATAAATAAATAAATAGTAAAAAAAAATAAAATAAAAGAGAAAACTACAGGGACTTCCCTGGTGGCACAGTAGTTAGAATCTGCCTGCCAATGCAGGGAACACGGGTTACAGCCCTGGTCCGCGAAGATCCCACATGCTGCGGAGCAACTAAGCCTGTGCGCCACAACTACTGAGCCTGCGTGCCTAGAGCCTTTGCTCCGCAACGAGAAGCCACCGCAATGAGAAGCCACTGCAATGAGAAGCCCGCGCACCGCAACGAAGAGCAGCCCCCGCTCGCCGCAACTAGAGAAAGCTCGCGCGCAGCAGCAAAGACCCAATGCAGCCAAAAATAAATAAATTAACTAACTTATTAAAAAAAATAAAAACCACAAAAGGTTCTCTTTGATTCTGGCAGATAAAAGAAAAAATTCTGAAACTGGACATTTACTGTAGCTTTCAAACTGCAGCTGCTATAATACAACTGTTCATTGTTATTTATAATCCCTGAAAAGTAACCAGAAGGAAAATTGTTCAGGCCAGCAAGATTGCACTGAAACAACAGCTCGGCTAGTTGAATATCCTAAAATAGTGTGACTTCACTGGTGAAAATTACTTATTGGAACTGAATTAGAGGACAAACGGGGGCTCACAAAGAATCGGATGAATTACTATAATTCGAAAGATGCAAGGAATATGCTCCCTTCATGTTATGTCTCACTTCTGGGATTTTCAATAATGCTAAACTGTGTTATATACAGGGAATAAGAAAAAAAAAAGTTAAGAGCAATAAACATAAATGGATAGTCAACTGCCTTTTCTATGTCCCCTCCACAAAAATACATATATATCAATATATCTATATAGCTCTAGATATACACACACATCTTGTCACATTTTAATTAAGAGGCAATGTGAATACTTTAAAATGGTGCTTCTCTTACATACTGCAGGTAGGATGAAACATGGCGGGGAATTTGGTAACATCTAACAAAACTACATGTACATTTACCCTCTGACCCAGCAATAACACTTTTGGAATTTATCCTGAAGATACACCAACAATAATACAAAAATACATACAAACATGTGCCATACAGGGTGACAGCAGAAACCAAGCCAGCAGCAACCTGAGTCCAATCCAGTCATGGTAAGCGATTTTAAGCAAGATACTTGGCATTTTCTGTGTTTCTCTGGCATTTTGTCACTGATTTTACAATTATATCCATTTTCCTAATACTCTAAGGCTTCTTGAATAGCTTATGAAAGAAATACATAACCAAAGAGGATAAAAATCCTGTAATAGCTGCACTTACTCATTCACCATAGCTTTGTAATTCAGAGGTCAGACAAGTTTCATTATATGATAACCCGACTAACTGATCAAAGTAAATATTAGCCAGGTTGGCGATTCACTGTAACTAAATCCAAACCCAATGAAGAGGAAATAGGGCAACCAACAGGGTTTACGAATTTCTGTAGTCTTCTTGGCAATGAAGGCAGCAGGTATTTATTTGATTTTCTTTCTTTATGCAAGTATAGAAAAATAAAGCTACAAACTCTCTTAACAGTTAATATTAACCATGGAAATCAGGGGTCAGCAAACTTTTTCTGTAAAGGGCCGGATAGTAAATATTTGGGGCTTGTGGGTCAACATCTGGCCTCTGTCACATATTCTTCTTTGTTCTTTTCTTTTTCATTAACTCTTTAAAGATGTAAAAACCATTCTTAGCTTTCAGGCCTATACAAAAACAGGCCATGGGCCAGATTTGGCTATGGGCAGTAGTTTGCTAACCCCTGATGTAAATTATCGTGAGCAGAATATATATTTGCTGAATGAATTAATATTACTAACATAATATCTAAAAAACCCACTTTCCAATCTTTCAACTTAACACCAAACATCTTAGATCAATAGAAAAATATGCAAATTAAAAATTAACAATCTGAAAACTTCCCAAACTGATATGAAATCAGAGAAAAACTTTACATAATGGTCAACCTCAAGGAAATGTTACCTTTGTTTTCTGAAAAGCTACCAAAGAGTAGGTGTACATTCTTCCTGTCCAAACAAGGGATAGGGAAAACAAACAAAAATGCTCACATGTTTCCTGAGGGTAAGACCCTTTTGCAAACTGAATACTCTTAACTGGGGAAGATACAAATGCATCAAAGGATTGTATTTTTAAAGAACAAATAACTGAGAGGACTGACTTAAAACTTTTCATATTCATGTTTATATCCATTTCAGGGGGAAAGAACTGATTAATATTGCTGCTTTTTATATATTCTACTTGAAAAAAAACCTGTCAAACTCAATGATTTATGAAATGCTCACTAAAGAGTCAGTATTTCATGAGAACAGATACTTTCTTGAACCTATTTCATCTACACAGGAGGTAAAGGTTTATGCTTATATTTTCCCATATTTGTGGAATTACTGCAAAAATATCTCAATATTGTTATACAGACTTGAGTTTTAAAAAATATTATATACGAGATTTTTTAAAAACAGTAAATCCTTTTTCTGAGTATAAAATTAACATACGTGCTTAACGTTGTGGCAGACTGAAAGATCCCTTCTTCTTCACCCCTCCCGCACCCACACTCTTGCCATGGCCTCGCTGAGATTGGAATGCAGTTTTCCTCTTCCTGACCAGGGGCTCAGCTATGTGACTTGCTTCAACCAATGGCACATGGACAGAGATGACAGTGTGCTAATACTGAGCCTAGGCCTTAACAGGCCTGCTGCCCTCTTGTTTCTCCAGATACAAACATCTTCAGCTAACCCACTGGCCCAAGGAGGACAGGGAACACGTGGAGCAGAGGTACCACAGCCAGGTCTGATCAGCTGAGTCAGCTGACCCACAGGTGCAGGAGTGATGGTGACTAATTATTATTTTTAAGGCATTAAGTTTTTGGGTTTTTTAAAATAAATTTATTTATTTATTTTTGGCTGCGTTGGGTCTTCTTTGCTGCGCGTGGGCTTTCTCTAGTTGCGGCGAGCGGGGGCTATTCTTCGTTGCGGTGCTTGAGCTTCTCACTGCGGTGGCTTCTCTTGTTGCGGAGCACGGGCTCCAGGCACGTGGGCTACAGCAGTTGTGGCACATGGGCTTAGCTGTTCCATGGCATGTGGGATCTTCCTGGACCAGGGCTCGAGCCTGTGTCCCCTACATTGGCAGGCGGATTCTTTTTTTTTTTTTTTTTTTTAATCTTTATCTATAATTACAGATACTCAGTTTTTTGTTTTTTGGTTTTTTTATAAATTTATTTATTTATTTATTTATTTATTTTTGACTGTGTTGGGTCTTCGTTTCTGTGCGAGGGCTTTCTCCAGTTGCGGCGAGCGGGGGCCACTATTCATCGCGGTGCGCGGCCCTCTCACTGTCGCGGCCTCTCCCGCTGCGGAGCACAGGCTCCAGACACGCAGGCTCAGTAGTTGTGGCTCACGGGCTTAGTTGCTCCACGGCATGTGGGATCTTCCCCGACCAGGGCTCGAACCCGTGTGCCCTGCATTGGCAGGCAGATTCTCAACCACTGCGCCACCAGGGAAGCCCCAGGCAGGCGGATTCTTAACCACTGCGCCACCAGGGAAGTCCCCTAAGGCATTACGTTTTGAGGTGGTTTGTTACACAGCATTATCGTGGTACTAACAATAGATACGGTAGAACAATGTAAAATCCTAAAACTAAGAAAAAATTTAAAACTCACAATTCCTTCACTTTGACATCCACAATTAAAAAATATAGAGTACAACAGGGACTTCCCTGGTGGCACAGTGGTTAAGAATCCGTCTGCCAATGCATGGGACACAGGTTCGAGCCCTGGTCTGGGAAGATCCCACGTGCCCTAGGAGCAACTAAGCCCGTGCACCACAACTACTGAGCCCGTGTGCCGCAACTACTGAGCCTGCGTACCACAACTACTGAAGTCCACGCGCCTAGAGCCCGTGCTCTGCAACAAGAGAAACCACCACAATGAGAAGCCCGCGCACTGCAATGAAGAGTAGCCCCCGCTCGCTGCAACTAGAGAAAGCCCATGCGCAGCAACAAAGACCCAATGCAGCCATAAATAAATAAATAAATAAATAAATAAATTTAAATTTTTTTAAAAAATTAAAAAAAAAATGGGGCTTCCCAGGTGGCGCAGTGGTTGAGAATCTGCCTGCCAATGCAGGGGACACAGGTTCGAGCCCTGGTCTGGGAAGATCCCACATGCCACAGAGCAACTGGGCCCATGAGCCACAATTAGAGCCTGCGCGTCTGGAGCCTGTGCTCCGCAACAAGAGAGGCTGCGATAGTGAGAGGCCCGCGCACCTTGATGAAGAGTGGCCCCCGCTTGCCGCAACTAGAGAAAGCCCTCACACAGAAACAAAGACCCAACACAGCCATAAATAAATAAATAAAAGAAAACAAAAAAAAACTCTTAAAAAAAAGTTTACGGCTTCCCTGGTGGCGCAGTGGTTGAGAATCTGCCTGCCAATGCAGGGGACACGGGTTCGAGCCCTGGTCTGGGAAGATCCCACATGCCGCAGAGCAACTGGGCCCGTGAGCCACAATTAGAGCCTGCACGTCTGGAGCCTGTGCTCCGCAACAAGAGAGGCTGCGATAGTGAGAGGCCCGCGCACCTTGATGAAGAGTGGCCCCCGCTTGCCGCAACTAGAGAAAGCCCTCACACAGAAACGAAGACCCAACACAGCCATAAATAAATAAATAAAAGAAAACCAAAAAAAACTCTTAAAAAAAAGTTTACGGCTTCCCTGGTGGCGCAGTGGTTGAGAATCTGCCTGCCAATGCAGGGGACACGGGTTCGAGCCCTGGTCTGGGAAGATCCCACATGCCGCAGAGCAACTGGGCCCATGAGCCACAACTACTGAGCCTGAGCGTCTGGAGCCTCTGCTCTGCAACAAGAGAGGCCGCGATAGTGAGAGGTCCGCGCACCGCGATGAAGCGTGGCCCCCACTCACCGCAACTGGAGAAAGCCCTCACACAGAAACGAAGACCCAACACAGCCAAAAATAAAAATAATAAATAAATAATAAATAAAAAAATTTAAAAAAAAGTTTAAAAAAAATATAGAGTACAACATTAAAAATCTACAAGTAGAGAAAGATACAAGGAAAAATGTAAAAGTTGTCTCAGTCTCTAAATCGCACTTCCCAGAGGTAAACACTAGTAGTATACTATCAGTTTTTTGTTTTTTTCTATTGGAGTATAGTTGCTTTACAATATTGTGTTAGTTTCTACTGTACAGCAAAGTGAATCAGCTATATGTATACATATATCCCCTCTGTTTTGGATTTCCTTCTCATTTAGGTCACCACAGAGCACCGAGTAGAGTTCCCTATGCTATACAGTAGGTTCTCATTAGTTATCTATTTTATACATAGTATCAATAGTGTATATACGTCAATCCCAATCTCCCAATTCATCCCACCCCCATCGCTTCCCCCTTGGTATCCATAGTTTGTTCTCTACGTCTGTGTCTCTATTTCTGCTTTGCAAATAAGATCACCTATACTATTTTTCTAGATTCCACATATATGTGTTAATATATGATATTTGTTTTTCTCTTTCTGACTTACTTCACTCTGTATGACAGTCTCTTTGTAGAGACATGGATGGACCTAGAGACTATCAGTTTTGAAATGTGTCACTGGGATTTTATATATATACACACACATCCATACATATACAGCTCCTTTCCCCTACTCCTTCCACAGGATATTGAATGTATTGTTTTAAATCTTGCTTTTTGTATTTAATATATAATCTTTGACATTTACAAAAAACAATCAGAAATATATAGAGCTATTTCATTCTTTTAAATGGCTGCACAACTATCCATTGTATGAATGTACCATAATTATTTGAAAGTGTCCCTTTTTGATGGACACTTAGGTTATTTCCATTTACTTCTTAATATAAGCACTGCTTCAGTAAACATCCTTCTATACTTTTACAAGTATATTCATTACTCTAAATTCCTAGCATTCACTATTAACATTTGGTGTAACATTCTGTATACACAAATATAAAATATATGAATAGTAGATTTTCATTTCCAGGAATAACACAGAAGAAGCTCGCACGCAAATGCTCATTAAGAGGAATATGTTGATGCTCAAAACTTCGTCTGTTCTCTTCGGCCGAAAACACCATAAACACATGATAATAAATTTATATGGGAAAAAAGTAAGAGAAAGATCCTTGCATTTCAGACACTGGGTGCTCTAAAGCTTTACCAGACTTCTCCAGCTACAAGCACAATCCCCACCTTCTCCACTTCCCACAAAGGACCTAACAGCAAGTTCACAAGAAAGACTGAGGTGAACTAACACGTGCTCCCAACTTGACCTCTCTCTACGTTCCACTATCTTCTGCTTTTCTGTCTTTTCCTTCCTTCTGGGTCTTTCACTATTCTCATCTAATTCCTCTTACTGAACTCTTAGAGCTATTTCTACCTGCTTCGTTTATTACTTTGCTCCAGTAATTACTTCTTCTTGCTGGTCTCTTCACAGCCTTTCTCCACTGGCTCCTTTCCCTCAACCTTCTCTCTCCTGGAACCATCTTTCCTCAAACCTGTTCTCTTCTCCAGTCACCACTGCTCTGCCTGTGAACTAGCAGGTGATACTTACCTCTCCTTCTTCATCACCCAGTCTCTGTTCACTGTATCACCTCCACTGCCAGTGTCAGCAAAACCCAGACAGACACACACAGACACACACACACAGATGCAACTTTCCGCCCTTTGGAATACTGCTTCTGGTCCTATCATTCTACTGAAATTGCTCTCTTAAATGTCACTAAAGATGTCTAAAGCACCAAATTCTATATGGTTTACTTAGTCCTCATCATCCTTCACTTCTTTATAGCATCTCACATTCTCTCCTTCTTGAAACTGCTTTTTCAATAACTCAACAGAAAAATAGGCCAAAAGTCCACAAGGATATATATCACACTGATAATACTGGTAAGTAACTGCTTGGTAAAGTATTAAGATTAGGGATGACAGTTATAATGAAATTTAACTTTATCTGTAATTCAAAAATTTTTTCAATGATAAAGTATTAACATATTACTTGTATAATTAAAAATTAATTCTAAAAATATGGAAAAATACAATACCAAGCCAGTCATAAAACAAGAAATTTAAATATGCAGCTAAAAAATACATTAAAACGTCCAAATAATCATTAAGTTATTAATTACTATTAACTAATAGTTATTAGTTGATTACTATTAACTAATAGTTATTAGTCAATAAGCCAAGATGAAAACTAAAACAAGATGTCTTTTGTCTATTAGTATCCCATACACATATACAAACAAGTGATAATGAAGGTTTTAGGAAATTAGGACCTTCACACTACTGAAGGGAATATAAATTGGTATAGCCTTTTGAGGAGGCAATCTGGCAGTATCTATCAAAATTTAAAGGCACACATCCTTTGACTTAGCAATTCCATTTCTATGAATGTATCTGTACAACAATTTTCACAAATTCATAAATGTTCTCTGCAAGCACTGTTTGTAATGGGAAATGATCAATAAAGATACCCTTTATTTAATATCTATATAAGAGAAAACTATTCAGACATTTCATGTACTGATATGAAAAAAGTCATGCTACTGCTAAGTGAAAAATGTTGGTTTTCCCAATTTTCTGATATTTTCTTA
This sequence comes from Balaenoptera acutorostrata, assembly GCF_949987535.1. NCBI lineage: Eukaryota > Metazoa > Chordata > Mammalia > Artiodactyla > Balaenopteridae > Balaenoptera > Balaenoptera acutorostrata. Next base: position 151,903,339 of record NC_080066.1, on the reverse strand, counting down.
TGTTTCCTTTACTATTCTCTCTTCATTTCTCACTCTCTAAACATAGTAGTTGACAAAGATCTACTCCTGGTGTCCTCTTCTCTTCTCCTTTGATTTGAATCACTCATCCACTCCCACAGCTGCAACTGTCACCTCCATGCTGATGTTCTTCAATTCTGCATCTCTATTATCAACCTTTTCCTTTGCACTGGTACTTCATTTCTAAACTCCTGCTGGAAATTTCTACCTAGATGGCTCACAGGTCCTGCCATGAAAATGAGATATGGACTACAGGCAACACTACACAGATTTCTCAAATAAGAAAAACCTCTCTTCTTTATCATCCTTCCTTTAAGCTTTAAACTTCTCTCACTCATCACTAAGAACGACTGAAACTACCTCCAAAAGCTGTCATCAAGGCCTTTCCCTTGACTGCCATTACCTATCCCATAATTCAGACTCTTATTACTTTCCACCTAGATCATGGCAATATCTGCTTAGTTATGCTTCCCGTTCTCACTCCCTCCCATTCATCTTGCACAATGCTGCAAGCTTACAAAGGCACAGCTCTGATCACATTACTCTTCTGTTAAGAACCTTCTATGATTTCCAAGTGATCATGAATAGAATACAGAGATCTAAACCAGTCCCTCAAAGCTATCCTTGATCTTGCCCTAAGTGCCTTTCCAAACCCATCTCCTAGTACTCTCCCTATTTTGTACTCCATGTTCTAGTCAACTAGAACACTTGAAATTTGAAAAAGATGCCCCACGCTTATGCCTCTAAGCCATTCTTTGTGACAAGCCCACTTTTTTTTTTTTTTTAATTTATTTGGCTGCATTGGGTCTTCGTTGCTGCGCGGGCTTCACTAGTTGTGGCGCGCAGGCTCAGCAGTTGTGGCACACGGGCTTAGTTGCTCCATGGCGTGTGGGATCTCCCTGGACCAGGGATCGAACCCGTGTCACCTGCACTGGCAGGCGGATTCTTAACCACTGTGCCACCAGGGAAGTCCCCAAGCCCACTTTTGGAATTGACTCTTCCATCTGTGCTTGTGAAATCCCACGCTTCAAAGGTTCAATCCAAATGCTGTCTCTTCCATGAAGCCTTTCCCTGATTCCCCATTTAGATTTTCCCTGTTTTGAGCTCTTTCTGCACTTTGCATTCCTTCTGAATAATCTGATAACAGTCTGCCTCGAATGTTGTTTATATACTTGTCTTATCTCACTTCTAAATTGTAAGCAAGGGAATTCCCTGGCGGTCCAGTGGTTACGACTCTGAGTTTTCACTGCTGAGGGCTCGGGTTCGATTCCTGGTCAGGGAAATAAGATCTCACGTGCCGTGCAGCACGGCCAAAAAAAAAAAAAAAAAAAAAGTAAGCAAATGCACTCTGAGGGAAAGCAAAGTATCTTAATCATCTTTTTTTTTTTTTTTAATTTAGTTTTTGGCCATGCCACGGCAGGTGGGATCTTAGTTCCCCGATCAGGCCCCCTGCATTGGAAGCATGGAGTCTTAACCACTGGACCGCCAGGGAAGTTCCTCTTAATCATCTTTATATCCTCCACAGTGCTCTGTGGGAGCAGATCAGGTCAATGATGAATAAATATTTACTGAATGGTTAGGAAGAGTATGACTCTAAAACCAAAAAAAGGGCAAACACATTCTGAAGGAAAAGTACAATTCTTTCAACATGCTAGTGCAAGATCCACCTACAATATATGTATATAACGAGTATTCAGTAGTTCTTGATTAATAAGATTTTAAATGAGAATACTGGCTCCTCAGTCTCTAAATATTTCTTCTATCTCCACACATACTGAAAACTCTCTTGAACCAATGTCAGGCAGAAGATAATAATTTGCAAGGAAACAGATCTGCAGCAGTTCCATCAATGCTATGCATTTAAGGTGAGAAAAAGTACCATGATAATGACCATAATTACATTTGTTTGAATCTCTGTAAATACTAAGCTGTTCACTAACTTAACATCATTCTGAAATACTTACAAGAGTAAATAAGAGCCGGAAAGAGAGTTTCATTTCTCTCCTGAGCTGTTTCAACCAGCATACGAAGTGGGCCTTTTGGACACAAAACAGCCACTAAATCTAGAAAAAGAAAAATAGAAAAGACATCTGAAAAATGTATTGGCTAAACTTGTAAATGGGTGTGTGAGGGAGGAATTAACCAATTGAAAAGGTTTAATTTTTTTTACACAGAAAGATGTTGAATGAATATGAAATAAACAGCAGGTAAGCTGATGGGGGAGGTGGATGGAGACAATCTAAACAAAATACACAAAACCACACAGAGACGTGTGCAAACTTCATTTTGGTTTGACTGCTATTTGGTTAGTTTACAGTGTATCATTGTTGGGTTCTAAGAATAAGTCTTCCCAGTTTGAAGAAAAGAGGCAGAAATAATGACAAGACAGAATTATTCTAGAGCAGTTGTCAATTTCCAAAGCAGAAACAAGGACAAGCCATTTCCAAACAAAACATACCTATGAGCCACAAACTGAAGGTTTACTTTAGGAGGGATTTAATAGAGGGGATTTGACTGAACTTTTCGAAATATGAAGAACAGAGTAGAAGAGATTCATCTTCTCCCCTTTTTGAAAACAGTATATGTACTATTTAGGGATACTTGAAATAAGAGGGCAGTAAATTTAAACAAAACAAAATAACTAATAAACCTCTGCATGAGTTTAGCATTTCTTTAGTTCTCCTGTCAAAAGCACTTCACAAATATTTAGGTCTCAGAATACATGTGGTGCTGAAAAGTGTCTTATTTTATGAAAACAGCAACTCGGAGGAGGAAGCAATATGCATAAATTATTCTTGATTCTACCGCCATCTCTCTCCAATAACTGCAGTTTTTCTTACATTTGTTATGTCGTGAAAATTCAGAGTATAGAAATACAGAAAATAATTTCAAACATTTAATAATGTGAAACAGATATAGGTAAATTTGTAAAGGAAGATTTGATAGCTTGTGTTGACATTACTATCATTCAGATGCATTAAAGTAAAAAACCTCACACCTTGCAAGTGGTCATGTCTTCTTGTACACTACTACTACTACTACTACTACAATAAAACACACACACACACACACACACACACACACACACAGAAATCTCTACTCTCACTGCTTCCATTTTGATTTGTTTGGGAAGAGAAAAGGGGAATTTGCCATGCTCTGAAATAATGAGATTTCTAACCTGTTTCAACCTGCGATGTCCTGTAACTATCTTGGTTTTACGACACACTACTCCTTATAGAATTGTTAAATGATAAACCCTTATTTTTTAGAGCAATTAAAGTGAATTAAAATTAATTTTGTTTTGAAATTCTTAGAACAATCTTTGTGACATCTTGAGATCTTATGGAAATGGAGTTAAGAATCATTACTCTAAATATTGGACACAAAAGTCTTTTATTTTAAAGGAACTCAAAGGTCTGTGGAGATAATTTGTATATGTATGGAAGAAACAGAGGGTTGATGGGAGAAACAGTGTAATGTAGCAGAAAGAATATGGGACTTAGGACTCATAGTCTAGATCAAATGATGTTAAGCTTGGGCAAATAATTTACCTCTACAAACTTCAGGTTCTTAGCAGTAAAACAAGAATAACTGCCTTGCTTACTTCACAGGATTATATATTTTAAAGAAACAGCTAATATTTACTGATAGATACCGCTATACATGTGTACTGTACATATTAATTTAATCTTCATAATCACTAAGACTCGGGGGTTGAGTAATGTGTCTGTGGCCACATACCCAATAAATGATAGAAGAGTCTGGACTTGAACCCAGGCAGTCTGTGTCCAGAGCTGGCTTTTTTTTTTTTTTAATATCAAAAATGGAATCAGACTCTTTATTATGAGTCAACCCTGATGTTTCATTTAATCAAGTTTTAACTTGCTCTAGTATGTCATAATGGTGCCTTGTGAGCCCTGTAGCGTGAGACTTGTATGGTGGTGAAAGTTCCACTGCACACCTTGTTCAAGAGCCCAGCATTGTATATTTAGAAGTGAAATAGTCACTATAACACTATCTGGAACTCCCAAGTGGATAAAGTGAGGAGGCCTGTATTGTGGGTTTAATATGTACTGAGACATGTATAACTTTGATTTCTATTTTTGGTATCTGTGAGGCAAGAGATTCTCAGTTATTTCCCCTAAAGAGGGAAACCTTGGATAAGTAATTGCTGTTGCTACCACTGGCAGACCAGGTGGCTAGACCACTTGCAATGTCCCAAGGGTCTGTAAAAATGCACAGATGGGGCCAACTGTTGGCCAGATTAAGACGACTGCCCAAAGTTCAGCTAATTTTGCTGACCCTTGGATCCCATTCTTTGATCAAGGATGCCTGGATTAAGCAATGAAAAGCAGAGCTCTCCAGTGAGCTCCTTCACATGTAGTTTTGATGCTGTCCATAAAGTGTACAAACTCCCACTGCTGTTTGTTCACTCATTTGATCCCAAAGGGCTCCCATGGTAGCCATGGGTCCAAGAGAGGGGTGACCTCCTCTAGCACCTTGTCAACTGGCAAGGGACTGAGGAAAGAAGAGGCCACCCTCTCCTGTGGGTGAGATATTCCACGGGGCCCAGACTCAGCGCTATCATATGGCTAACATTTCTGTCTTAGCAAGGAGGCCCTGGTGGCTGTGCTGAGCTGTCTCCACGATATGGAGATAAGGAGCAGATGGATTCGGAGCTTCACAGGTTCAGGGCCTGTGAAAACCTGTTTCCAGGAGAGCTCGGTATGTAGTCAGAAATGGCCATTCTAAACGTGTACAGCATGGGACTGAAAAGGGTAGTTTCTCACACCAGAGATCCGTGGGCAACTTATGATCATAGTGTGTGATCCAGAGATTTCAGGAGGTATGAGAAGAGGTTGCTAAAGCCTCTACAGTGAATGATTCTCTGGGGCGGGAGAAGGGACACTAACGGAAGTAACTACTGTATTACAATTTGGACAGATTCTAGAACCTTATGTTGTAGGAGGTCCCCATTCAAGGTGGGCCAATTTGTAACAGTATAAATAGGCTTAAGTAAAATTTGTAAATGAAGAGTATATTGCCTCCAGATCCGCAAAGGGCCTAAAACATAGTGGGCTTGTTTTAACATTGTGGTCGCAGAGAGGGTCAGCTGCTATTTCTTGACAGTGCCAGAGATGCAGAAGCCCTCAGCTTACCAAGTAACTTTCAGGAATTTAACTGGGGCGGCAGAGCCTTGTACTATGTACAGGGAAATGCCACCTCCCTTTTGAGCTCTATTGTGAATATCTGTATGTCCTCACCAAGTAGGTCCAGTGAATTTATTCAGAGGATGATATCATCAGTGTAATGTTATATCTGTGCTCTTGGACAAAGGTGGATGTGGTTAAGATCCAGCCTGCAAAGATTTTGTGCAACAGTAGTAGGGCTGCTAAAGTACCCGAGTCGCTAGGTAAAGATATAATGTGTCCCTTTGAAGGAGAAGGCAAACTGTGGCTGTCGAAAAAGGCATGGAACAGAAGAACATATTGGTAAAATCTCTGACTGCAAAGTATTAACCAGCTGCTGACTGGACAGAGCGCAGAACTGGCATTCTTGATCGCAGCTGTGCAATGAAAAGATGAGTACTTTGCAAACCATCAAATACTATACAACCTAAGGTCACTATGAAAAGTCCGTCACAAAGAGTATATGACTTCTACAGTTCTGTGACTGACTGCTCAAATATGAGAACAGAGCCAATCCAATTCTATTTCCACAGACGTTTTATTCATCAATCAAGGGGGAATGGTGAGGTTTTCTACTACAGGTCACCTGGCATTTTAATAAGCATTTGAACAGGGATGAAAGAACACTGCAGTTATCATACAGAGACCACAAATTGACCTCTGAAAACGGATCTCTTTTTGGCTTTTATGCAAAGTGAGAGTTACAGAGTTCACATCTTGGTTATTCACGGCTAAGGTATATTCTGACTTTTCAGGACCCATGTCACATGGGTTGCTAATAAATTTGAAGCTCACACTGCCCAAATAAGTTTTATCTTTAAAAGAGTAATTCTACCCAAGTTGCCTTATAAAAAGTAGTTAACTTAATTTTTATATTAAAAATTAGTTGAGCACTATATGTGTGTCAAGCACTCTGCTAGTGCTTTCCAACAAATATTCTGAGAAGCATTATTCCCATTTTCCAAGTGAGGAAACTGAAGCTCGAAGGGCCCGAATCACCTTCATAAAGTCACGAAGGCTATCAGTGGTAGCGATGGGATTTGAATCTAAGTCTTAGGACCAGCAGTCTATGGATCCTTCCACTAACTCATCAGTGAGTTACACTGGGGGGATTAATAAAAGTTTTAAAGAACTTAACCTCAAAAAATTTGAATCTTTATATGACAAAGATAGTAGAGTTAACTGATTATTTACTGAAAAGCTATGGGACATTACTGTTGTCATTTTCCCTAAGTCAAGACAACTAGAAGAGGAAGGAAAACACACCAGGAGGTATTTCTGTGATGAACAAAATGTCAGTCTTGGGTTTTACCATATACTGAAATCACAGCCAAGATGAGCCACGCGGTCCATTCTGGGAGGTACTTGATAAATACCAGGGCCATGAGGGCACTGATCATAATGAGATATGCCTGCTGGAGTCTCAGTGGACCTTTCCAGTGAATGGCAATCATTCCCACCACACCAAAATTCCAGATCAGGAGTGCAACTGTAATGTAGTCCATGGCAACATTATAGGTTTTAAACACTTCCCTGAAAAAAATTAAACAGATTTCTAAAAAGATTTGCATACAATAAGTTTCACCAAAACATTTTTTAGAACTATGGTTCTAACATAGATATTCATTAGATATTCATATCCCAGCTTCACACTTTTACCATATCTTTCTTTAAATTAATGCACTTTTTTCCTTAAGTTGAGCTTATTTTAACAGAAAACTCTGTATCAGTCATATAAATGGGAAACCAGTATCACAGGCCACAGCTGTAAAGTACAAAAACTAAAAAAAAGGCCATACAACACCTAAAATGCTATTCTATACTTTGGGAAACACTTGTTTGAAGTATCTGAAATTGGAAAAAATTAAACATGCAAAATGAATTTTACAGCTTAGGACATACGGTGTTATTTTCATAAAATTTAGTGCAGCCATTAAATATATATATGTTTTATACACATACACACAAACATGGGATATAGGCATTATATATTGTTGCCTGAAAAAAAAATATGATCTCATTTACATGAAATAGTGTGTGAGAAGAGAGAGCAAGAGATCGATGTAGTAATTCCTGAAAAGATGCAGGACTTATCTTTAGGTGATGGGAGTCTGGAATTTTTAAAACTTTTCTTCTTTTCTTTCTTTCTTTTTTTTTTTCCGCAAGGAATGAATGAATGAATTTTTATAATGAAGAAAATAGTATTTTAATTTTGGGAGGGGGAATTCCATCTTAAAATAAAGAGATACAAATATAGAAGATGGGTAACTGAGGAGAAAGAAAGCACTTGTTTATTTAAGCACAAACTTTGGATTCTGCAGACTATCCAGAAAGGTGATCTTTCCATTTTGAAATTTCAAAATAAATGTTAAATTTCTGGATGATGTAGCTATTCGTATTAAGCATTTCAGATATCCCAGCACTCAAAACAAAAAAACCCCAAAACTCCAAACTATTGTTATCTTTGGCTAGGTAATACATGCCTAAAATGTAAAATTCCCAACATATACTGTGAAAAGTTTCCCCCCAAACCTTGTCTCCTTCTCCAAAGGAAAGCACTATTATTAACTTCATATGCATCCTTCCAGAGAGTGTCCATACATATCATAAATATACTTCTTTACTGGACACAAATGATAGCATACACATTGTTCTAAACCAGGTTTTTTTCTCTTAACGATATTCCTGGAGAACTTTCCACATTAGTATACTAGAGTACCTCATTCTTTTCAATGGCTTTATTGTATGGATGTACCATAATTTATTTAACCAGTTTTCTATTGATGGATACTTAGACTGATTCCATTCTTTTGCTATCAGAAAAAATGCTGCAATGATTATCCCTACAGATTACTAGGTTCAGGACATATTCATATAAAACTTTAATGGATATGCCAAACTGCTCTTAATCAAAGTTTTACACCAATGTGTGCATGTTTATTTTCCTGCAAACTTGCCAAATTAGAACATTTATTAAACTATTTGATCCTTGTTAACCTAATGTACAGCTTTAATTAGCATTAATTTTATAAGGAGGGTGTGCATATTTTCATATATTTAAAAGTAACTTGTCTTTCTCTTTCTGTTGACTATTTTTTCATATCCTTCGCCTATTTTTTTTCTGTTAGGTTGTTGTTGATCTTATTGCCATGTAGAGGTTTATATATAAAGTAAATTAGCCTTTGTCTATAAAATGAGTTGAAAACACACTTAGCAGTTGGTCATTCATCTTCTGATTTTTTTCATGGTGTGGCTGGTTGGCTTGTTTTTTGGGTTTTGTGTGAATGTGTGTGTGTGTGTGTATATATATATATATGTGTATATATTTATATATAAAACATTAGATTTAAGGAAGGACCTTTTAAGTTATATAATTAAATATATATATATATATATATATATATATATATATACTTAAATTCCCCATCCCCCATGGTTTTCTCTAGTCCTTTTATGGTTTTACTTTCATATTTAAAATTTTAATCCATTGGAATTTATCCTGGTATAGATATAAAGAAGAAATTCAAATTTTTCTCTGGATGACTACCCAATTACCTCAACACCAATTACTAAATAATCCATTTACAGCCTACTGCTTCTATACTACCTGTATCATAAATTAAATTCCTTTATATATTTGAGCATTTTTTTTTAGTCCTTCTAATCTTTTCTACTGATTATCTGTTTATAGTGCAGGTGTCACTATTTTAATTATTATAGTTTTATAATTTTGGTTTTTTTTGTTTTTTTAAAAAAATTATTTATTTATGTATTTATTTTTGGTTGTGTTGGCTCTTCGTTGCTGCGCGTGGGCTTTCTCTAGTTGCGGCGAGCGGGGGCTACTCTTCGTTGCAGTGCGTGGGCTTCTCATTGCGGTGGCTTCTCTTGTTGCAGAGCACGGGCTCTAGGCGCACGGGCTTAGTTGCTCCACGGCATGTGGGATCTTCCCGGACCAGGGCTCGAACCCATGTCCCCTGCATTGGCAGGAGTATTCTTAACCACTGCGCCACCAGGGAAGTCCCTAGTTTTATAATTTTGTATCAGGTAGGAGTAGTATCCCTCAGTTTTCTTCTTTTTTATGATTCTTTGGGGTACCTTCACTTATTTACTTTTTCAAATAAATTTTAAAATTATCTTGTCCAGATTAAAAATAAATCTTATTTGGGGCTTCCCTGGTGGCGCAGTGGTTGAGAATCTGCCTGCTAATGCAGGGGACACGGGTTCGAGCCCTGGTCTGGGAAGATCCCACATGCCACGGAGCAGCTGGGCCCGTGAGCCACAATTGCTGAGCCTGCGCGTCTGGAGCCTGTGCCCCGCGACGGGAGGGGCCGCGATAGAGAAAGGCCCACGCACCGCGATGAAGAGTGGCCCCCGCTTGCCGCAACTGGAGAAAGCCCTCGCACGAACCGAAGACCCAACACAGCCAAAAATAATAAATAAATAAATAAATAAATAAATAAATAAGAAAATCCTTTAAAAAAAAATCTTATTTGTATTTTTATTGGGCTTATATTAAAATTTAAAATAAACTTAGAGAGAACTGACATCTTTATGATGATATTCTTTCTATGTAACCTGGTATAATTTTCCATTTCTTTAAGTCTTCTTTTTAAGCCCTGAAGAGGCATTTTAAAATTTCTGTATTTTATTTATTTATTTATTTTTAAAAGTTTGGCCATGCCGCATGGCTTGCAGGATCTCAGTTCCCTGACCAGGGATTGAATCTGGGTGACAGCAGTGAAGGCACCAAATCCTAACCTTTAAACCACCAGGGAACTCCCTAAAATTTCTTAATAATAGAGCTTAAACAATTACTGTTTAATCCTAGATATTTTCTCTTTCTTGCTGCTCTCATAAATGGGATTTTTTTCTTTTCATTGTGTTTTCTAACTAGTTGTTTACATGATGGCTATTGATTTATGTTAATTAATTTTGTATGCAGTTGCCTTAACAAATTTACTTAGTGATTCTAATTGTTTTTTTGGTTAATTCTGAAACCAAGTAAACAATCATTTTATCTCTAATTACTGATAATTTAACCTTCTCTTCCAAATTGTGCAGCTCTTATTTCTTTGTCTTATTTAATTGCGTTCACTAGTCCCTCCAGAGCAATGATTGACAACAATAGTGATAAAGGAAATCCTCATCTTGTCCTAACAGTAACAGGTGTGCTTCTGAAGTTTTCCTAAGAGGATGATACCAATCTTTAGAATAAGATTCATATATTTTATCATGTTAGAGAACTAATCATCTGTTTTATTATGGAATTTGACCAAGGACAAGTATTGAATTTTGTCAAATTCTTGTTAGCATGTACGAGACGATGACTTAGTAACTTGGTGACCTGTATTGATATTTCCTAATAATAAACCAGTCTCCCATTCTGCAAACAAACTCCATTTGGTCATATGTATTATAGCCTCGAAGGGTTGTTGCTGAATCCTGTTAGTGAACATTTAGTTATTCTTTTGGCGTCAATAAATAGGACTGATCCACAGTTTCCTTTTTCTTGATAATTCATAGGATTTTGGTACCAGTGTTACCCTGCCTTCTTTTTTTTTTTTTTTTCACTTGTGTCATATTTTATTTTTTAATTTTTTTTTTTCCCTACTTTATTTATTTATTTATTTATTTTTGGCTGTGTTGGGTCTTCGGTTCGTGCGAGGGCTTTCTCCAGTTGCGGCAAGCGGGGGCCACTCTTCATCGCGGTGCGGGGACCGCTCTTCATCGCGGTGCGCGGGCCTTTCTCTATCGCGGCCCCTCCCGTCGCGGGGCACAGGCTCCAGACGCGCAGGCTCAGCAGCTGTGGCTCACGGGCCCAGCCGCTCCGCGGCATGTGGGATCTTCCCAGACCAGGGCTCGAACCCGTGTCCCCTGCATTAGCAGGCAGATTCTCAACCACTGCGCCACCAGGGAAGCCCTACCCTGCCTTCTTAAAAAGAATCTGGAAGCTTTTCTTCTTTTTCTATGTCCTGGAACAGTTAAAATAGCATTAGAGTTATCCACTCCTTAAAGGTTTAATAGAATTTCCCTATGAAACCATTTGGGCCTGGTATTGTTGTTACTGGTGGAGGTGGGATGAGAACCTCCTCAACAACCTTCTGTATTTTTTCTTTGCTCTACTTAGATTTTCTATCACTTCAGTGGTCAGTTTTGGTAACTAGTTTTTTCCTAAAAAATCATCCATTTCATAGAGATTCTTACATTTATTTCTTTTTTCTATGGTCATTCCCCCTGCTTCTACCAAAGAGTTAACTCTTCAATTTATTTTTTAGCTTTATTGCTTCTTCCTAATTTAAGAGCTAGTGCAATGGTTTACGACCTGTATTCTGCCACTGGGGCTGAGAGAAAGGCAAGGCGGGCAAATCTCTTGAGCCTCTCTATTCTCTTCAACAGAGCAGCTCCACTTTTTTCTATTTTATATGTGAAGTTCTCATGTAAGATTTCATTTGAAAGACGAAAGACTAACTGATGAAACAATATAAAAGTTTAAAAATCAATTCATGTTTATACACATGCTTGAAATGCTTTAACATTCTGATTCAAAGATCATTACTAGAAGTAAAGAATACAGTAAATTCTTTACTAAAAAGACTTAGAAATAACTGTAGTCTTGAGTTCTTTCAGTTCTACTTATTATAAACAAGGATCAACAGAAGAATATCCCTATCGATAATATTAACTAGTTGTATATATACCAAGTATGGCCTACACATGGAAACAATTATAATTTAAGAATAATTCATCAACAAAGTACATTTCTTTAAGTGACAGTTATAGAGCCCAAATAAAGTTAATATCTGAAAAACAGACCAAATATTTCACTACTTACCCCAAGTAAATGAATGAGAAAAAGAACAGCAACAATAGGGATGAAATAATAAGCCAGGCATGGATGACCTAGAAAAGAGTTTCAGTATAATTAACAGATCCCATAACCCTAAAAAAAATCCAAATTTCTTACTTCAAAAATTGTATATTACTTCTGTATGTGTTATGATTTTCAAATGGCAAAACACAAGCAGCTTTGGGATCAGTGAATACCTATAATAGAACTCTTTGGTGCTGAACTACTCATAATATAAATAGAAATTTCACCAAAATACATGTAGACCTTCGTTCCTTTAAAAATAGGTAAAATTTTAAAAAGAAAAGAATACATTAAAAAAACCAAATTATCGAAGACAACCTATGGAACTTCCCTGGTGGCGCAGTGGTTAAGAATCCGCCTACCAATGCAGGGGACACAGGTTCGAGCCCTGGTCCGGGAAGATCCCACATGCCGCGGAGCAACTAAGCCCCTGTACCACAACTACTGAGCCTGCGCTCTAGGGCCCGCGAGTCACAACTACTGAGCCCGCGTGCCACAACTACCAAAGCCCACGCACCTCGAACTCATGGTCTGCAACAAGAGAAGCCGCTACAATAAGATGCCGGCGCACAGCAATGAAGAGTAGCCCCCGCTCACCACAACTAGAGAAAGCCTGCAAGCAGCAATGAAGACCCAACGCAGCCAAAATAAATAAATAAATAAATAAATAAATAAAAATTTAAGGGTTATTGTGTTAAAAAAAAAACAAAACAAAGACAACCTACGGAATGGGAGAAAATATTTGCAAATGATATGACTGACAAGGGGTTAATATCCAAAATACATGAACAAACCAAACAACTCAATGTCAAAAAACAAACAACTCAATCAAAAAATGGGCAGAAGACCTAAAGAGACATTTTTCCAAAGAATACATACACATGGCCAACAAGCACATGAAAAGATGCTCAATACTGTTAATTATTAGAGAAATGCAAACCAAAACAACGAGTTATCACCTCATACTTGTCAGAATAGCTATCATCAAAATGACCACAAATAACAAGTGTTGGCGAGGATGTGGAGAAAAGGGAAGTTTTGTACCCTGTTGGTGGGAATGTAAATTTGTGCAGCCACTGTGGAAACCAGTATGGAGGTTCCTCAAAAAACTAAAAATAAAACTACCATATGATCCAGCAATTCCACTCCTGGGTATGTAACCAGGAAAAACAAAAACACTAATTTGAAAAGATACATGCACCCTTATGTTCATAGAAGCACTATTTACAACAGGCAAGATATGGAAGCAACCCGACTGTCCATCAACAGAAGAACGAACGGATAAGTAAGATGTGTACACACACACAAACATACACACACACACACACACACACAGGAATATTATTCAGCCTTAAAAAAGAATAAAATTCTTCCATTTGCAGCAATGTGGATGGACCTAGAGAGTATTAAGCTTAGTGAAATAAGTCAGACAGAGAAAGACAAATACTGTATGATACCACTTATATGTGGAATCTAAAAAGTAATACAAATAAATGTACATGTAAAACAGAAACAGATGCACAGATATAGAAAACAGACTAGTGGTTACCAAAGGGGAATGGGAAGTGAGGGGTACAAATTAGAGGTATGCCAATGTTCATTGCAGCACTATTTACAATAGCCAGGACATGGAAACAACCTAAATGTCCATCGACAGACGAATGGATAAAGAAGATGTGGTACATATATACAATGGAATATTAATCAGCCATAAAAAAGAACAAAATAATGCCACTTGCAGCAACATGGATGGACCTAGAGATTGTCATACTGAGTGAAGTCAGACACAGAAAGACAAATATCATATGATATTGCTTATATGTGGAACCTAAAAAAAAGAGTACAAATGAGCTTATTTACAAAACAGAAGTAGACTCATAGATGTAGAAAACAAACTTATGGTTACCAGGGGATAAGGGTGGGGAGGGATAAACTGGGAGATTGGAATGGACATATACACACTACTATATATAAGATAGATAACTAATAAGAACCTGCTGTATAGCACAGGGGACTCTACTCAATACTCTGTAATGGCCTATATGGGAAAGAATCTGAAAAAAAAAAAAGAATGGATATATATAGACATATAACTGATTCACTTTGCTGTACTCCTGAAACCAACACAACATTGTAAATCAACTATACTCCAATAAAGATAAAAAAACAAAAGCAAAAACAAATTAGGGGTATGGGATTAGGAGGTACAAACCACTATGTATAAAATAGATAAGCAACAAGAATATATTTTATAGTGCATGGAATTATAGCCATTATCTTGTAATAACTTTTAATGGAGTATAATCTGTAAAAATAACGAATCACTATTCTGTATACCTGAAACTAATATAATACTGTAAATTAACTATACTTCAATTAAAAAAATTATCAACAGAGTCAACAGTTAACATTTAAACTTTAAAGCAGCAATATTTTCAATGGAGGAATTTTGATGTATTTCTTAAATAAACAATAAATTAATTGATAAATAATTGATAATAAATTGATAAAATAAAATAATTGATAAATCAAATTCAATAAAATTGAAAATCAGATATTCAGTTAAGTGACCTATGTACACATACTTTAACTGTACAGAGAAAATAGGTCTTCTAAATTACATAACCATTTGACAAAAGAATATTCTGAGGTTTCAATAAGTATTATTGAATCTGAGGTTTCAATAAGTATTGCTATGCTATGTTTATTTTACTTGGTTCATTAATAAGTTAATACTTATATGTCAGTCCATTAATATTATGCAGAATTCATATAGAACTATATAAATATTAGTCATTATTACTCATGTACAGCTTATTAATATGTACAGTCATTACATGTCATTACATGTACAGTCATTATTACTCATGTACAGCTTATTAATATGAGAGATAGAATCAGAACCTGATTTTTAATTAATTAAATAATTAATTTTTTTGGCCACGCCATGCGGCATGCGGGATCTGAGTTCCCTGACAAGGGGTCGAACCCGTGCCCCCTGCAATGGAAGCGTGGAGTCTTAACCACTAGGCAGCCAGGGAAGTCCCCAGAACTTGATTTTTATAATCTATTACACAAGATAAAAAAATTTTATGGTAATTTTATGTAATGAGTATGTTGGGGAAAATACTATACAACCCAAAGAGTCTGGGGTTTTAAAAAATAGAATGGAGAAGCATGATAAATTGTCAGATAATTTTTGACCAAAAGTGAAATTATTTTGAGGTAGATACAGCCAAAATATGCTTTATGCTTTCAATGAACTTTACTGTTTAATGACAGGAGCTACTTAATCAACAACTTTCCCAAACATATCTCTTAATCAGAAAAGACCAAATCAAACCTTAAAGAAAAAGAAGAAAAGCTCCAAATCAAGAATATTATTTTGTCTTCTTTTTTAAAAAAATCTCCCACATCCACCTCCGAGATCCAGTTGTTCCAATTATCCCACTCTAAGCTATCAAAATCTAGTTGTTACTAATGTTAACATTAGAATCTATGTTAATTTTGTCTTGTGGTTCCATTTTGATCACTCAAGGTAATCTGTGATTGTTAATTCTTTTGAAGAAAAGATTTCTTAAAAATTCTCTCTTTCTTTAAAACAATTTTATAAAATGTTACAATTTGGGAAAAGGTCAAAAGAGTGGCTTTACACCACTAAAGTTGGTATTGCTTTCACATTTAAATATTCTAAATTGACTATCCGAATACAACAAATTTAATATCTGGTGTTCCTCCATAAAAACCTCCCCTAACATTTTTTTTAATTAATTTATTTATTCATTTATTTAATTTTTGGCTGCATTGGGTCTTCGCTGTTGCACGCAGGCTTTCTCTATTTGCAGTGAGCGGGGGCTACTCTTTGTTGTGGGGCGCAGGCTTCTCATTGTGGTGGCTTCTCTTGTTGCAGAGCACAGGCTCTAGGCGCGAGGGCTTCAGTAGTGGTGGCACACGGGCTTCAGTAGTTGTGGCTCGCGGGCTCTAGAGCACAGGCTCAGTAGTTGTGGCGCATGGGCTTAGTTGCTCCGGGGCATGTGGGATCTTCCTGGACCAGTATCATGGCCCACGGGCTCGAACCCGTGTCCCCTGCATTGGCAGGCGGATTCTTAACCACTGCGCCACCAGGGAAGCCCCTCCCCTGACATTTTTTTTTTAAGGACAGGTCTTAACCTTTTTTTTAAAATTATTTAATTATTTAATTATTTATTTATTTATGGCTGTGTTGGGTCTTCGCTTCTGTGTGAGGGCTTTCTCTAGTTGCGGCAAGTGGGGGCCACTCTTCATCGCGGTGCGCGGGCCTCTCACTATCGCGGCCTCTCTTGTTGCAGAGCACAGGCTCCAGACGCGTAGGCTCAGTAATTGTGGCTCATGGGCCCAGTTGCTCCGCGGCATGTGGGATCTTCCCAGACCAGGGCTCGAACCCGTGTCCCCTGCATTGGCAGGCAGATTCTCAACCACTGCGCCACCAGGGAAGCCCTCCCCTAACATTTTATTCTAAAAATTTTCAAACACACAGCGAACCACTGCCCAGATACCACCAAAATTCTACCATTCACATTTTGCTGTACTTGCTTTGCAACACATCTATCCATCTCTCCACCCATTAGCCCATGTTAATCCATATCAAAGTAAACTGAAGACACCTGTACGTTTCCCTCTAAGTACTTCAACTTTAGCAAAATATTCTAAAGGGAGTCCTTACTCTAGTTCATCTGCAAAAAAAAAAAAAAATAAGCAGAAATGAATCTTCTCACCTGCATCCCAGCCCATCACAAGTCTTAGCTTTAGAAATAATCCAAGTTATAAAACTAAAAAGTATATAAAATATTACAAAACAGAAAAACTTTAAAGAGTGGGAGATGTACACTGGTATTCCATACTGAGCTCCAAATTAAGGGCTAGAGTAAATATTATGTACCAGAAATCCTCCACTTTCTTAAGAAATGCTTTTTACCTTGTTTTATGGGGGAAGGGGCAAGGGAACATGGGAATGTTTTTTATTTTAAAAAAACAGCATTTTTCTGAATACAAAGTAACATATGCTTACAACATATAGAAAATATAGAAACACTAAAAGAAAAAACAATTTCCACTGACCAATGAGAACCAAAGCTGACATTAACATTTCCTTTCAGATATGTTTTCTGTCTGCATATGTAAAGACCTTTTAAAAAAATTAGAATCAGGTAATAGAAAATTTTACATTCTTTTTAAATTAATTTTTTATTAAAGACAAATTCTCATCCCACCAAATACTTTTTTAAAATATTATTTTTAAATGACTAAATAATAGTCTACTTACATGCATGAACCCACAATTTAACTTTTCCCTTATGCATGGAATTTGTGGGGTTTTCCTTCTTTTTCCAATTATATTTTATGCTAGGAGTAATATCTAGTATGCAAATATTTTCCAGCATTTTTAAGTCTTTGGGATAAATCATGAAAGCAAAATACAGAACCAAAGTGTACAGACATTTTCTAATTACTGACTATTGATACATACTGGCTTAGTGACTCCACAAAAAAGGCCTGGTTAACCTTCACCAAGTCAATAAGTTAAATATGTTAATTTGTTATTTTAATATATATATTTTTTGCTAGTGAGGAAATACGCATACACCTCTCTCTCCCTCTCTCTTCCTCTCCCTCTCCTGGCCATCTATATTTCCTTCATAATTTCTCTGCTTGGATTTTTAAAATTTCTTATTAGGATGTTCATAATTTTAGCTATTTGTAACTGCTCTTCATATGGTAAAAATATTAGCCCTCTGCCTGTAATAATGGTTATAAATGGTCTTCTTATTTAGGTTAATCACTGATGTTATGATTTTCTGAATTATTACCCAAATTCAAAGCCTCCTCTGATGATGACTAAATAACACCTTCCCTTTTTCTAGAACACCAGGTGGTAAAACAGGCCTTTCTCATCTTGCTACAATCCCTAGTTCAGCTTTCCTCTGCTAAAGGCTCTGAAAGAAAAGAGCCCCTGCTTCAGTACAGAACAGCAAGGATCTCCTCTAAACGCTGAACTATCTAGGCCAGAAATCATGTGACTTTAGTAAGCTATACAGTTTCATCTATAACAAATGATATATAATAATTAACTGCCTTTTCCATTTCTTCCTTTTTAAGGTTTGTTTGGTCTTTTAGCTTCTTGTGCTTCTCAGAGACATTGCACAATCAACCAGTGACACACAAATCCTCAGGGCTTATTTCCAAACAGGTCCTGGCAAGTTTCTGAATTTCTGACTCAAAAGCTCCTTTTATTTTTATACTAGGAGTCAAAATTAACAACTTGGGGCTTCCCTGATGGCACAGTGGTTGAGAATCTGCCTGCTAATGCAGGGGACACGGGTTCGAGCCCTGGTCTGGGAAGATCCCACATGCCACGGAGCAATGAGGCCTGTGAGCCACAACTACTGAGCCTGCGCATCTGGAGCCTGTGCTCCGCAACAAGAGAGGCCGCGATAGTGAGAGGCCCGCACACAGCGATGAAGAGTGGCCCCAGCTTGCCACAACTAGCGAAAGCCCTCGCACAGAAACGAAGACCCAACACAGCCAAAAATAAATAAATAAATAAGTAAACTTAAAAAAAAAAAAAAACTTAAAAAAAAAAAATTAACAACTTGTTTCTATAGAATTGGCTGTGTTTGCTAAGACTTGAATATTAAAAAGCAAAAGAAAACAACACAAAAATGAATGGGTGAACGTGGAAATCCAGCTAAGTATAAACCTTTTAGATTGTCTAATATGAAGCATTAACTAAAATATGCACAAAACTGACCAAAACTACATCAGGATAAGTTCTAGTTCTACCTACCGAATACAGCTACAACACCTGGATCAAATGCGTGCAGCTGCCAGTAGGCTGGGGAGTCAGAAGTACCAGGAAGCCAGCAATGAGTTTACCACTTTTCCCCTCCAGTACTACCCTCCTCCACCTGAACTCAACACAACCCAAGTGGACATTAGCAAGACTATGAGCTCCAGGAGAAGCCCTCTAAGTTCCTGCTAGCAAAGCAGAAAGAGGTCTCCTAACACCAAAGAAGAATGCAAAACCCCAGGTGACTCCCAATAACATGTGAGGAACAAAAGTAGCATATAATCCAGATACAAGTCACAAAGAAAGTCCAGTAAAGCAGAGAAATGGAACTGGCAGGTAAACACTTATATGTAAACAAATATATATAGTGGACAAAAAAAAGATGCAGTAATTGAGACATAAGCATATTTAAGTAGGGGGAGGAGTATGCTTCTCAACACGACATCATTTGCTCTTTGGCTCCCTGAGTGTTGATGACTACCTGTCGCCATCAAACACATCTTTTGTCTTCAATCTCTAGATTCTGATGTCAGACTGCAAATGGTCATCACTTGGGTTAATACTTCCACCCACTCAACAAACAAGGTTAAACTCTGTATAATTTTAGAGTTTGTGAACAATTGAAAAGGTATTCCATCTTATTAATAATCAACTAAATGCAAATTAAGACATTTTTGCTTTGCCTATGAGGGTTAGCACAGATTTTTTAAAAAAAAAATTCAGCGCTGGTGAAGGTGGGGTAAGACAGCCTTTTTCACTACCAGTGTTAAGTACAAATTGATACTATCATCTTGAAAACAAAATTCTGCATAGCAAGACAGTTAAAAATATGTAGATAATTTGCTCCAGAAATTCTGTGCCTAGGATTTTACCCTAAGGAAGTAATTTGAAAAACTGAAAAGTTCTATGCATAAAGACATTCATTGTTTTTTAGAAGAGTGAAAATCTGGAAACAACTTAAATGTCCAAATTAGGGGAAGTGAATTACAATACACTCATTGAGTCAAATATTATGTAACCATTAGACATATCTGCTAAGAATTTATAATATGGAAAAATGCTTATGCCAAAGTAAAAGTTAAAAAAGGACACATACTGATTATGTATTTGACTTTAACCATGTTAAAGAATATACAGAAGTAAATACTAAAAAGAAAGTCGAATTCAATATTTGAAAAGTTAATATTTCTTTTATTTGAGAATGAGCCTAAAGGTTCATGACCTGTAATAATTTGTCCTTTTTCTGAGGCATGAATCTGAAACATGTGCCAGGTAGCTGAAATTCACAAGCAAGTCACTTAGGTAGAGAGTGAGGTAGGGGACCAGAGGCTGGGAGGGCTGGGCCTGTGTCTTTCCTGCACAACCTCCCCTGCCTTTGTTTCCCAAGCAAAGAATTTGTGTTCCTGCAGGAGAGAGAGAGGGAATGGACGTCTACGAATTTAGAACCGGGAATTCGGCCAGTCACCAATGAGTTTAACAACAGCAGCTGAAGGTGGCTTTGTTGTTCTGTACTCAAGTTGAGAATCTGAATTTTTGTAGTTATACGTTATTTTATGGGGACAATTATATGCTACAGCGCTATCTGTCAATGAGGGAATTCACAAAGGTTCAGGATATATCCTTCTGGAATGTCCGAAGTATACAGCAAATCAAAACGTTAAAACCATTTAGAGTGTGATGTTATATGAAAACATTTGTTTTTCATTTATGCCTTTTTATATTTTTTAAATGTTCCACAAATGAGGGGGGAAACTAAAAATTAACTTAGTTCTAGAATATAAGACTTTTTTCTTTACTAGACCAAGTAAGGTGACAACAAAACCCAACCATGAGAAGATGGTGGAAAGCAAAGCTCTGTGTCTCACGCTCACCTTATAGCACCTGTATTTATATAGAACCACCAGGAGAATAGTCATGATGACAATGACGCTGATCATGATAGCAGCATTCAGAATTGAGTGCAGGGCTCTCTGCCCCACAGTCTCGGTGTCTTCTGTGAATGGCGTATAGATTCTAAAATAAAATAAAACACAAAAGCCCCAGGTAAGTGTTAATGGAGATTCCAAACCACATGCTCTCCAACACCAGTTTTGTTTCCTTGATTCAACTGATATAAGTCACTTTTTTCCATCTCATCAATCTAACCAAGAATTTTTAGCCTAATAAAAATAGCTATATGCTAAAATAAGTCCTTCAAAATAAAAGGAGATAGTTAAAATATGGAAGTGGACCTATGTGAGCCAGACACTGGCTCCATCTAGTGGATGATTTATACCGAAATAATTACCTCATCAACTGTTCTTTCTCCACAGTTTATTAGTGATTTGTTAAAGTACCGGATTCTGATAACCAATGAGAACCTACTACACAGCACAGGGAACTTTCCTCAGTGCTCTGTGGTGACCTAAATGGGAAGGAAATCCAAAAAAGAGGGGATAGATGTATATGTATAGCTGATTCACTTTGCTGTACAGCAGAAACTAACACAACATTGTAAAGCAACTATACTCCGAAAACATTAAAAAAAAAAAAAAAAAAGTACCAGATTCTGCCATAAACTACCTAGGCTACAAGTGGTTGTCAGAGGAAGGTAAAATGGCTGATAATTATCCTTCATCTGTACGGTGACTGCAACTGAAGTTGTCTTCAGATAATGTCACATATCCAGCTTGCCCTTGCTTCTCATTCACATGAAAACACTTTTTATCCCAGGTACCAATGTTCCCAGTAGAAGACTTTATTTCTGCCTCCCCTACAGTTATGTGTGGCCATGAGAATAAGTAATGGCCAATGAGTTATAGGCAGATGTGTTGTGTGGAACTTCTAAGGGAGGAGTTAGTTCTGCTGAGAGTCACGTCTCATGTCCTTTTCTCCCCCTCTCCTTCCTGCTGTCTGAATGAAGGCTGGGGCTCCAGCACCAATACTGGACCCCGAAATAACCTAGAGGGTAGAAGCCAAAAAAGAAGGGACGAAGGAGCCTCAGTCCTTGATGAAGAGAAGCCACTACACAATCTGAACTACTACTTCTGCACTACTCTGTGGGAGAGAGAGAAAATATGTGCATCAGTCAAACCAGTTGTTTTGATTTTCTTTCTTTTGGCCGCGCCACACGGCTTGCAGGATCTTAGTTCCCCAACCAGGGATCAAAGCCAGGCCCCGGCAGTGAAAGCACTGAGTCCTAACCACTGGACCACCAGGGAATTCCCTGTTTTGATTTTCTATAATGGGCTCAGCAAACTTCCTGTAAAAAACTAGAGAGTAAATATTTTAAGCTTTGTGTGTCATATGGTCTCAGTTGCAACCACTCAACTCTGCCACTGTAGTATGAAAGCAGCTGTAGACAATATATAAACGAATGGACATGGCAGCGTTCCAATAAAACTTCATTTACAAAAGGAGGCGGCAGGCAGATCTGGCCTGTGGGGCACAGCTTGCTAACCCCTGTTCTTTAATATGCAGCCAAACCTAACTCTAACTTACAGAGATAATTTTCCCCAACCTCTTTTGGTTATTGTCTCCAATCCCTGTCCTTCACTCACTGTCTTACCCTTTCTCCCAAAAGGTTAAAAGCTTGGCTTTCAGAACCCCACAGAGTTTTCCAGACACTTGCCAATTTCAAAATTCATTTAAAACTTTTTGAGCCCCATAAGAGTCCTAGAGACAGAACTAGGTGACATCTGAATCAAAGCATTTTTCTTGGAGACAAAGGGCCGACACCAACAGCACCAGAGAAATCTACATGACGGTTCTGCAAACACTTAGTGCCAGCCTGCATTACTTCTTCATCCTTTCACTGAACAACTGTTTTTTTTGCTGAGCATTTATTACATACCTCACCCTGGAAACAAAGTGCCCTCATAGGCCTCATAGTACAGAAGGAAACCAAGCATTCAATAATGAAAATAAATACATACTTGCATATTGTAACAAGTGAAAAAAGAACAGGTTGCTATGAGAAGGGATACCAGGAAGGACCTAATTCTGTTAGAAGGATCAGGGAAGTTATCTTTTAGGACTCAACATTTAAGCCAAGATGAGAAGGATGATAGGAATTAATCCACCAAAGTTAGAAAAGGAAAAGAACATTCCAGGGAGGAGAACAATGGGCCCAGTGGCCCTGAGGTGGTAAAATCACTACTCAACTGCTCAATTCCAAATAAATTCAACCCTGTCTAGGGACACCACATAAAAAATATAATTCTGCAGCTTTCATTTTCTCTACTTAAAGCATCATCTGCTTCTGGCCATCAGAGAGGATGGACTCTCTAGCCTTCATGTCCCTTCAGTGCAGAGGCCTTCAAGGTGGTGATGACACGCTACGAAGGACAGCTATGCTGGCCTTGAGCATAATGATACACAATACTCATACGTACAGCTGCCCATCCTTCCGGGTATAAAAGCTGACTGATTTGATGGTGGCCACGACCACCACCATACAGAGAGTCACGGGGACAAAGAGCATGATCACATGTTTGGCGCCATATTTCAACGTCAGCTCCTCATCTTCCTCTTCCTCTTGTTCCACCACCTGCTGCTGCGAGTTACCGGGGGCTCGGCCATTGGATAACGACTCAGAGTTGCCATGCCTCCGCCTCTCGCTGCCGTGCTCATGCCGCTCTCTACTGTCATTCTAAAAGCACAAGAGAGACTTGTTCAGTAAATTAGACTCCCAGTAGAATCAAGGTGTTCTGTATCAGAAACAGAAAATGTAATGATTAGACCCGAGATTATCAACAGGCCCGAGATTATCAATAGGCCCATTATTACACGAGTTCCAAAAACCTGAGGCAAGAAAGAATCAATTTACAAGAAGTATGCAGTTTAAAAGCCTAGATTATTTACCACTGTCCACTGAAGAAACCCAGGTCCTCCCTTTCACCTGGCTCGTGGCTTACCTCATTCTCACCTTCCATTCTCAACCTAATACAATTGTACTCATCCTTTGAGGTTTGACTTAAAAATGACACCTGCATGAAGCCTTCTTTACTTGCTGCAGCTGCAAGCAGAGTACACTCACCTTTTTCAAAATCATGAAGTGCTTTCTACCTGTGGTTTCATATCAGTTATACAAGGAACTATCTCACCTTCATTATTTTTTTTAATATATTTATTTATTTATTTATTTTTGGCTGCATGGGGTCTTCGTTGCTGTGTGCGGGCTTTCCCTAGTTGCAGCGAGCAGGGGCTACTCTTCGTTGTGGTGCACGGGCTTCTCATTGCGGTGGCATCTCTTGTTGCAGAGTACGGGCTCTAGGTGCGCGGGTTTCAGTAGTTGTGGCATGCGGGCTCAGCAGCGGTGACTCACGGGCTCTGAAGTGCAGGCTAAGTAGTTGTGGTGCATGGGTTTAGTTGCTTAGTTGCTCTGCAGCATGTGGGGTCTTCCCGAACCAGGGCTCAAACCCATATCCCCTGCATTGGCAGGCAGATTCTTAACCACCTCACCACCAGGGAAGTCCCTCACCTTCATTATTAATAAGACTTAAAAATCCTTGAAGTGATTTACAAGGGATCTCTTGGTATTATTTCTTACCATCTACAGTTATCTCAAAAAAATATTCAATTAAAAAAAAACCTTTACAGAGAGAAACTAGGCCTTAATTCTGATGCCCTCCCACCCTGTCCCCACCCCACTCCCATCTTGCCCTGTATAGAGGAAGAGAACAATAAATATGTGATGGATAAAGGAATGGAAGTAGAACTTCCTTAGATTCTACTTTCCTCTTAACCTAACCACCACTTTGTTACCTTCATCCTTATCCTGGGTTTAACCTTTCCTATTCTTCAAGTTCAGTTTCCTTTTTGGTATTACTGTATCTAAAACTCACTTTTTGTAAACGGTAGAATGAATCCCAAGAGCACTAACAACAACAGCAAAATAAAAATAATAAGACAAAAGGAGAAAAATAACAGAGAAGTAAATAAAACAGGAGATGAAAGTAGACTGATAGTCACTGTTGCTGATAAGATAAAATCAGCTTGGTTAAGACAGGGTTCTCTGAGGAAGCTCACGTGAGAACATGCCACTCTTGTACCTCATTTTTGACTAGAGTTTAACCAAGTATCACTACAGAGGAATACTATTATTCAATAAAAATACATAACATACTTAATAATAGCTTAAAATTATTACAAGGTACTACGGATTGTGATATGTCCTTTTTTTTTTTTTGGCTGCACTGCACGGCTTGCAGGATCTTAGTTCCCCGACCAGGGACTGAACCCGTGCCCTTGGCAGTGAGAGTGCAGAGTCTCAACCACCAGGCCACCAGGGAAGCCCTGAGATGTGTTTTACATTTAATTCTCACAGCCACCTCATCATCACCACTTTACAGGCAAGGCTAGTAAGTGTTACAGAAATGGTTTGAACCCAGGTGTGCCAGACTGCAGAAATCAAGTTTTTAACACCCTCTCAATTTGCCATTCACAAGACAACATGGAAGCTCTGCACACTCAGTGTGGGCTTTCTCTTTCCTTTGACTTTCAATTTATTCATTCCACAAGTAATCGGAATTCTATATTCCAGGTATTCTGCTGTGGCAATACTGAAATTAAAAAGATCTAGGTGCTGTCCTTAAGTAGCTCATGAGATAGTTTTAACATAGGAGAAATATTATACTAGAGATGTGAACAAAGTGCTACAGAACTGATTAATTTTGTATGATCAAGAAAGGCAACATATGGTGGGAATGTAAATTGGTACAGCCACTATGGAAAACAGTCTGAAGGTTCCTTGAAAAACTAAAAATAGAGTTGCCATAGGATCCAGCAATCCCACTCCTGGGCATATACCCAGACAAAACTCTAATTTGAAAAGATACATGCACCCCAATATTCACAGCAGCACTATTTACAATAACCAAGATATGGATGCAACCTAAATGTCCATCAACAAATGAATGGATAAAGAAGATGTGGTGTATATATATATATATATATATATATATATGCAACACACACACACACACATATATATATATATAATGGAATATTACTCAGCCATAAAGAAGAATGAAATAATGCCATTTGCAGCAACAGGGATGGACCTAGAGATTATCATACGAAGTGAAGTAAATCAGAAAGAGAAAGACAAGTATCATATGATCTCACTTATATGTGGAATCTAAAATATGATACAAATGAACATATTTACAAAACAGAAACAAACCCATAGACATAGAAAACAAAATTATGGTTACCAAAGGGGAAAGGGGGTGGAGGAGGGATAAATTAGGAGTTTGGGATTAGCAGATACAAACTACTATATATAAAACAGATAAACAACAAAGTCCTACTGTATAGCACAGGGAACTATATTCAATACCCTGTAATAAACCACAATGGAAAATAATCTGAAAAAGAAAAAATATATATATATGTATAGCAATCACTTTGCTATACACCTGAAACTAACACAACATTGTAAATCAACTATATGTCAATAAAAAATTAAGAATAGGGGCTTCCCTGGTGGCGCAGTGGTTGAGAGTCCGCCTGCCAATGCAGGGGACACGGGTTCGAGCCCTGGTCTGGGAAGATCCCACATGCCATGGAGCGGCTGGGTCCGTGAGCCACAATTACTGAGCCTGCGCGTCTGGAGCCTGTGCTCCGCGACAAGAGAGGCCGCGATAGTGAGAGGCCTGCGCACTGCGATGAAGAGTGGTCCCCACTTGCCACAATTGGAGAAAGCCCTTGCACAGAAACGAAGACCCAAGACAGCCATAAATAAATAAATAAATAAATAAAATTTAAAAAATATATATGGAAAGTGAAAAAGGCAGATGTTTAAAAAAAATAAAAATAAAAATAAAAAAATTAAGAATAAAATAAAATAAAAAAGAAACACAACATAAAAGATATAATTCTTGAGCAGAAGCTTCAAGAGTGGAAGGTGAATGGGCTCCTGGCAGAGACAACATGTAGAGTGGCACAGGCCTATGCAGAAAATCAGTGAGTACTCCTGAGGCTGGAGGATAGGGTGGTCAGGGCTGGTGGCAGGAAAGGAAGGTTAGGAACAGGTTGTAAAGAACCTTGTTTGCCATGCCAGGGACTTCAGACTTTGTCCTGTAGGAAACAGAAAGTCATAAAAATTGTTAAGGTTGAGGAAGTGACACATCAGATAATGTTTCATTTTTAAGAAACTTGACTGAGTGACGATGGAAAATAGGAGAGGTATGAGAAGAATATTTCAGAAGTGGAATTGACAGGGCTTTGTGGCAAATTACATGTGAATGGTCAGGAAGGAGTCAAGGATGACTCTGGAGGTTTAGGCATAAGGGACTAGGAAGGTGGTGATGGCATTGATAGATATAGGGAACACAAGAAGATGAGCAGGCTAGAGGAGAGGAGAGAGATTTTAGTTAGGGAGATAGGTGAATCTGAAGTACCTACAACCAGGCAGGAAAGTCCAAAGGCAGTTAATAAGAATTTCAAGCTCAGAAGAGAGTTGGGGGAAGTCATTAGTTTCCACTGCTAAGCAAGTGGACGAAATCTCAGGGAGAAAGTATAGATGGACATGTTGGTCATTAATGTACTACAACAGCTGTGGAAGGAAAAATACAGAGTGGGATGACAACCAACGAGAGAAGCAGCAGGTTATTCATAAATCATAATGGACTGGGGATTGAATGGAAACTGAGAAATTAGAGGCAATCATTCCTTGAAGCAAAACAAAAACAAAAACAAAAAAAGTGACAACAGAAGGGATTCAAATTTGAAAAAGTTATTTTAGAGACTTAAGCATACTTGTCAGGTCAAAGTATAGAATTAGGATTAGAGTAAAAGGGTGATGATACAAGACAGAGAGACGATAATTAATGAAACAGGGTAAGGGATAAATGGCGGAGAATAGAAGGAGAGAGAGAAGTTGGCCTTACAAAGGCACTGGTGTCCTCTGCCTCAGTCTGACCTCATGGAGAAAACATTTATGAAGGCTCAAGCCCTATGAGGAGCGGAAAGGAAACTACTGCAAAGCACAAAAGATAGAAATATGTATACCACTCACCAAGAAAGATAATTTTTGCCGAACACAAGTCACTAAAGTTCAGTAGGAAGGAAATGCTTATGAGGAAGGTGGGATCTGGAAAACAGGGGCATAGGGTGATAGATAGCTGAGGAGCAGGAGGGTTGAGGGAATTCATACTTCTACTTTCTTAGAAGGAGGTGACTACGTCATACGCTAAGAATGCTATGTTTGGGCTTCCCTGGTGGCGCAGTGGTTGAGAGTCTGCCTGCCAATGCAGGGGACGTGGGTTCGAGCCCTGGTCTGGGAGGATCCCACATGCCGTGGAGCGGCTGGGCTCGTGAGCCACAATTACTGAGCTTGCGCGTCTGAGCCTGTGCTTCGCAACAGGAGAGGCCGCGATAGTGAGAGGCCCCCGCTTGCCGCAGCTGGAGAGAGCCCTCGCACAGAAACGAAGACCCAACACAGCCATAAATAAATTTAAAAAAAAAAAAAAAATTAAAAAAAAAAAAAAGAATGCTATGTTTGTGACTAATATTCAGCAATACAATTACGACCAACTTGATGGGCTGATTAATGTTCAATATAAACTAAAATGCAAGTAATAACAGCTCCCTTTATATAGTATTTACAAAGCATTTATATAATTTAGTATCATATAATTGATATAAAGTACTTATATAATTTACAAAGCACTCTCACGTCATCTCATTTATTCTTTTCATATGTTGGGAGGTTTTGGCAGATGAACACTAAAGCAACTGGTCCAAAATCTCACAGCCAGAAAACAGCAGAGGCAGGAATCAAATCCAAGTCTCTTGCTTCAAAACCTAAGTTCTTGCTATGGCACCACAGCTGTCCTACCAGGCTACGTGAGCTGTAACTGGGTGAGCCTAGCATGAAAGCGGCAGTCATAAAATGCTTGTTTATGGTACTCTACTGGATGTTCCGGTTTATGACGAACATTAGCGAACCCCACCCTGCCCCGCCCCTGGAGCTGATACGGGATACGAGAGCACTGTTTCTCTCTCCCTCTCTCTCACACACACACACACACCCCTTCATCTTTATAGTAATACTTCAGATACTATTTTTAAAACTAACCATATTATTGTCTTTTAAAGTATAATTTATTTATTTAAACAGGTAAAACATACATACGGTTCTAAAGCCAGGAAGTATAAAAAGGTATACAGTAAAAAACCTCCCACTTAACTATCTACTTAGTTTCCTAATCCCCCAGGTTACCACTGTCACTGTTCTCAGCAAATCCTTTTAAGGTTTCCTTATGCATATACAAGCAAATACAAATATATATTCTCATTCCCCTTGTCCACACAAATGGTAGCACAATAAATGCACTGTCCTGTACTTTGCTTTCTTTTTTGAACTATGTATCTTAGAGAGTTTTTTACACATCAGTAAAGAATATCCTTATTCTCTAAAAAAATTTTTTTTTTAGCCAGCTGTAGAGTCAGTATATGAATATATCATAATTTACTAGGCCAATCCCCTAATGATGGACATTAAACTTGTTTCCAACTTTTTGCCGTTCCAAACACTGCTGCAATGAATGCCCCCTGTAAGTTACTTCACGTATACGGGGCCATATTTGCAGGATAAATTCCCTGAAGTAAAAGTACGGGGTCAAAGTATACATGCATTTGAAATCCTGATTTATATTGCCAAATAGCCCTCTTTATGGGTTGTACCAGTTTAAAGTCTAAGCAATGCAGGAGAGTGCCTGTTTCAACAAGCCCTTGTCAACATAGTAAGCCATGAGAGGCCTGAATTTATACCAGTCTGATAGGTATTAAAATATGGGATCTCAGTGTAATTTTAACTTTTACATCACTTATTATTAGAAAAGATGAGTTTTTTTTTTTAATGAACTAAGTATTCATATCCTTTGTCATCTTTCTATTTGGCTTATGGTACTTTGTTTTAGTTAAAACTTATTTAAAAAAGTGAATGCCAGCTATGTACAAGGACATAGCAGTCAACAAGACTGCCCTCATGAAATGATTTCAAGCAGGGGAAGACAGATAATAAACAAAATAATTACAGATTGGAATAGTACTATAATAGGGTGATGTGATAAATACATAGAATGGGACTACTTTCAAGTAATGTGACCAGAGAATATCTTTCTGAGGAAGTGACATTTGAGCTGAGACCTGAAGGATGAAAAGATGTGAAAGGGCTTTGGTACTGTAAAGGATTAACTCAGCAGGTCAGGGGTGTCCAAACCCTGCACACCCCAAAGAAAGATCTGGTCTGCTTCCTAGGAGATAACCTCTAAGCCTTTGGAATAGGCTGCCTGTTAAGAGTGTTTCTGTTTACATGAGGCCTTGGGTCACATTGTTAACAATGTGATCCATGGTGGGAGTCTTGGGCCACATGGTATCTGCTTGACCTTAGGAGGGGCTACAGAACTATGTTCAGACATGTCTACATGACCAACCCCCAATAAAACTCCTGGACACCAAGGCTCAAGTATGCTTCCCTGGTGAGCAATACTCCGTGCATGTTGTCTCACACTGTTCCTGGGAGAATTAAGCACCGTTCGCATGACTCCATTGGGAGAGGACAACTGGAAGCTTGGGCCTGGTGTCTCCTGGATCCTTCTTGCCCTTTGTGCCTTTTTCTGTAGCTAACTTTAATCTTTGCCTTTTCACTATAATAAACTGTAACAGTGAGTATAATGGCTTTTCTGAGATCTGTGGGTCCTTCTACTATGTAATCACTGAACCTGAGCATGGTCTTGAGGAACCCCAAATATATGTGTACACTGAAAACTCTAAAATATTGCTAAGAGAAATTAAAGATCAAAAGCAAAAATAGACAAATGGGACTACATCAAACTTTAAAACTTCTGTGCATCCAAGAAACAATCAACAGAGTAAAAAGGCAACCACAGAATGGAAGAAAATGTTTGCAAATTACATACCTAATAATAGGTTAATATCCAGAATATATAAAGAACTCCTAAAATTTAACAACAAAGAAACAAATAATCTGATTTTAAAATGGCAAAAGACTTGAATAGACGTTTCTCTGAAGAATATATACAAACAGCCAACAAGCATAAGAAAAGATGCTCAATATCACTATTCATCAGAGAAATTCACATGAAAACTAAAATGAGATATCTTATATGCATTAGGATGGCTACTATCAAAAAACCAGAAAATAACAAGTATTAGCAAGGGTGCAGAGAAATTGAAGCCCTGTTGGCGGGAATGTAAAATGGTACAGCCGCTATAGGAAATAGTATACAGGTTCCTCAAAAAAAATTAAGAACAGAATTGTCATATGATTCAGCAACCCCACTTCTAGGTACATATCCAAAAAAATTAAAAGCAGTATCTCAAAGAGATATTTGTGCACCCATGATCACTGCAGCATTATTCACAAGAGCCAGGAGACAGAAGAAACTCAAATGTCTATCAATAGACAGATAAAGGAAATGTGATACATATGTACAATGGAATATTATTCAGCCTTAAAAGAGAAGGAAATCGTGTCACTTGCTAAAACATGGATGAATCTTGAGGACATTATACTGTGAAATAAGCAAGTCACAAAAAGACAAATACTGCATGATTCCACTTATATGAAGTATCTAAAGTAGTCTAACTCAAAAAAAAGTATAACTGTGGTTGCTAGGGGCTGTGGGGATGGGGAAATAGGGAGTTGTTCAATAGGTGCAGAGTATCAGTTTTGCAAGTTGAAAAAGCTCTTGAAATCTACTGTGCCACAATGTGAATATAGTTAACACTACTGATGTACCCTTAAAAATGGTTAAGATGGTAAATTTTAAAATTTATGTCATGTCATTTATCACAATTAAAAAAATTTTTTTAAAGACCTCAATATTTGATAAATGTAGAGCTATACTGTGTATTCATGGATTGAAAGACTCAATACTGTTAACGTGTCAATTCTACCAACGCCACCCCCCCACCCCACTGCCGAGTGATCTGAAGGTTCAATGCAACCTCAACTGGCTTTTCTGTAGAAATGTTTATTAAGTTAATATGGAAATAAAGGACCTAGGATATCCAAAACAACTTTGAAAGTAGGAGAACTAATGCCACAAGACTTCTTATACAGTTATGGTTATCAAAAAATGTAATACTGGCACAAATAGACAAAACAGAGAGCCCAGAAACAGCCTGACACATATGGACAGCTGATTTTTCCCAAAGGTGCGAAGGCAATTCAGTGGAGAAAGGATAGTCTTTTTCAACAAATGACGCTGAAACAACTGGATATGCAAATGGAGAAAACTGAACTGTGATCCATACCTCATACCATATACAAAAAATTATACTTACAATACAGACCTAAATGTAACACCTAAAACTACAGTTTCCAGAAGAAAGTAATGTAAGAAAAAACTTTTGAGAACTTGAGTTAAGCAAGATTTCTCAGGTATGACATAAAGAAAAAAAAGATCCACAAAAGGAAAAATAGATAAAAGGGACTTTATCAATATTTGAACTGATCTATTTCTGCTCTTTAAAAAACACTGTTAAGAAAATAAAAAGACAAGCCATAGACTGGGAGAAAATGTTTGCAAATCATATATATCATAGAGAACTTGTATCTGGAATATATAAAGAACTCTCAAAACTCAATAAAACAATCCCCTCCAAAAAAAACAAGAAAGAAAAAGAAAACAAACAACCCAATTTAAAAATTGAGTAAGAGATTTGAACAGATACTTCACCAAAGATATTAGGATGACAAGCACATGAAGAGATACTTAACATAATTATTCAGAGAAATGCAAATTAAAACCACAATGATATTAGTATCCACCCACTAGAATGGCTGAGAAACTGAAAAGACTGACTGTACCAAGGGCTGATGAGGATGTGGAGGAACTGGAACTCTCATATGCTGCTGGTGCAAAATTATACAACCAATTTGCAAAACTGTTTGACAGTATCTTAAAAAACTAAATATATACCTTCTACATTGGATCATGTTCTACTCTTAGGTATTTACTCAAAATAAATGAAAGAATTATGTCTATTCAAAGATCTGTACACAAACATCCACAACAACCTTATTTGTAATAACCCAAAACCAGAAACAATGCAAATACCCATGAACAAGTGAAGGGATAAAAAAAACAAACGAAAAAACCTGTGGTATATCTATATAATGGAATACAACACAGCAATAAAAAGGAACTACTGCCACATGCTATAAGACTGATGAATCTTGACTAGAAGGAGTTATACTGAATGAAAAAGCCTTTCAAAAGAGTATGTACCGTATGATTTCATTTATATAAAATTCTACGAAATGAAAACTAGAATACAGTGACAAAAATCTGATCAGTGGTTCCCTGGGAATAGACAGCAGTTGGGGAGGGACAGGAGGGAGAGATTACAAGGAAGCGTGAGGAAACTTTTAGGTGCAATGGTTATGTTCATTATTGTGACTGTGGTGGTGGTTTCCAGGGTACAAATATATGTCAAAACTGATCAAAGTGTATACTTTAAATACGTGCAGTTCACTGTGTGACAATTATACTTCAATAAAGCTGTTTTTTAAAAAGTGTTTTTCTAGGGACTTCCCTGGTGGTCCAGTGGGTAGGACTCCATGCTCCCAGTGCAGGGGAGCCCGGGTTTGATCCCTAGTCAGGGAACTAGATCCTGCATGCATGCTGCAACTAAGAGTCTGCATGCCGCAACTAAGAAGTCCTCATGCCGCAACTAGGAGTCCTCATGCCACAACTAGGAGTCCACATGCCACAACTAAGAAGAAGTCCATGTGCCGCAACTAAAAGTCCACACATCATAACTAAAGGATCCTGCATGCTGCAGCTAGGACCCAGTGCAGCCAAAATATATATATATTCATTCATTCATTCATTCATTTATTTATGGCTGCACTGGGTCTTGGTTGCTGCGCGTGGGCTCTCTCTAGTTGCAGCGAGCGGGGGCTACTCTTCGTTGTGGTGTGAGGGCTTCTCATTGCTGTGGCTTCTCTTGTTGTGGAGCAAGGGCTCTAGGGGTGCAGGATTCAGTAGTTGTGGCACACGGGCTCAGTAGTTGTGGCTCGCGGGCTCTAGAGCACAGGCTCAGTAGTTGTGGTGCACGTGCTTAGTTGCTCTGCAGCATGTGGGATCTTCCTGGACCAGGGCTTGAACCCGTGTCCCCTGCATTGGCAGGCGGATTCTTAACCACTGCGCCACCAGGGAAGTCCCTAAATAAATAAATATTTTTTTAAAAAAGTGAATGTTTAAGAAAAAAGTGTTTTTCGCAAAGAGGTGTGTAGAGCCTTTGAAAACTGTCACATTAGGAAGGTGACACTAGAACTACTGAGGGATTTCCAAAATGAAAAATCTTGGCTAAATATTAGAATGACGACTTAGCATTATTTTTAAGGCTAATTAAAAACAAACTTTTTACTATGGAAAAAGTTAAAGCAAATACTGCCAGAAGTGTATAATGAAGCCCCACGTGCACTTTACCAGCTTCAATTATTGTCATCTCATGGTTAATCTTATTCCGTTTGTTTTCCCACCCACTTTGCCCCCAGTATTATTTTGAGGCAAACTCGGATGTATCATTTCCTTCATAAATATTTTAGTATATATTTCTAAAAGATAAGAACATAAAGGTCTCTTTGTGTGTGTGGCTTAGTAGCTCATTTCTTTCTTAATTAAAAAAAAAAAAAACTTTATTTTTTAGAGCAGTTTTAGGTTCACGGCAAAACTTGGCAGAAAGTACGAAGAGTTCCCATACACCCTACACCCCTTGCCCCACATGGCCTTCCCCCATCAACATCCTACACTAAAGTGGTACATTTTACAATCAACAAATCTACACTGACACCTCATTATCACCCAAAGTCCATAGTTAGCTTTAGGGTTCACTCTTGGTATTGTATATTATGTGGGTTTTGGAGAATGCATAATAAATGCATCTACCATAGTACCATATAGAATAGTTCCACTGTCCTAAAAATCCTCTGTTCTCTGCCTATTGATCCCTCACCTTCCCCCTATGCTCTGGCCACCAAGGATCTTTTTACAGCCTGCACAGTTCTGCCCTTAAAGGCTATTTTTAAGATTCAGAAAAACCAGTGTTGTAGCCATTATAAATGATTTCACTTCAGTGGCAGAGGAAGGATTATTCACTGTATAAATGTTGTAAGTTTCAGGGAGGGCAGGGTCCTATGGGAAGTGGCCAGCATGTGGGAAGTGAGTTCCTATGAAGCCACATTCCCCAGAGCTCCTACACCATTACGTCAGAGGCTTCATTTTAATTCTTTCTCCTTTCTCTCACTTCAGAACATGATGCGAATACAGGTCGAGCCACTAAAGCATGTGGACCCTCAGGCAGGGATAGTTCTCAGGCAGCAAAAATTGTGGAGGTATTTTCAATAGAGCATAGGGCTTGCCCATTTTTTTAAAAAACCTTGTTTTCTGCCTGCCTGCCCCTGGTTTTTAGTTTTATTTCTGTAGTTAAAAGAAATATTATAAACAAAAGTTTATAAACATTTTTAGAAGTTTTAAAAAGTGTAATCAACTTGTGTTTATAACATAGAAACTAAGTGTCCTCCCTAATCTCTGTTCCACAATATGAACATGGTAAGCAATCTGATGTACTTTCAGATACTTTTAAAGCCATGTTCTGCAATTTGCTTTTGTTACTTAATGATATGTCAGATACCTTTCTATACCAACACGTGTAAATATACCTCAACTTAAACACTGCAGTAACGGCACAGTAATAATGACAATTATGATAATAATTGCTAAGATTTATTGACTATGTATGTGCAAGACACTCTAAGCACTTCAGATGAGTTGTCTCATTTAATCCTAATAAAACTCTGAGTTTATTAATATTCTAAACTTCATTAACAGATAAAGAAATAGACGCTCAGAGAGATCAGATAGTGTGCCAAAGCTCCCAGAGCTAAGAAGTTCTAGAGCAGAGATTCTAATTTGGACAGTTTAGCCCAAAGATCGTACTATTCGCCATTACCTTATACTACTGACTGGGTAAACCATTAGAAAAGACTGAGGTTATCTCCAAATTCTCACTGTTACAAACAATGTTTCAATAAATATTCTTGTCTATATTTCCTGGCACTCTTATGGAAATGTTTTTATAGGACAAGTTTCTAGAAGTGGAAATGCCAGGTCACAAGGTATATGCCTTTTTAGATTTAATTGCCAAATTATCTCCAAAAGGCATGTATATGTAGTGGACTCACTTGAAAACTTGCCTCCAAATAAACACAAATTTAACTCCCGTGAACATCAAACAACAATGCCTATTTCCCCACACTTTTAGTAGCAATGGGGATCAAGCCTTGCTCACTGATAGAAATGAAAATCTTTCATTTTTCACCTATGTTTCATTACTAGTAAGGTTGATCAACTAGTCTTTTCATATATTTATTACCATGTATATTTCTTCTTCCTCCTCCATATACATATATTGCTCGTATCCTTTGGTAATATTGTTTATGAGTTGTTTATGTCCCTTTTGGCTTCATAAGAATTCTTTGTATATTAAGATATATCTGTCATTAGGCATTATAAGCCTTTGCCCAGTTTGTTTTTTGACTTTGTTCATGGCAGTTTTGCCACATTTAATTTTATAATTTTGTATTGCTGAATATGAACTTAGATGATTTTATAAGGAAAACAACTCATTTTTACATCTCAAATTCTAGTGTTTTTCAACCACACATAGGTACATAGTTACAGTGAACATTCACAAATATTGCATCCTACTTTTTTCATCGAATATTATTTCATGTATACATTCCCATGTAGTTAAGTCCCATGTAAAAATTAACACTGTATTCCATTATGTTGATATAAATATATCTGCATATTATTTACTTACTTAAAGATGGATATTTATTTATAAGAAAAACTATCAATCTTATAAGACTTTATACATATTGTTTGGATTTCCACAAATAGGAATGTGAGGCTCCTAAGCCCTGCACTGTAGGAAAAACTAGAAGAGGAGCTTAACTGAAGAACTGGCAAGTTATGTGGAAACTTGAAAATATTTATTAATCATACGCAATATGTTTCCAACAGCAAGCAGAATTCCATCCAGCACCTGCCTAAGCTTTGTGATTGCCCAGAGTTAGAGCTTTAACCATCACTCTGTCATCAAGGAAGGTTGTCATTTCCCTGAACAGTTGATATAACTGGTGAGAGATAATATTTAACATTTATGGTGCTGTTGTGTTACGCTTGAACCTAGAGTTGTTTTTTTTTTTAACAAACTATGAAGATCTGTGCCAAAGATTTCTCACTTTACTTTCATGCAAAAACAAGCATGTTCCTCTGGAGGTCACCAAGATTTTACGTTCTTCTTTCTCCTTATTTCATTTTGGCATAAATGGGAAAACAAATTCATTACCATAAACAGTACAGTAACACCATCATCCAAAGGCTGATTGAGCCCGTGGACCCGATTCAACTTAAATTTAGATCGCTCCTTTCATTTATTTTTTTTCCCCTCAAGGTCCCAAGTACTTAATCACCACTTTCAACAGCTTATAGGTTTGCATTCTATTTAATTTTATACGATTTCTCACACTTTAAAAAAGTGACCCACTATCATCTAGAAAATGAGGGGGTTAGTTCTGTCAGTTTATGATTTGCTAGTAACTTAATAAAGTTCTCTGCATTTAATATTTTGAATTCAGAAAAGATACTGCAGATGACCTTCTTTTATAAAGACCAGACACATTTTAATGTTGTAAATTTAGCAGCTGAAGGTAACGATTTACATGTCTTCTTCAGCAATTGCTTTACATAGAGAATTATTATTGACCTTTCAATGGATTACTACTTTAAGGCTTCTTTTTTAGTTAGCAAATGACTGATTTTTTTCTATTCTAAATCAAAAAGGCTGTTGACAATTTATTTCCTTAAGGACTAGAAAATTTGGGTCAGAATAAACTAATATGAATTAAAACACTGAGTATTCAATTTATAAATCTAATTGTTTTTCTCTAATATCACTTTCCCTTTAATTCTTTTTTTTTTTTTTTTAATTTATTTATTTATTTATTTTTGGCTGTGTTGGGTCTTCGTTTCTGTGCGAGGGCTTTCTCCAGTTGCGGAGAGCGGGGGCCACTCTTCATCGCGGTGCGCGGGCCTCTCACTGTCGCGGCCTCTCTTGTTGCGGAGCACGAGCTCCAGATGCGCAAGCTCAGTAGTTGTGGCTCACGGGCTTAGTTGCTCCGCGGCATGTGGGATCTTCCCAGACCAGGGCTCGAACCCGTGTCCCCTGCATTGGCAGGCGGATTCTTAACCACTGCGCCACCAGGGAAGCCCCCCTTTAATTCTTTATTCAAATATAGTGGTTCTCAAATTATGGCCCCTGGACCAGAAGCACTGGCATGATCTGGGAACTGGTCAGAAATGCAAATTCTCTGGCCCCATCCCAGGCCTACAAAATCAGGAATTCTGGATTTGGGGCCAGAGAATTTGTACTAACAATTCTTCCAGGGATTCCAATGCACACTGAGGTTTGAACGTCACTGCTGTAACATACATCTTATAAGGCTTAACAATATAAACGAATTTTAGACTTACTTCAAAAAAATCACTTCTTTGTATCTTAGAAAAGCAAAAAGGTCTCAGCTAATCCACATAAAAGTTGTAAGTCTACATCAAATCAAAACATGAACTCTACCCATCAAAATTTTGCACCAGAAAATAAAACTTTACAAATTAATAGGTAGAGTAAAAGTAAACCAAAGGATGATGACAGATCACAAACTAGAAAAAGGCACAAATAATGTTCTTCTTAGAGCTACTTTAATATCCTACCTGCAAAATACATTTAGGAAACAAAGAACTTCCGTTATTTTACAACTTATAAGCTTTGCCCTTTGTCAGAAACAGTTGTCATTAGTTAGTCGACCTTCCAGTCTCCAGTCCCTATAGACATAGCCAACGAACAGCAAAAACAAACATGAAGTCCATGCTAGCTTCTAGTTAGAGGTGGTGGGTAAACTAATGGAAAGTAGTAAAATTTTTGGTTGAATGCCATCTTAAAGAATCAGGACACGCACTCTTGAGGGAGAAATAAATAAAATGGATTCCCCACTTGGTTCTTGTGACATGCCAATGTTTGACAGCTGTTCTACATAAAAACTGGAGCTCTGCCCCACATGGTGACAGCAGTGCAGATGACACGGTGGCAACAGCAGTGATGTGAGATGGCTAAGGAAGTGTGTCCAGAGCACAGGGAGCCCAGAGCACCCTCTCACATGAAAGATGAAGTCCTTAAGCAACTGATAAGATTCACTTCAGACTTTTATTTGCAGATAGAAAATTTAAAATTTTCTCTTGTTAATGTGAGAAAAAAACAAAAGCCGCTTTGCTCCTTTGCAGAGAGATTTGTATCGAACTGGTTTAGAGATACTGGGTGATCAATAAACTCTAAAGTCAGCTCAGAAACATGAACGAAGTTCTGCCTTTCGGGATTTTACAGCCTAGATGGGGTCAACAACTATATAAAAGTAAAAAATTCTAAAAAGTGAAAAGGTGAAAACGACGTAACTCCTCTCATCTGTTATTAGCAGGAATTAAGATTTTTATATGAGCTAGTTTTCTAGAAAATGAAAGCTTGCTTAAGGTGTAAGTCCAAAAACACGATATTTTTAATGAAAAGTTTCTGTAGTGCACTGTAAACATTTCAGTCTTTTAAAATGGAGACTGAAAAACACAACTGAAGCTTTTATCAAGGGCATAATATAAACTCCAATTACCAAGACCCCAGGCTATCATGCTTTTTTAGTTTCTTTTACATCAGCTGCTCTAATTCCGCCACTACTGTTAGTCAGTCATCATGGACACCTTGAATGCTTCTCCCCTTTCCACAGATATTCCCCAGGTAGCATATTGTCCTTTTGTGACCCTTCTCTACATTCAAAAAATTTCCCCTTTAAAAATACCTTTCTTTTTAAATTATGAGATAACTATATTATAGAACATGTGGAAAAAAATAAAAGGGGAAAATCACCAAAATCACCCATCTTTTCCTTGTCAGACTTTTCTGGTAGGGGTGTAAAACAATAACTGGAACAGTTGAACATTAGCTGGACTACACAGCAGTTTCCAGTATAGTTTACTTCAGTTCAGTCTGTCTTTATAGGATATGGAAAAGTATTTTTTGTATTCAGGGCTGTTGAATATCTTTCTTAATCTATTTTTAATTGAAAAAAAACCAAATAATTTTCATTTTTAAAAGGAAAGGATAGTTCACCTACTTAAAACATTTAAACTAGGCACCATCAACAAACTGAAGCCACAGATGGGAGAAAATATTTGAAAAGCATATAGCTAACATGAGATTAGCATCTCTCCTCCCTCCAAAAATATACTTCTACAAAATCACTAAGAAAAAGACAAATAACCAATTGAAAAATGGGCAAAGATCATGAACAAGCTATTCACAAAAGAGGAAATGCAAATGGCCAATAAGAAAAAAAAAAAAAAGCTCAACTTTATTAGAAATTTGGGAAATACAATTAAAATAACATAAGATAACATTTCAAACCCATCCAATCGGGCTTCCCTAGTGGCGCAGTGGTTAAGAATCCACCTGCCAACGCAGGGGACACCGGTTCGAGTCCTGGTCCGGGAAGATCCCACATGCCGTGGAACAACTAAACCCATGCACCACAACTACTGAGCCTGCACTCTAGAGCCCGTGAGCCACAACTACTGAGCCCCTGTGCCACAACTACTGAAGCCTGCACGCCTAGAGCCCGTGCTCTGCAATGAGAAGCCACCGCAATAGGCCGCGCACCTCAACAAAGAGTAGCCCCCACTCTCCGCAGCTAGAGAAGCCCACATGCAGCAACGAAGACCCAATGCAGCCAAAAATAAATAAATAAATACATAAATAAATTTATTTAAAAAAAAACCCATCCAACCGACACATAATAAGTCAGACAATATCAAGAACTGGCAAGGATGTAAAAGAATGCAAACAGCCATACACTCTTGATGTGTAACCACTTTGGAGAACATACTGGCAATCTCAAATATAGTTTAAGATCATTATACCCAATCGCAGCAATGATCCTTGAGAAACTCACACATGTGCAGAAGGATTCATGAATTAGAACGTCACTGCAACACTGTCGGTTACTGTGAAAATGGGAAACTACCAAATATTTACAAACAGGAGAATAAATCATTTTAATATATTCACAAAATAAAATGAATGAACTAGAGATACATGCACCTATATATAAATTCCCAAAACATGTGTCTTCTGCAGCATACACCTACATATATAAATTTCAAAAATGTGGGAAGGCCTTCCCTGGTGGCACAGTGGTTAAGAATCTGCCTGCCAATGCAGGGGACACAGGTTCAAACCCTGGTCTGGGAAGATCCCACATGCCACGGAGCACCTAAGCCCGTGCACCACAACTGCTGAGCCTGTGCTCTAGAGCCCGCGAGCCACAGCTACTGAGCCCGCGTGCCACAACTACTGAAGCCTGAACGCCTAGAGCCCGTGCTCCACAAGAAGAGAAGCCACCAAAATGAGAAGCCAGCGCACCGCAATGAAGAGTAGCCCCTGCTCGCCACAACTAGAGAAAGTCCACGTGCAGCAACGAAGACCCAACACAGCCAAAAATAAAATTAATTAATTAAAAAAAAAGTGGGAACTTTCTTCTACAACTTTTACACACACACACTCTATATAAAGTTTTAAAACATGCAAAGTAATATTATATAATATTCAATATTGTTTATGTTCATAAATATTTATAGTAAGCATGACAAACTCCAAATTCAGGATAGTAACTACTATCCTGGGAGAAGAAGGGGAATGTGGGAGAGGTGCTTCAATTTTATCTGTAATTTCTTTTTGTTGTATAACTAGACTATCTTTCCAAATTAAATGCAAAATTTTGTCGTTTGGTTACGATTTCATTTAGTGTACAATCAACATATAACAGGATAAGAAAAAACTTAGTATAAAAAGTACACACAGCAAATAAGACAATATGTTATACAGTAGAGTTCCCTGTGCTATATATATATAACTGTATAGCACCGGAAACTCTGCTCAGTATTTTGTAATAACCTAAATGGGAAAAGAATTTGAAAAAGAAGAAATACATGTATATGCATAACTGAATCACTCTGCCGTACACCTGAAACTAACACAACATTGTTAATCAACTATATTCCAATATAAAATAAAAGTTAAAAAAAAAAAAAGGAAGAAATCAGAATGATGATTGTCTATGGTGGGCAGGAACTGACTATAATGGGCCACAAAAGTACTTTCTGAGGTAATGTAAATGTTTTATAACTCGACTGTCATATTGGTTATACAGGTATACGTATTTTTAAAAATCCATTGAATTATACATTTCGGATCTACATATTTCACTATTTATAAATTTTACCTCAACAATAAAATGATGCAATTAAAAAAAAAGACAATATGTTAAAGTTTAATAAAGTTGGGTGGCAGGTACATGGGTGCTCATTATATTATTTGCCATATTTTCTCTACATGCTTAAAATATTATGTAATAAAAATTTAAGAAATAAATATTTGGATTAAAAGAAGCCCACTAATTTTCAGCTCTCTGACTAATCTCATAAACTTCAAATCCCTTCACTGTGAATGAGATTATCTATAGCAGCCTACAAAAGGAAAACCTATTTTCTAGGCTAAAGCTGCCCTCACTGTGTCTGCTAAGGGTTGAAGAATAAAGCCACCGGCAACATTTGACCTTTGGAAAGAGAAAAATGCTTTAAATGTTATCTTCTACTGAACACTAACAATATATCATGTAACAATACTTGAAGTTACACAAGAAAAGTCATCTAATTGAGTAAGATTTGGTTAATCAGATCCAAAATGGTTTCAATTTCATTATACTTCTTACAGGGTAACCAACTTGATCCTATTTTCTCAGGACTGCCCCAGTTTTAAAACCGAATGTCTTGCCTTCCAGGAACCTCTCAGTCTCAGGCATACTGGGGCAGCTGGCCACCCTAACTTCGGGTCACAACAAAACTTCTGGAAGAGAATTTATTTAGCAAATCAGCTAATTTTACAGATGGGAAAAATAAGGTACTAAGAAATTAGCTGAATTAAACCAAACTTACACATAGCTGCTTCAAATTACAAGTGGATCAAACTTAGTTCTTCCTTC
Source organism: Balaenoptera acutorostrata (assembly GCF_949987535.1). NCBI lineage: Eukaryota > Metazoa > Chordata > Mammalia > Artiodactyla > Balaenopteridae > Balaenoptera > Balaenoptera acutorostrata. The sequence goes on along the minus strand of NC_080066.1, from coordinate 151,860,269 downwards.
TGAGGAACCTGTTTACATCTCATTCAGCCACAAGCCCTAAATGCCAATTCATCAGTGTTCTTGGACAATTCTGAATAACCGGTTAACCTCTCATTTCTTTCCCAAACTCAAAGCATTGCCGCATGATATGAGTTCAAGACTTGGGATGCTCCTGACCTTGGAGGGAGATACTGAGTAGAGGAAAGGAACAGAGGCTCCACTTCTTTACACTGACCTTCACCTAGTCTGTAGGGAAGATATTCACTCTCCTGGTTTCAAAAATATTTTTAAATGAATTTTCTTTTTGTAATATCTACTGTAAAATAGCATGTATGAGTACTCTAGAATATAGAGTCATACAGATAAGCACTTTACTAGAGTAGTTATTCAAAGGAGGGGAAGACAGAGGAAAAAGGAAAACCTGCTCATTTATGATAAACGTCCCCAAAATGCCAGGCCCTAAAACTACATAATGTTTGTCACAGCACCTAGCACAGAGTCCAACACACTGAAGACATTGAACATGAGAGTTTCCTCTCCTGAGTAGTGTGGAAAGATTCACCTTCCACATCTGTCAATTTCCTTTTAATTCCTCTAAACTAGTCCTGAGCAAATAAAGAAGAAATAAGTCTGATAAGAACTTTTTGTGCCTGCAGAGGCTTGTCTTGGGTACCTGTATTTAACAACTCCACTATCCAACAGCAGAAATAAAAGAGCTGCTTTCAATTAATCTGCAAAAACAGTCTTCTATATCCAATTTAAATCTGGACCTACCCCCATTTTTTCATAACCAACCAGAGCATATACTTAAACAATGGCTTCTTTATAGCTAAAAAACTTAACGATGAGATTCTTTTCCTCGTTCTTTGGGGTTTTTTAAAGTACGTTGGTGCAAAATGAATACATAGACTTCGTATCTTTCTTCCCCAGCATTTTTTCATACAATATCTCCTTTCAGTATTACAACATTTTTCTGGGGTATGAGACCGTTGGAAGAACAGAAAAAATACTGGAGTGAGTTTGGGATTAGAAAGCACAGTTTTAAGTTCCAGGTCTGTTATTTAACTTTCTATGTGGTCTTGGACAAGCATTTTAACTGTAAACTGGCAATAATACCTATCCCGTGGTAACTGGAAAATATGAGAATGCATGCATAAGATCTTCATAAGCTGTAGAAGATATTTTTAAGGAGATAAAAGATAAACTCAATTAACATCACATTATCAACAGCAGAGTCAAAAGTAAACAAATAAATTAGGTCTGATTTTCTAGACAGTGATGCCCTAATAGATATGGAAGGTACCACTGAGAACAGGAGGTCTAAGACTCGCTAAAATTAGACCATGAACACATGTAATTATCAATAACAATCCTACATCATTTGTACCTCCTCTAGAGCTACCCTTTTTTCAATTTATCAGTCACTGAGGTGTTAAAAAAAAAAAAAAAAGGCAGTAAAAAATACCAAGAAAGCCCCACAAAACCTGAGTGTGAGGGATATAAACAATATTACACCAACAGTGGAGAGCTTCCTATGTGCCAAGCACTGTTCTTGGAAGGAAACAGGTAAGCAAATCATATCTAACTAGACAGTATGTTAGGAACACTGGTAAGTGCTATGCACAAGTAAAGCCAAGGAAGGGTACAGGGAGTGCCCAGTGGCAGGGAAGGAAGGCATGGCCTCACTGATAAGGTGACTCAGGAGGTGGCCTGAAGGAACTGAAGAGAGCCGGGGAGAAGAGTGGGAGGAGAACCCAGGGCCCAGAGGAAGCAGTGAGGGAGGGGGAAGATGGTGAGAGACAACAGAGGCTGGGGGAGAGGACAGTTTAAACCTCAGAGACTAGATTTTATTCTGAGATGAGATGCCTTTGGAGGGTTTGGGGCAGATGAGTGACATTTAACTTCTTAGCCGTGGAATCTTTTGTTCAAAGGGATCCACAGAAGATCAATATGTAAAACAGATAAAATAGGAGATGCTCTGGTTAAGGAAGGGGCACCCAGAGACCTACGTCAACTGTTTCCACTTTTCCCCTCTCTCCTCTGAAGCAACAGTTTGAAAATGAGTACAAAGTCTGTAGCATCCAAACTTTCACAGCCTGTACCCCAAGAACTTTATAATCCTGCTCAGTCTACCTTTTCAAAAGGCCATTCCTGGGGAACAGCAAAAAGGAGTAAGTCAAGCTGCTGACACACAGCAGAGGAGCACGAGCGCTGTCAGAAAAATCAGTCCTTCGTGCCACTGCTTATTAACCACCCACCCAGGCACCAGCTGCGACAGTTCCTCTTCCCTCCCCCAACCCCTCAGGTGTTCTCTTTCAGGGCGTCCCTTGAAATTCATTTTAACTTGATTTCACTTGTTTAAAAATGCTCTAATGATGAAAAATGATGAAAAATCTGAAAGAGAAATTATGGAAACACTCCCATTTACCATTGCAACAAAAAGAATAAAATACCTAGGAATAAACCTACCTAGGGAGACAAAAGACCTGTATGCAGAAAACTATAAGACACTGATGAAAGAAATTAAAGATGATACCAACAGATGGAGAGATATACCATGTTCTTGGATTGGAAGAATCAACATTGTGAAAATGACTATACTACCCAAAGCAATCTACAGATTCAATGCAATCCCTATCAAATTACCAACGGCATTTTTTACGGAACTAGAACAAATCATCTTAAAATTTGTATGGAGACACAAAAGACCCCGAATAGCCAAAGCAGTCCTGAGGGAAAAAAACGGAGCTGGAGGAATCAGACTCCCTGACTTCAGACTATACTACAAAGCTACAGTAATCAAGACAATATGGTACTGGCACAAAAACAGAAACATAGATCAATGGAACAAGATAGAAAGCCCAGAGATAAACCCACGCACCTATGGTCAACTACTCTATGACAAAGGAGGCAAAGATATACAATGGAGAAAAGACAGTCTCTTCAATAAGTGGTGCTGGGAAAACCGGACAGCTACATGTAAAAGAATGAAATTAGAATACTCCCTAACACCACACACAAAAATAAACTCAAAATGGATTCGAGACCTAAATGTAAGACCGGACACTATAAAACTCTTAGAGGAAAACATAGGAAGAACACTCTTTGACATAAATCACAGCAAGATTCTTTTTGACCCAGCTCCCAGAGAAATGGAAATAAGAACACAAATAAACAAATGGGACCTAATGAAACTTAAAAGCTTTTGCACAGCAAAGGAAACCATAAACAAGACCAAAAGACAACCCTCAGAATGGGAGAAAATATTTGCAAACGAATCAACGGACAAAGGATTAATCTCCAAAATATATAAACAGCTCATTCAGCTCAATATTAAAGAAACAAACACCCCAATCCAAAAATGGGCAGAAGACCTAAATAGACATTTCTCCAAAGAAGACATACAGATGGCCACGAAGGACATGAAAAGATGCTCAACATCACTAATTATTAGAGAAATGCAAATCAAAACTACAATGAGGTATCACCTCACACCAGTTAGAATGGGCATCATCAGAAAATCTACAAACAACAAATGCTGGAGAGGGTGTGGAGAAAAGGGAACCCTCTTGCACTGTTGGTGGGAATGTAAATTGATACAGTCACTATGGAGAACAATATGGAGGTTCTTTAAAAAACTAAAAATAGAATTACCATATGACCCAGCAATCCCACTACTGGGCATATACCCAGAGAAAACCGTAATTCAAAAAGACACATGCACCCGAATGTTCATTGCAGCACTATTTACAATAGCCAGGTCATGGAAGCAACCTAAATGCCCATCAACAGACAAATGGATAAGGAAGTTGTGGTACATATATACAATGGAATATTACTCAGTCATAAAAAGGAACGAAATTGAGTCATTTGTTGAGACGTGGATGGATCTAGAGACGGTCATACAGAGTGAAGTAAGTCAGAAAGAGAAAAACAAATGTCGTATATTAACGCATGTATGTGGAACCTAGAAAAATGGTACAGATGAACCGGTTTGCAGGACAGAAGTTGAGCCACAGATGTAGAGAACAAACGTATGGACACCAAGGGGGGAAAACCACGGTGGGGTGGGGAAGGTGGTGTGCTGAATTGGGCGATTGGGATTGACATGTATAAACTGATGTGTATGAAATTGATGACTAATAAGAACCTGCAGTATAAAAAAACAAACAAAACAACTAATACAAAAAATAAAAAAAAAAAAAAATAAATAAATAAAAAATAAAAATGCTCTAGTGGCGCAGTGGTTGAGAGTCTGCCTACCAATGCAGGGGACACGGGTTCGAGTCCTGGTCCAGGAAGATCCCACATGCCATGGAGCAAATGGGCCCGTGAGCCACAATTACTGAGCCTGCACGTCTGGAGCCTGTGCTCCGCAACAAGAGAGGCCGCGATAGTGAGAGGCCCGTGCACCGTGATGAAGAGTGGCCCCCGCTTGCCACAACTAGAGAAAGCCCTCGCACCGAAGCGAAGATCCAACACAGCCATAAATAAATTAAAAAAAAAAAAAATGCTCTAGCAATACAGTGTCATCTGCCTCTGCTGACATATCTCCAGATAGAGTCCCCTGTCAATTGATATGGTAGGAAAATTCTTCCTCTACCAGTGTTATTTCTTCTCTCAGTAATGACTTCCCAGTTTGCTCTATTCTAATCCTATGCACCCATCAAAGTTTACTTTGTGAAGCCCTCCTCCCACATTTTGACCCTGAGTTGGAATCCTAAATCTCTGGAGTGTGAAGGGAACTTCCAGGACACCTAGTGCTCTAGTTCACAGCTCATTCCACGAACTAACCCTCTGCAGATCTGGCTGGTAGTCTTCCAGCCTCCATAACTGCTTTTAGTGACATGCACACACTAGCCCTCAAGGCAGTCTATGCTCTTTCAGACGTAAAGTACTTGTGTGGAAATTTCTTTTTACTGATCCAGAACCTGTTTCCTTCTATCACTGGTTCTGCCCTCTGGTTCGAATAGAGGAAAGTCTGCCCTCCGTCCCCCATCCCCTGCATCCAGCATAGCTTACAGTTGGCCTTGTGTTTTTCCCCATTCTGGCTCCACCTCTACAAATGCGGCTGATGCCCCAGCCATCTCACAAGCCATCTGTGGACTCTGCCTTCAACCTGTAATGGTTAGCTAACAGAGTGGCAGGCAGCTCTGGTCTGTGTGTGCAGCCAATTAAGTGTCTGTGTCCCATGCCACTGACTACACCCCTTTCCTGACTCTCTCCTTTGACCTACCCTAGGACTTCTACCCTTAGCCCTGCATTCATCATTCGGTCAATGAGCACTTACTGAGCACTGTCAAGAACCAGGCTAGGGTCTTCCCTGGTGGCGCAGTGGTTAAGAATCCGCCTGCCAATGCAGGGGACACAGGTTTGATCCCTGGTCCGGGAAGATCCCACATGTCACGGAGCAACTAAGCCCATGCACCACAACTACTGAGCTTGTGCTCCAGAGCCCGCGTGCCACAACTACTGAGCCCGTGTGTTGCAACTACTGAAGCCCGGGCACCTCGAGCCTGTGCCCGCAACAAGAAGCCACCGCAATGAGAAGCCTGTGCACCGCACGAAGAGTAGCCCCCGCTCGCCACAACTAGAGAAAGCCCGAGCGCAGCAAGGAAGACCCAACACAGCCAAAAATAAATTAAAAAAGAAAAAAAATTAAGAAAAAAAAAAAAAAGAACCAGGCTAGGCACTGAAAAACTAAAAGTAAATAAAATGTACTCAGCTCATAGAAGAATAAGAGCAAGCTAGGTAAAATAATAAATAGCCGGGGAAGTTGGAAAAGGCGTCAGAGGAGGAGGTGATGCCTGAGCCAGGGAGGAACTGTTTCAACACCCAAGTCTCACACAGCCTTGTGTCCCCTGCACCAAATGGTACAATGCTTTTTGAAGTTCAGCAAATATGTAAATTTGATAAAGTAGAGAAAGCCTGCTCAGCCCCCTGAGCCTCTCCTGGAGGCAAGGGAGGGTGGTCACTGAATCCACAGTCTGAAAGGGCAGTTGCAAAGGTTGACACTGTACCTGGCTACGTACAGTATTGCTCAGGTGGTTGTCCTCCGACATCTGTGCATTCTGGAAGTAGGACAAGGGTGCAGGTAACTCTGTCATTGGAGCAACTGTATAGAAATACTTTTTCACAGAAAACAGAGCCTCTTGGGGTTCTGAAAAGGGAAAAAGAAAACAGTCTTTTGTGCATTACAGTTATACTTTTATTTTGAAACACTTTCATAAGTTACTTTCACCAAAAACAAACCTTTCTTTCATGTGTTATCCTCCAGGCCAAGCTTTCTAAGAACCTCGCAGGCTGCTGTCACTTGCAGGCTCCTGGATTAGGTCTGAAATAGGATTTTACTGGGTTACCCAGAGTTGGTCAAATCCTAGTAAATCCATTCACACCAATTAAATACTTATAAGACTAATTTGTAAACCAGTAATGTATTAATTTGCCAGGACCTTCAACTGACAAACTTGTCAGCTCAAGATACCTTTTGGTAATGAGTAGATCTACTTGGGAAACCAAATATTTTCAATCACAATGATATCTAATGATTTCAGATCTAGAGCAAAGGGAGCTAAATGATCTTAAAGAATGTTCTCATCAACATCCCTCTTCCAATCCAACCTAATTTACATCACCATAAAATTATTTGTCTAGTGCTTTTAATTTTGCAAAATTTCTTTTTATCATCTCATTTTTTTTCTTTACCACATGACCCAAGGCAGGGTAAACAGGTAACATATCTATTTTACAAAAGCAAAAGGGGACCCAAGTTCAGTGACTTGCTTAAAAGCACACAACTGGGCAGACCAGGACCAAAATCGCAGACTCCTAACTCCCAGTCTCTCCTCTGCATCCTGGCACAGCCTTGCTGACACACATCATTCTGTCTCCCACACTTCAGCCTCCTGGGGGGGCCACACTCCCATTTGCCTGTCTACCTGAATTTCCATCAGCCAATTCTTTATGACTTCAACTATCCTCTTCATTGAAAGTCTTCAGAAATATTGAAGGAAAAAAATCTGTTTGCATACCTAAGCAGTATTCTAATTCACTTATAGTATCCAAAACACTACCATGTACATATTTACATGAAAGCATTTTGTCAATGTCTTGTTTCATTTTGACTTTTAACTTCAGGATCTTCTACACTCTAAATATTCTACTTTCTTATTCTAATGATTTTTTCATCAAAAATACATAAAGCAACTTTTTCCTCCAGTAAAGGTATTGACTTCCAATTAACCTTTAATTACCTATATTTGGATCATTCAAATCATAACAAATTCTTAATCAAGATATGCTTTCCCTTTTATCCTACATGCTTTTTTTTTTTTTATCTTGGCCACGCCATGCGGCATGCAGGATCTTAATTCCTCCACCAGGGATCAAACTCGCGCTCCCTGCAGTGGAAGCGCAGAGTCTTAACCACCGGATCGCCAGAGAAGTCCCTATCCTACATGCTTTTAAATACCGTGCCTGGGACTTCCCTGGTAACACAGTGGTTAAGACTCCACGCTCCACAGGGGGCTGGGGTTTGATCCCTGGTCAGGGAACTAGATCCCACATGCATGCCGCAGCTAAGAGTTCACATGCCACAACTAAAGAGCCGGGTGAGCCACAACTAAGGAGCCCATCAGCCACAACTAAGGAGCCCGCCTCCTGCAACAATTTTAAAAATAATAATAATAAAATAACTAAATACTGTGCCTACCTTTCTCCACCCCTCCAACTTCAGCCCATAGTTAGCTGGCATGAGATCAGAGGATTGCTAATTAATATTAACTAAACATGATGTACTTATGCAATTCTGTTTTAAATATGTAATGTTAATTTGTTTTAAAAATACAATGAATTAAAATTAAGAATAGATTCAATAGTTACTTTTACGGAGGTTAATCACTGGGGGGGTACACAAGAAGCTTCTGGGGGTATTGGTAATGCTTTGTTTCTTGATCTTGGTGCTAGTTACAGAGAGGTTTCAGTCCGTGAAAATTCACTGAGTTGTACACCTACGATCTGTGCACATTCCTATATACTTCAATTTAAAAAGTCAAATAGATTTTTGTGGGTGTAAACCTATATTTAGGGTTTGGCAATATGTATGTCAGCTTACCCAAAAGGGAAGTGGATTCCAATAGAACAGTTATATTTTCAAAGTATTGAAAGTAAATGTCCTGACCTATGCTTCTATATTTTTAAAAGTTGACTATCTAATTGAAAATTTAACATTAATGTAGCATTAATGATCAGCAACACAGCACATATTATTCCCTTCTTTTTCACAAAAACATTTAGTACAGCACCTACTACCTCAGCTAATGCAGAAATGCCACAGGATGGCAAACAGAAAAAGTTGCAACTGGTTACCTCCACTGGCTGCTCTGAAGACTATACCACGTCATTTAAAGTACAGCTCTAGGGCTTCCCTTGTGGCGCAGTGGTTAAGAATCCGCCTGCCAGGCTTCCCTGGTGGCGCAGTGGTTGAGAGTCTGCCTGCCAATACAGGGGACGTGGGTTCGGGCCCTGGGCTGGGAAGATCCCACATGCCGCGGAGCGGCTAGGCCCGTGAGCCACAATTGCTGAGCCTGCGCGTCTGGAGCCTGTGCTCCGCAACAAGAGAGGCCGCGATAGTGAGAGGCCCGCGCACCGCGATGAAGAGTGGCCCCCACTTGCCACAACTAGAGGAAGCCCTCACACAGAAACGAAGACCCAACACAGCCAAAAATAAATAAATTAAAAAAACAAAACAAAAAACAAAAAAAAAATGATGTATTAAAACACGTTTATTGTGAGTTATTATTAAAAAAAAAAAAAAAAAAAAGAATCCGCCTGCCAATGCAGGGGATACGGGTTCGAGCCCTGGTCCGGGAAGATTCCACATGCCACGGAGCAACTAAGCCCGTGCGCCACAGCTACTGAGCCCACGTGCCACAACTATTGAATCCTGTGCGCCTAGAGCCCGTGCTCCACAACAACAGAAGCCACCAGAATGAGAAGCCCACACACCGCCACGAAGAGTAGCCCCCGCTCGACGCAACTAAAGACAGCCCGTGCACAGCAACGAAGACCCAATGCAGCCAAAAATAAATTAATTAATTAATTAAAAAAAAAAGTACAGCTCTATTACAAAAAAACCCTTAGAAATCTGTCACTGATATTCTCATACAATCCCTCAGAAACAAAACCAAGTAAGCAAGACAGTGTTAGCCAAACAAAACAAGCAAAAGGCAAGAAAAGGCGATGCAGGCAAAAATAAATAAAAAGTAAATAAAGTGTAGTACATTTACAGGTAAAATATGAGCAGAAGAAAAGTGATTGTTCATTCACTAAACAGGAGTTTACTGGCTGTCTACTTATATCAAAACTCAAAGACAGACACTGAGAGGATTTAATTAATTATGTTCACTTTACCCATTTTACAGATGAAAACAATGTGGCACACAGAAGTTCATGAACCTGCCCAAAGTCACATTCAGTAAGCAAAGGAGCAAAGCAAAGGTTCACGTATTACACTACTTTGCCTCTATATAAAATTTCATCCCTGCCATCTCGGAGTTTATAATAGTGAGCATTAAGACACACTGAGCTGATTTTTTTTTTTAATTAATTTATTTATTTACTTTTGGCTGTGTTGGGTCTTCGTTTCTGTGCGAGGGCTTTCTCTAGTTGTGGCAAGCGGGGACCACTCTTCATCGCGATGCGCGGGCCTCTCACTATCGCGGCCTCTCTTGTTGCGGAGCACAGGCTCCAGACGCGCAGGCTCAGTAGTTGTGGCTCACGGGCCTAGTTGCTCCGTGGCATGTGGGATCTTCCCAGACCAGGGCTCGAACCCGTGTCCCCTGCATTAGCAGGCAGATTCTCAACCACTGCGCCACCAGGGAAGCCCTGAGCTGATTTTTATTACTAGTAAAACTATTGCTTTGACGTAAATTAGATCTTAAAAAAAAAAAAAGTAGTAAATGAGATCTTAAACTTCAATAACTGGTCTAACTAGAAATTAAAAATTAGTGCCAGGGCTTTCCTGGTGGCGCAGTGGTTGGAAATCTGCCTGCCAATTCAGGGGACACGGGTTCGAGCCCTGGTCTGGGATGATCCCACATGCCACCGAGCAATTAAGCCCGTGTGCCACAGCTACTGAGCCTGTGCTCTAGAGCCCACGAGCCACAACTACTGAGCCCGTGCGCCACAACTACTGGAGCCCGTGCTCTACAACAAAAGAAGCCACCGCAATGAGAAGCCTGCACATGGCAATGAAGAAGAGCCCCCGCTCGCCACAACCAGAGAAAAGCCCGTGTGCAGCAATGAAGACCCAACACAGCCAAAAATAAAATAAATAAAATAAAATAAATTTATTAAAAAAAAAACAACTAGTGCCAAAAGCATTCCCAATATACAGTCCTGGTACTTATTATTTTTTTTTTTTTTAAAGATAAGCTATAATGAAAATCTGGTCATTTTAATTTAAGTGGTTCCCATTATTAATCTTATGCTTATAGGATCTGTCCAGCTATTAAAAGAAATCACACAAACTGATTATCATACTGGAGCTTTCTCAGACGAATCTTGTAAGAATCATCTATAATACAGTAGTCACTTTAACATATTCCAATACTATAGTCGACCCAGAATGAACCAACCGCAGATCAAAAATATTTGAAAAAAATTCCAAAATTAAGTAAAACTTAATTTGCTTGTGCCAGCAAATAATTACAATAGTATTTACATTGTATTTACAACTATATACATACCATTTCATTGTATTAGGTATTATAAGTAATCTAGAGATGATTTAAAGTATACAGGAGGATTTGTGTAGATTACATGCAAATACCATGCCATTTTACATAAGGGACTTGAGCATCTGAGGATTTTGGTGCCCATGGGGGTAGGGGGTGGGGGGAGTCCTGAAATCACTTCTCCTCCACCCCCACCCCCTCAACCACAAGGGACGACTGTATTTAAAAGACACATCTGTATTTACATGTAAAACACTATGGCTCAGGCAAGGTGAAAGAATTTGTCAGTGTACAATTATGAGGCAAGTAACACCAGTTCCAGAACCCAGATCTTCTGATGCCCAGCCCAGGTGTTTGCCAGTTCAACAGGAGAAAGCTCATGCCTCCACTGATGTGTTGAAGATCACAATGCCGCAGGGTGACTCTCCCTGGAAGAGCTGCTCTTTACATGGAGCTCAGTAGGAAGCAAAGGTAGGCAACAGGGTTAGCTAGGTCTTCAGTCAGGTCTGGTGAACAAACAATCATTGTTGGTACAAAGAAAGGGGCAGGCAAAGCTGAATTTGATTCTGGTCCAGTAACAGCTGAAAACAATTGATGACTGCACGGAGAAAGCCAACGACCCACTGTTCCCGGACCCACTGTTCCCGCAGCGTGGCAAAAGACACCAGTGTACTTTGTAACATTCTTAACAGTGCCCTGAGAACAAGAAAAGATAGTTGTTGGGAAGTGAGGATCTTTCATGTGACCTGGATTGCACAGGGAGTGGGAGTAGGAATGTAAGTAGATTTTGGTGTTTTCTCTCTCTGGCCACCTGCTAAAGATTTTCTGAGACTGATAACAGCACAACACTCGAATTCACTGCCATCCATTCCCTTTCTCTCAAGACACTTGCTCAATCAGACAAAAGGAAAAAGAAATCCTTCTCTGATGGGCAACTACAATTTCTTTCTATTATATACAAAGACTAAAAAAAAGCTCCAGGAGAATACAAATAATCTCGAAGTTCAGATGTGCTGAACAGAAAAGTCTATCTAACCAGAAAACCTTCTATCCATCAGCACTTCGAAAAGTATCACAGGAGCAGGGTTTAAAATCCCAAAAAGGAGCTTATTAAAAATTCCATTTAAGGAAACACCAACAGAAAAGTACATTTCTGCCTCTCACTACATCCCAAGGTAGCAATTTTTTTTTTTTTTTTGGTCATGCCATGTGGCATGTGGGATCTTACTTAGTTCCCTGATCAGGGATCAAACCCGTGCCCCCTGCATTGGAAGTGTGGAGTCTTAACCATTGGACTGCCAGGGAAGTCCATCCAAGGTAACAAATTAAAATAAATAAAAATAACTTGAAATTAATTTAAAACTTCAGGAATACAGCCTAGAAAGACCCTCAAAATTTTAAGAGGCTAGGAGCAAATAATTTCCCCAGCCCTACAAGAGGCTTTGTGAAAGTGGTAGGCTCTAAAAAGAGCAAGGATAGTGATACATCCTATTTGGTGATTTTTTTCCCCTCCTTCCTTCCCACTCTACTTCTGTGAACCATCTGTGGTAGATTAGATTATTATTCAGCAAATATTCACTCCCTCCCCCAGCATCCCCAAGGGAGGAATACTTCTCTCCAGTGATGTTGAGCTTGGCTCTGTGACTTGCTTTGGCCTCAAGGTAGGTGCAGTCTACTACCCACTCCAGGCCTTTGGGCACAATCTTATGACTTGCTTTGGTCGATGGGGTCTTGGCAGATGTGGCACAGACAGTTAAACTGTGCTTGTGCAGGTGGCCTTGCCTTCTGTACTTCTGCTGTTCCCTCACGAAGAACTTACTTTGGGTAGCCACTGCCCCTTCAGCCTGGGCCCCAGAACAAGACAAGCAAAGCAGAATTGCCTTAGCTCTCCCCTTTAAGCAGAGCGAGAGCTAATGCTGTAAGGCAGCGGTCCACAACCTTTTTGGCACCAGGGATCGGTTTTGTGGAAGACAACTTTTCCAAGGACCGGGGGCGGGGGGATGGTTTCAAGATGGTTCAAGCGCATTACATTTATTGTGCACTTTATTTCTATATAATGAAATAATTATACAACTGACCATAATGCAGAATCAGTGGGAGCCCTGAGCTTGTTTTCCTGCAACTAGATGGTCCCATCTGAGGGTGATGGGAGACAGTGAAACCCAAAGTGTGTTGCTTATCCTTTCAGTTTTTTCAGGAGCTTTTGGATTTGAGAATCGTGGATATGGGACCATGGTTCTGTATTATTATAGATTCTTTTCCCCCCCAAATTTAATTTCTACATAGAAGATAAAATTACCCTGAGTCATTGTATCAAATTTGTTGTGGAAATGGGTAGAACACAACTAATCTTTAATGAAGAAAATGACTATTCACACCTAATTAATTTGTAAATCATTGACTATACTCAGCAATACTTGCATTCTCTCATTTGCTTTAGATCAACTTAAGGAACTGTACAAGGCATTGTGAAAACCAAACATTAATACCCTTTAATCAACAAACACTTATTGGGTTTCTTCTACATAACCATACACTGTGATAGGTACCAGGGGTGCCAGTGAATCAGATGATGCTTCTGTTCACCTAAGGAGCTTACTATCTAGAGGGGAAGACAGACAAGTATGTTTTTACATTAATTACATGTTGAAATAAAAATATTTTAAATGTATTGGGTTATATAAAATATATCATTCAAGTTAATTTTACCTATTTCTATCTCAAACATTTTTGCTCATTAGAAAATGTAAAATTAACCTTTGTAGCTCACATTATGTTTCTAATGGGCAGTGCTGCTCTAAAGCTTCAGGTTTTTTCTCCTACAAACAGGCTTAATACTGAAAATCTCTGACAACCTTTTCCTTCCTGAAGCTTCCCTCCCTTCCTCAGTTTTTATGACACTGCACTATGGAGGTTCTCCTCCCACCACTCATTCCCCTCAGCTGGTTCCTCATCCTCTTCCACCCCCTCATTATAAGTGTTCCTAAGGCTCTGCCTGGGCTTCCTTGTCCCCCCTCTTTCCTTAGGCATCTCCTCCACTGCTCCAACATCAACTGCTAAGTCTATTTAAGTGACCCATGTTTACAGCTCCAGGCCTGTCCATGGGATATTTAACTGCTGGCACTTCAAAAGTGATACTTCCGAACTGTTTCCTCATCATCTTCCTCTCTAGACTAGTTCTTTGCCTCTAACTTCCTTATTTCTGTAATTGTCTCCCCCATTCTCTAAACTTAAAGCCTCCTAGTCAACTTTACACTTTACTCCTTGCGCCTCAATTGGCTGTTATGTCCTCTTTATATTGATATTTTTCCTTTCTAAGCTTCTGCCACCACCAAAGGTCAAATTTTCATTATATCTCACCCGGATTATGCAAAAGTCACCTCAAATCTCTTATCCATTCTAGCCCCCACATACCTAAAGCAAAGTTCTTATCACAAAACTTATGAAAAGCAAAGCTCAAAACACCTTTCAAATCTGCCTGGCATCTATCACATGAAGGAGAGGCAGTATCAGCGGGCTCTGAAAGGTTTTTCAGAATACATCCAAAAGCAGTCTCTCCCTGCAATCTGATGTAACAGTAGTGGGAGCGCAGGAGCAGAGGCAACCTGGATCTGAGAGAGAAGAGGACCACATTAGCCTTGCTGACAAATGTTATATCTTTCCTGCTAGAATGATTCTCAGAGACCAACTCCAATCCTCCAGTTCTCCCCAAATGGAAATTCACGCAGCAGTCTAGGACTAGGGGCAGCCATTAACTTAAAACTCGGCACTAGATCATATCCATTCAGAGGAAAGTATGCCCAGAATTGTGGTAACGATCTACCCAAGGACGAGGAGTAGACGAATGGAAAAGCTGATGATCGATGCCGCTTCTATCATCTACTTTACTTTGGGGAAGGCGGGTAGAGGTGAGGGAATCCATCCACTCAATAAATAGGCTCCTTTTCATTATTAAGGGCTTGTTATTAAATGGAGGTGGGAGGGGGTTTAAGTTGGCTGAACCTTGCAAACGAGTTAAGGAGAACTGAAATTGGCTTTTGCAGGTGACTGAAATCATCCAAATGCAAAAGGCTCCAATCTACTTTCCTGTTTTTATCCTCCTTCATAACAGTTATTAAATGTGCACACTGGGTCACTGGACCCTTAGGATCCAGAGGGCCCCTCTTCCTAGTACACCCTCTGATATAATGCCCTCCTCAATTCAACTCCGAGGGTGAAATCCTTTCCATTGTAAAAGATAACGCAAATAACAAGATGCCCTTAACCAGATGTAATCTCTACCTGCCTCAAACTTCAGAGAATACTATGACTTTTACCATGTACTCTGCCATAATTTGCATACTATTCGTATCTTCCATAGTAAACCTTGAACACTTTATTCATCTTGTCCAAAGTAGGCAAGCAATGCTTTTAAAATTATTAAGTTACTTTCCTACAAGAGAAGCAGATATTTATTTGAAAGGAATTTGAGCGGGATGAAAACGTCAAGTATCTAAAATACATGCAAAGCACTGGACATATATGCCTCGTGACAGTCCCGATCAGGCAGACCCTGTTGTATTCCGCCCCGAACTGAGACAGAAGGAACTTAGCCCTGAGTGCCACTCGCTTCCCCTGGACAAGGACACATTCAGGGCATGAGGCGCAGAGTTTCAACAGTTGCTCAACCAGACCCAGCGCCAGGCGCTTCCTCTTTCTCCTGCTCCACGCCAGGCAAGACGGTCAATCCCCGCCCAAGGCACCTGCGCCCTGCGATGTCTTCGGGAAACCAGCACTTCCGGACCAAGGCTGCGAACGGGAACCTCTCTTCAACCTGATCGCGCGCCGCGCCCGGAGCCCGAGAAACGGGCCGCCCCTACTCGTTCTCCACACGGGGTTCCCCGGTGCCCGCCCGACCGCACCCCGCTCCCCATTCTCGAGGACACCGGCTCCGCGGCCCAGACAACGACAAAGGGCCCGGCCCTGCCCGCAGCCACCCGTGTCGGCACCAGATGAGGGGTGTGTTTCTCTCTCCCCAGCTCCCCATCGGGCACCTACCCTTTCCTCGCCGCCACCACCGGCCTCTAGCAGCTGAGGTTCCTTCCCGAGCAGCCGCTGTTTTGTTTCCGATGTGAAATCGCGGCCTTTGGAGCTGCCCGGCCCAGGCCCCGCCCAAAAGGCTTCACCGGTGTCGTCACTTCCGGCCCTGGCGTCGTTGGTGACCGGCCTCCGAGGGGCGGGGCCAATGACGGGGGGCGTGGCCCAGAGGAAGGGGGTGGATCTTCCGGTGGTGAGTGGGGACTGAGGAGGAGGTCCTGCGCTTCCGTTGGCCTTCCGACCCGGAGGGACACCCCGCTCCCCGCTCGGCACCCCCCCGACCCCTGATGGTGCCAGCACCGGTATGAGGTTGTCAGAGATCTACTGCTCTTGGGCTGAGGATCAAAATTTCTACGTAAACTGTACCCAGTGTGTGCTTCTCCCGGCCTACAAGTGCTGGCATCTTAAATCTAACGTTTCTTTCATTTCTCTATAGTCCTATTTGTACAGTGTTTCTCAGTGCGAATCAGCGGCACCACAATCAAAAGGAAGCTAACTTAAATTGTAACTACCTGTGCCCTCCATCCCCTACCCAATGAATCAAAATTTTTGGTGGGTGAGGAGAACCTGAGAAACTGCATTTTAAACAAACATCGTCTGGGATTCTTACGCTCCAAGTGTAAGAACCAGTTTTCCTAGATGGTAAGCTTTCAGAGAGCATAAATTGTGTTATTTTTGTAATCCCAAAACCTAACATAGTATCTGGTACACAGTGAGTTGCTCTATGGTCGTTTGATTTTTGCATCTTCCAGCTTTCCATTCAAATGGCTGTAAAAACAGTACCAATAACTCCCTAAGTAGCATACCACACACATACATTCATCTGAAAGCTAAAAGTTAACATGAATACTATCATGTAAAACCAAAGGTGAACAATAGAGAAATGTTCAAATTCACAGGTAATCAGAAAACTGAAATCAATAACATGGCATCTGGCCAAATGAGATTTTTTTATTTCTCTTAAATTCTTCCCCCAAGATAACCCTTCATATTCCTAGAGCCCTCTCTCCTCCCTGCCCCCCTCCAGTACATGAACGGTTTTAAATAGGTTTCACACACTTTATATTTAAGAACAGAAGTAGCAGTAGCAAGTTTTTCCATTAACAGAGAATGTTGGGGAAATAAAAAGGTTGACACCCCACACAAAAAATTTTTTTTGAAGTTCTCTCTTCCGTCCTCAAACTTCACAAGGGTAGGAATTTTTGCCCGTTTGTTTACATATATTGCAAGTGCTGAGAACAATGCCTAGCACATAAAACAGTTCAATACATTTGTCAAACAAGCATAGGCTAAAACCCATCCATTTGTGAACTAGTTCAATCTCTTTGAATGCAATCTGGGATGTAAGTAGAAAGTGTTAAAATTCAGGTAAACTATTCTTAGAAATAATCTCAATACAAAAATTTTGTGCAAAGATGTTCATGGAGTATTATTAATAGCAAAAATTGGAATGCTAAATGTCCTACAATAAAGTACGGTTCACCCACTTCACCTAATATCATTAAAATTGTTTATGAAGATTATGTGTAACAGAAACATTCTAATCCTGTTAATTAAAAAATAAGACATAACATTAATGCATATGTCAAAACACATTCCTGCAAAAAGGAAATAAAAGTGATTAAAAAAGCAACCAGTGGCTGAATTACTGGACTAAACATACATTTTCCTCCAGTTTTCTGTATTTCTTCACCTTTTTAGGAATATGGAAACCCAGAAAGCGCTGAGGAAGAACCAGTAAAAAGACACAGACTAGAGCCCGCCCCGGAAATGCATATGCTAGCTTTCTGTGTGCTTAGGTGCCCGAGCTACTGAGGGTCTAGGTCCAGACAGCCGAAAAGAGTGTGGTTAGCAAGATGAACAAAGATGCGCAGATGAGAGCAGCAATTAACCAAAAGTTGATAGAAACTGGAGAAAGAGAATGCCTCAAAGAGTTGCTGAGAGCTAAATTAATTGAATGTGGCTGGAAGGATCAGTTGAAGTCACACTGCAAAGAAGTAATTACAGAAAAAGGACTAGAACACGTTACTGTTGACGACTTGGTGGCTGAAATCACACCAAAAGGCAGAGCCCTGGTACCTGACAGTGTAAAGGAGCTCCTACAAAGAATAAGAACATTCCTTGCTCAGCATGCAGCCTTTAAGATTGAATTAGATTGTTGTTTTGTGGTTTTATTTCTGAAAGTAAAACTTGCCATAAATTAGGAATCGATTTCCCAAAATAAAATCCTTTTTTGTATGATGGTATACAGTTTTCAGTAATGTATACAATTGTATAGATTTTTTTCCCCTAAATGTGTTATTTTAATAAATATCTCATGAATGAGTTTGAAGTTTCCTTGGATTTTGGAATAAATGGGACTTTATTAATAATTCATCAGATTTGTTAAGAGAAAAAGTCAAGCAGCTAATATAGTTTAAGTCTTAAGTATGTAAACGTTAAGTAAGCAAATCTCTGTAATAACAATTAAGGAGAGGTAAGCAGCCTCCTCTGATTGTTTGGATGTAGTGTATGCCTCTTTTGAATTCCTGTATTTTATAATATATGTCCCATCTTGTAAAAAAAAAAAAAAAAGACACAGACTAGAGGAACAAGGCTAAAGTGACATCCTAGACACCAACAAAGAAGAGTCCCAAATAGAGAGCAAACATCCATAGTGCTAAGAGGAAAACTAGGGTGTAGCCTCTTAAAAAGCCAGAGTCTCATTTAAGCTATCACCAGTCACCAGTGGAATGGAGAGATACAGACTACTGACTGAGACTTAAGAAATTTGGAAGCAAGATCCTTTTTGACTCACCTCCTAGAGAAATGGAAATAAAAACAAAAATAAACAAATGGGACCTAATGAAACTTAAAAGCTTTTGCACAGCAAAGGAAACTATAAACAAGACGAAAAGACAACCCTCAGAATGGGAGAAAATATTTGCAAATGAAGCAACTGACAAAGGATTAATCTCCAAAACATACAAGCAACTCATGCAGCTCAATATCAAAAAAACAAACAACCCAATCCAAAAATGGGCAGAGGACCTAAATAGACATTTCTCCAAATAAGATATACAGATTGCCAACACATGAAAGAATGCTCAACATCATTAATCATTAGAGAAATGCAAATCAAAACTACAATGAGATATCATCTCACACCGGTCAGAATGGCCATCATCAAGAAATCTACAAACAATAAATGCTGGAGAGGGTGTGGAGAAAAGGGAACCCTCTTCCACTGTTGTTGGGAATGTAAATTGATACAGCCACTATGGAGAACAGTATGGAGGTTCCTTAAAAAACTAAAAATAGAACTACCATATGACCCAGCAATCCCACTACTGGGCATATACCCTGAGAAAACCATAATTCAAAGAGTCATGTACCAAAATGTTCATTGCAGCTCTATTTACAATAGCCAAGACATGGAAGCAACCTAAGTGTCCATCAACAGATGAATGGATAAAGAAGATGTGGCACATATATACAATGGAATATTACTCAGCCATAAGAAGGAACGAAACTGAGTTATCTGTAGTGAGGTGGATGGACATAGAGACTGTCATACAGAGTGAAGTCAGAAAGAGAAAAGCAAATACCATATGCTAACACATATATATGGAATCTAAAAAAAAAAAAAAAGGTCAGAAGAACCTAGGGACAAGATGGTAAAGATGCAGACCTACTAGAGAAGGACTTGAGGATACGGGGAGGGGGAAGGGTAAGCTGGGATAAAGTGAGAGAGTGGCATGGACATATACACTACCAAATGTAAAATAAACAACTAGTGGGAAGCAGCCGCATGACACAGGGAGATCAGCTCGGTGCTTTGTGACCACCTAGAGGGGTGGGATAGGGAGGGTGGGAGGCAGGGAGATGCAAGAGGGAAGAGATGTGGGGACATATGTATATGTATAACTGATTCACTTTGTTATAAAACAGAAACTAACACACCATTGTAAAGCAATTATACTCCAACGAAGATATTTTAAAAAAAAAATTTGTAGAGTACATATTAACTATAAGCTACTCTTTGTGGAATCTCTACTGTAGTGAAAACGAGAGGACCTAAGGTTAAGTTTCTGTTTTCTTTAAAAACGTATTCCAGCCTGCAGGAAGAAAGAAGATAACGGAAACTCCAGAGCAAGGCTCAAGAAACTGCAAACTGTGGTTAGAAACCAGAAACAGGAGTGGGGGAGGTCTTCTGGATAGGAGTACCCATCCTTAATTATAGAAAGCAAAGGTTCAAGATGCATGTCCTCATAAACTGGAGAGCTATAAACTGGAGAGAATGTGCCTAAATGACTTTTTTTTAAAGCATCTTTTTTTTTTATTCATTTATTTATTTATTTATGGCTGTGTTGGGTCTTCGTTTCTGTGCGAGGGCTTTCTCTAGTTGCGGCAAGTGGGGGCCACTCTTCATCGTGGTGCGCGGCCCTCTCATTATCGCGGCCTCTCGTGCGGAGCATAAGCTCCAGATGCGCAGGCTCAGTAATTGTGGCTCACGGGCCTAGTTGCTCCGCGGCATGTGGGATCTTCCCAGACCAGGGCTCGAACCTGTGTCCCCTGCATTGGCAGGCAGATTCTCAACCACTGCGCCACCAGGGAAGCCCTGAATGACTTTTTTAAAGTTAAGCTTTTGTTAACCTTGAGAGTTATTTGCTAAGTAAGAGGGAAAATCAAATGACTTTTACTCATTCATACCTAAGATAGCACTGGAAGTTTTTTGTTTTTTTGCTGTGCCGCACAGCATGCAGGATCTTAGTCCCCCGACCACGGATTGAAACCATCTGTTTCCCTTGAAGTGGAAGTGCAGAGTCTTAACCATTGGACCACCATGGAAGTCCCAGCACTGGAAGTTTAAGAATTATAAAAGCTGCAGTGTTTGTGGTTAAGAAGTGAAGTTCAGTAAAAGAATGAGAAAAATAGTAGAGGGTCCAGACTATCTGCAGTGGTGCATTTATATTTTCCCCAGAAGTGTCTGGAACTTGGGAGCAGGAATGGAGAAACAAATGACCAAAGAAAAAAATGGTGGCAAAAATCAATAGTAAGCAGTGAAAGATGAAGCAGACAGGAAATCCAGTGCCGGACCTGTTAGAGCTACTTGGGGAGAGGGGCTGTTCAAGCCTCTAGAGAGGCTAGAGCAGTCACTAGTCACAAGTAAATAAAGTCAGGATTCAAGGCCAGTTCTTTACACCATAGATTCAGCAAGGCAATCCAATTGATTAACACTTCCCACATAAAAGTAGTTTACCTTTATTTACACATCATTGCTCTGTTTGCTATGGGAGTAAAGTAGAATTGAAAAATGAAAAATAATACTGTCATCAAGACTAGGTGCTTGGCCATATTCTATCTTACTAGCTCTCACATCGTTTTCATTCTTTGCAAGATCTGGCTCAGATTTGGAACAGCTCAAGATGAAGGGCTGGCTTTAGCTTACTCATCTTGCATTTTTAGTCTTAAGTTCTGTATGACTGTCAATATATTATTAAATCTAATTTCCTTCTTAACAAAGAACCTGGGCTCCCTTTAAAATAAAATTTGTCTCAAGAATATACTCAAAATGAAACTTTAATATCTAGCTTTTCCACCTGCTGTAACAATTAGCGAAATCTCTTCACCTGGGTATATTTGCCATTATCTTTTAATTGACAGGGGAAAAAAATGAACTTTCATAGTTTCTAGATTCTACAATGTGAAGTGTTCTCTAGTTTTTCCTTTTGTTATGAGGAAAAAAAAAAACAGGAAAAATTGTTTAGAACTATTTTTAAATTCACAATACGTTTTGCCTCAACAAAGATTTGCTAAAAATGCTTCCTGAGGGAATTTTATTAACAAGCACTTTCCTCTGCCCTTAGGTGGCTATTAGCATCTAGACCATATCTATCCAATGTAACTTTTAGTCAAAATAATGTTCTTTAATCTGCAATGTCTACCCAATATTGGTAACCATCAGCTAAATTTGGCTATTGAGCACTAGAAATATGAATATTGCAAACAAAAAACTGGATTTTTAATTTCAATTTAGTCACACATCACTTCTGAACACTTGAAATATGGCTAGTGTAACTGAAGAACTGAGTTTTAAATTTTATTTAATTTTAATGAATTAAAAAACTTGATAGGGCAGATCTAGACCATGAATTAGATAGAATCCAATATGCAGGCCTCTAGATATCCAACGTAAGGAACACTGTAGCAGTGTTGCAGTGAGTACTTAAGACTATGTGATCTCGGGAATTTCCTGGCGGTCCAGTGGTTAGGACTCCACGCTTTCACTGGTGAGGGTGCAAGCTAAGATCCGGCATGCCGTGCAGTTGCAGCCAAAAAAGAGAGAGACTATGTGATCTCTAAGGTCCCCTCTACATATTACTACCTCTGCTGAGAAGCTTCCTACTATCTATCCCTTTCCTCTCAACCTTGAAGTTAGCTCATCAAGTTTGACAGTTCATATAGTACATTGTATATCTATTAGTGATCCTCGCATTATTTTTTTCTCCACCACTAGACTGTCAGCTACTAGAGAGATCTTGTCTTATTTATGTCTATCACTCCATCCAGCTTAAAACATGAATGGCACATATTAATTGTGCTTCAATGGCAAATATAAGTCATACACAAAAAGACGAAAGCGTTACCTGGCTTAATATTTCAGCTACCACTCTGTGCAAGAGAATCCAAAAGTCATCTATCCAACTAATACATGATGTGGCAGAGTAGGCAGACTTACAGCGTCATTTAATTCAAACACGTGGCTTGAAAAAAATTTTTATTCATTTTTGTTTATAGAAATTATCTTTTCTTCCTGGGCATTTCAGATTGCCATTCCTAATTTAGCCTTCGTATGAGTCAAGTAATAAAATGAAAGGCAAAGAATCTTTTAAATAAAGATGAAAATTAAGCATTCAAATGCAAATAAACAAATATTTCAATAATTTAACAATCACATTTCGAAAAATCTACCAGTTTATCAAAAATTATAAGCTCACCTTGGTCGATAGTATGAATGTAATAGTAATAATTCCTGGGTTTAAAATATACACATGTGAATTTCCCTAGTTTTCTGCCTGACACTTAGACTGCCTATTTCTTTGCCTGTTTGGGATTCCTTCTAATACCTTACTTTAGCTACTGGTATTCACAAATCAATTTCACCATCTTTTGCTAAGCAAAACAATTTCTCAATTTCATATTAATAGAAGGCTGAAATATGACTTGGAAAAATGTGTAACCACTTTGACATAAAACCTTTCAGCAGTTTTTGGGTAGAAAGTGGAAATATTCATAGAACTTATTTGAAAGAGCTGGGTAAATAAGCCTCATATACATATTGTATACCTGCTTACATTTATCTGCATTAAAATTTTTTCTTCATATTAAAGGAGAAAAAAATGTTAATGATGTTTAGTCCAACTTGACTCCTGAGCTCATTGTTTTCTCAGTTTGTCCACCATATCTAGTATCCATGCCTGATTAGTACCTGAAACTGCACTCTCCACAAAATAATCATCGGCCTCTACTATTACATATCAGGAAGTGCAATGGTAAGATTCAGAGTGAGTAACAACATAAATTTCTCTCAGGAGAAAATGTGCTGGGGCTGGCTGGGAATAAAGCCTAGAATATTGGAGTTGTTCTCAGGCAACCTTTTTGGAAGACTACTTTATGTTCATAAACATAAATAATACCTACCTCTTTATTTGCCTCAAAAAATGTTTTTCTCCTTAAAATGAACTTAAAAAGAAAATTAAGCTGCATTAGTGCGGTCTATTAGGATAGAACACTAGTACTGAGTAGACACTTTAAACTGCTAATCAAAGTAGTCCTTGGATCACTTAGCACTGGCAACATGTGGTAGCTGTTGAGAAAGGCAAACTCCCAGGCCCACTCTAGCCCTAAGTCTGCATTTTAACAAGATGCCCCAGGTGATTCAGCTGCATGTTAAAGTTTGAGAAAAACCACTTTCTTCCTGTACACAGATATACACATTTAAAATTATTTTATTTACAGGGTCAAATGAGGAAAAAGCACATTGGTTTCCTAACTGCCACATCAAGAATGGTTGTCAAGACTTTCATCTAATTTTGTAACAACCTGAATGGGCAATATGGATTAACTAAGGTTTCCAAGTTGAAATAAACCTATGGACAAATGGTAAAGACAACCCAGAAAGTTCAAGCAATTTAGTTAAAAATTTTCTTATGTGTATTCTTCCTGACACTACAATATGCCAGCTTATACATGTCCAGTTCTTTATATACAAACCTGAAAAATAAGAACTCTGAAAACCCTGAAGTTTAACCTTTGTGGCAAAACCTGACTTGAACTGACATTAAGCTATTAATGTAGTGGTCTTTAACCCACTGACTGTGATCATTCCTGTTTTGCTGCAGAAATGTTAATGTATAAATTTGGGATCCTGACACAAATCTCACCGGAAGTGTTACGCAGTATATGGTATGTGCCCCCAAGGGTTTCACACAAGGGCCCTTTTAAGGTAAATGTAATTGAAAGAGCAGAAGAGACCAAAGCAAGGAAAATTAAATCTACCTGAATAAACTTCCATGCTAATGCTGGCTAAATAAAAACAACCTAATATGATGCCTTAGAAGCAATAGTATGGTAAGAGAAGATAGAGAGCCATAATAAACTGCTTGAACAGGGAGTTATGCTGGGGGTCAATCTGAGAAAAGGCTAGTAAAAGAATTTGTAAATGGCAAGGAGCATGTTTCTAAAATTTTCCCTTCAGAAACCACAATTTAAAATATTATAACACTAAAGGAGGGAATATCTCCACAGATGTCTAGATTAATCCAAAATAAGGCAAACGGCCTCTTTGACCTTTAGTTACTAATACTCAAAAATTGAGTCCGTCAAAAATTCAGCCCATATTTTCAAGTTAAGTTTCTAGTATGCACCGCATAATTACAACATGATGCCATTTATTTAACAAGACTCTGAAAGAATGAGTCCCCAAGATCAAATATATACATTTTTAATATTTGAAATATTTACATAATGGAACCATGTCATGGTCCAATGTTAAGAACAGTGTTTTCAAATGTCCTCTTAAGATTAAAAAAAATCTAGTAACTCAAGCTCAGTTATGCTTTTTATGCTTTTTTTTAACACCCCCTCCCCTGCCCAATCTTTTTTAAAAATAAATACTCAGACACAGGAATAGCTGCACCTAATTTCTGTTAAGAACTATTTAAAACTTGTTACATTTTCAGGCAATTTTGCTCCCTGGTGAATTTCTGATCTACAGTAAAGAAAGCCCCATGTATGTCTCTAAGAACACCATCAGTATGTTTTTAAACTTTGATGAGCAGAGGTAAACAAGGTGTGTGCCTGCATATACACACACAAGATAGAAACCCTTTACAAAACAAAAAACTAGTGGTAACTGCTTTAAACGATTTACTTTATCCTCAGAAATAAGATGTAAACTTCGTAAATTGCCATGCTAAATTCCTATTGTATTTTGCCAAACATTCCTAGTCTGTAAAATTGCCTAATTTTATCTTTTGCTTATTTTTAAAAAAGATTTTTTTCACTTAAGCTTTTTTTTCTTTAAACAAAGGGGTACAAAATTAAACCAAGGACCAATTAGTGCAAAAAATGCATTAAATAAAGCTCTCCAGAATCTAAGGATCTGCCTCATACCTGAACAATGAAATCAGGGGGGAAAACCACTGTGACTCACTCTCCCTTAAAAGAGAGGCTGACGCAGCCAGCTTTCAACAGAAAAACCCATTCCGTTCAACAGACTGTTGCTTGCCACAAGAGAATACCATACTCCGGGAGACTAATAACCTAATTATCCCAGACATTTGGGTTGGCACAATACCATGTTTCCTTTACAATTCTAGTCTTCAATTAGGAAATGTTTCAGGGAAACTTCCAAAGCAAATCAGGGAAAAGTAAGACTTTTATACATACATTCACACAAACACATTCATACAGAGATACAGTAGGAATGGATTGTCTGCTACTTTTCGCACTCTAATTTTAAATTCCATGCCATCATGAGGGCCTGCCATTTTTGATCAAGGGGGTAAGGGTAATAGGTATGACTGGTATACTTTCAATTTAAAATCGTTCATGTTGGTGCCTATACAGTACAGTTCAATATTAAGTGCAATTCTGCAAAAGAATTGGGGAGTCATTTTAATATTTACAAGGAACAAATCAGCAGAACAAAATTATATCAGGCTGTGTACAGTAGCTGCGGCTTATAAAACATACCAGTAATTTGTACCTGGTGAGTATAAAGAGAACCATGGTAGGATTCAGATGTCTTTACAACCAAGGGAGTACACATGGCATTAACAAATTAGAGGACAAAAAAATTCACATTTTCTACATTAAAAAAAATTACAGATCTCACAAACGCCTTTGAAGACAAAAAAAAAAAATTTAAAGTCCTTTGAAGGGTGGGAAAGAAGAAATCTGAAATGGAACTCTAAATGTAAAAAGAATTTTACTTCACAAGACCAATTTTCTTGGCTTCTGTTTCATATATCAATAATCTCCACATCTTGACTATAAAAACTTCTGCTTCTTCATCAAGTACCTAGAAAAGGAAGAAGACAAAAAACAGTTACACACGTAACAGAAGCAATCATAAGCATCTCCCAACAAGGTGACTGGAATAAAAAAGGCTTTTATCTACCAACAAGCACTTATTTATACATGTCTTGAAAAACTACTTCCTGAGGAAAGCAAATGTTTGTTATAAAGAACATAGTAATTTAGACAGAACTGGTTATATAACTACATAATACTTAATACAGAGTATCTCATTTACCCCTCCCCAAGAACCTCACAATCTTAACATTTATTGAGCACTTATTACATAAGTGACACTGAAATATTAAATGAGAATATATGTATAGCATTTTAATATAGTATCTGAGATAGAGTAAACAAAGTGAACACTATCATCACAAGGGACACAAGACTACTGAATAAATAAAAGGTCTTTTTCTCCTTGGCAAATCAAGTTATTTTTTCTATCTACCTATGAGTTAGTTGCATCATGTCCTCACCACTGCACTACTCCTGCCCTCATCACCCACACATATGTGGCACTCTACACCAGGGCTGCTGTGCGGTAAACTGGAATAGCATGCTTCCTTCTACAGAAGGCAGCAATGACTGAGTTCCAGGGTACCACGGTCATAATGGCATCTGGCCTAATGCTGCCAAGACTCTGGAGAAGCAGGCCGGGTTAGGAGTTAAGCAAACCAGATCTCTAGCCAGACTACTTGGATTCAAATAGCTCTTCTACCTCCTATTAGTTATGTGTTCTTGGTTGGGTTACTTAATCACAATGAGCCTCAGTTCTCTCATCTGTAAGATAGAGGTTATAGTAGCTATGTCATACTGCTTCTACTGTGGGAATTAAAAGAGTTGATATGTACCAAGTGCTTTGAAGAGTGCTTATTAGTACAATCAGTAAGTACCTAAGACAAGCCAGAAATGGATTTTCCTCAGAAATTTCCTTACATTTCTCAGTGGTGACAAATAAAGAACTTAAATAAGATATCTATGAGCCAGACTTAACCCATAGTTGGAAAAAAAACTATGCTGTGGTAATTCCCTTGTGGTCCAGTGGTTAGGACTCCATGTTCTCACTGCCAAGGGTGCAGATTCAATCCCTGGTCAGGGAACTAAGATCCCGCAGCCAAAAAAAAATGAACTACACTGCAACACTAATTAATGAGGAATTGAACCCAGGTACAAAAATGCACCAAAGTTCATTAACTTACATAAAATGAGGAAAGGTACAGTTTGAAAAAGTCAGATTTCTAATAAGAGCAAAATACTACTGGAGCTAAAATTTCAATCTCATTTATTCAAGAAATATTTAGAGGGTCTATGAGCTATTACCAGAACTGGCTGACAACACTAGCTCAATTGGTTTCCTCCCACTCTGATCAACAATGAGCCAGAAAATAATCAAAAACAATATAAGCGAATAAGCGGTAGAGTTTAATTATACTCTAAATATCAAACTATTTCAACAGATCAAAACAGATTAATAGTGACACATGACATCTACACCAACAGTGATTATACCTCTGCCAAGGCCACAAACCAGAACACTGATTTTTTTTTTTTTTGGCCATATGGCTTGTGGGATCTCAGTTCCCCGACCAGGGATTGAACCTGGGCCCTTGGCAGTGAAAGTGTAGAGTCCTAACCACTGGACTGCCAGGAATTCCCTGATTTTTTTTTTTAATTCCTTAACTCAGGCCTAACTACAAAACCCTCTCTTCGCCCAAGAATAACTTTGTGAAGAGGCTGGAAGGTCAAGGAAGTTCAGATTGTATCCCTAAGGACTGGGATCTATTCACATTTCTCCTCTCATCTGAGGCTCAGCATTATGGCATCAAACTTTTCACAAACGGTTTTTCAGGAATTTTAGACAACAGATGCATTAGGCTAGCTAGGCAGCAGAAAACTAATGTCATCTGGCTTTAGACATCATATAGTGCTTGGACACATAACATCTTGACCTTAGAGCTCCTTTTAGTTAGGCACCCTCCTATGCCACTCCCTGACAACTTTAATTGCAGCTCAAAATGAAAGTTTCTCTGGTCACCTATCATCTCACATCATGCTTGACGTTTCTTCTTCCTCTCTTACTCTTCTTCCCGTTGCTACTTTCCCACTCTGCCCTTTAGACCCTATTCCACTTTATGCTAACCATCCCCAACTTCTTTAATTAGACTTTTCATCTCCTTACCTTACCTGAAAATGTGGTACGCCCCCTAAAGACCCTGACACCCCTGTGGCCTTCTGAGAAAGTTCCTCACTTTCAAAGCTTTAGTCTCCACAAGAGAGGGGAAGCTGCTGGATCTTCATTGTTTCTCTCCTTATAAACAATAACTCCACTGAGGTTCGTGAGATCTCATTACACCACCGGTTCACTCCAACAGCAGCTGTCTAGTAAATATCTAGTCTTTCATCCACATTAAGTGAGTGCTCTGGCAGCTGGTTCTTGTATTTCTCTCCAATCCCAGTCCCAAAACACAGTAATTTCTATTTCTGTGTGTTATAACCCAGCTTAAAGTTCATTGATATTCTAAACAATGACATCAACTCTGCCCCATAAACTCTCAAGGCCATACTTCACACCTTGCCATCATCTGGATTAATTTACCAATTGTATTCTTAAACATTCTACTCTCTAACTAAACCTCTCTTTCCAGTTATTTCGTTCAAACACATCTCCCACAGCTTCACTGGAACCACCAGTCCTTGATTCATTCAGACCACCAACTCTGTTCTGACCTTATTTCCTTTTCTTCCTAGACTGGAGTTCACAGTCCATTCAATCACTCTCTCACCTTTATCATCAATTCTCTTTCTCCTTCCTTTTCTCACAAAATCAATGCAACCACAACCACTAACTCTAATATCCAAATTAAATGCAATTTGGGATTTGATGTTTAACTACTGCCAACCCAACAGACACCTGCCCAAGTGACAAAAGAGTAATACAATCTTCAAGTCTCAGTTTACATGGTAATTCCTGTGATGGTTTCCCTAACTGCCCTCAACACCTAACTACTCTATCTCCTCTGCTCCCATGATCATTTTTATATATCCCCATTATAATAAGGATATTACAGTATCAATATTGGTACACCTGTTTCCCTGCTGGTTCTTTAAGGGCAGATATTCCACCTTCCTGTGCTTCTAGCACATTGCTCTACCCAGTAAACACTTAATAAATGGTCTCTAAATTTATGAATAGATTCAGAATTTCTATTTATACACACAAACACCAAAAACAGGGGAGGGGAGAGAATGATAAAAAAAACCCGAACTCTATTGTTGTCTAATAATATCCTACTATGAACGCCTTTAACCTCTTAATGCATGTTCAAATTTTAATTCAGGCCCATAAAGATTCTGTAACCAACACAGGGAGAAATTCAATCAAATTCAGAGAAGTTAGCTTGTTCACACTGATACTAACTTAAAAATTTTTTTCACATCTTTATTGGAGTATAAATGCTTTACAATGTTGTGTTAGTTTCTGCTGTACAACAAAGTGAATCAGCTATATGTATACATATATCCCCATACCCCCTCCCTCTTGAACCTCCCTCCCACCCTCCCTATCCCATCCCTCTAGGTCGTGGCAAAGCACTGAGCTGATCTCCCTGTGTAATTAAAATATTAACAACAGTAAATTTCTAACTTACCATGGCAACATCATCTAAAATGCTCTGAGGTGAACTATGAGCCATAACCTAAGAGAAAAAAAAATAACTGTCACTTTGAAAATAAATAAAACGTTAGCAATACAGTAAAAAAAAAAAAATTTAAGGTACCTTCAAACTAGTATTAGAATTTCTTGTGACTTTAGAACCTTTCTATAAATTTCTTAATTCCCAGAATCTCCCTCTTTTCAATAAAAGTCTGACACTAAAACCTGGGATCTTAATCATCACATTATTTGTCTTCTAATTCAAATCCAGACTTATAAGTGTTTATGCTACAGTAATGACAAGTGGAAAGGGTCACTTAAATTAGCTATGCTTAATGTTAAAAGAGCAGTACTGTTAGAAAAATACCATTTCCTTAAAATGCAATTAGCTATTCCTTTATAGAAATACCTTGCCTTCAGGGGACAATGAAAGGATGTGGTATACCTTGGTGGTTAAGAGCATGAGTTCTACAGGCTACTTATCATGTAACCATGGTCAAGACATGATCTCTCCCTAAGCTTCAATTTCTTCATGTATTGAATGGGGATACCGTTAGTAACTTCCACTTCCTAAGGTTGTTGGGAGGTTTGAAGAAGATGAAGTTTTGTAAAATGCTTAACACCGTACCTCCCAGGAAAAAAGCCTGGCACACAGTAATCAGTCAGTTAACACCACTATTATGCTATGAAGGGCACTACTTTCTTTTCCAAAGGATGGATGACTGACAAAGAATTGAGACAAGCTATTGGCTGTCTCCACAAAACCTCAACTGTACTTCAGTAACATTCTAACCATTAAGATAAGAAGGGGGTGGCAAGGCATTCTCAGGGGCAGGGAGAGAGCAAAATTGGCAGCAGCCAGCAATTCTGTCCTCTCTGACCCTCTGAAATGAAAGCATGCAGCGTGGGGTCTGAAATAGTATAGAGGGGTTCACTTAAGTAGCCATGACTCTTGTAATTAAAACTAAATTATCACTGACTTGGCCCTGTAAAAATTTTCAATTTAGAAAGTCTCTAACATTTTGAAGTATATGACAAATGTTGGGGAAAGAGTAAAAGACTAACCTTAGAACAAACAAAATCAACTAATGTAGCTTCTTCTTCACCTATGTATTCTATGATTTTTTTATTAATCCATGGTCTAATTCGTCGTTCCATCAATATCTATAAAATAAAGCATGGTTACTAAATTGAAGAGCTTTTTATTGCATTTACTTAAAAAACCTATATAACTTCATAATTTTTCTTAAGGCTAAAATACAGTATGATCATTAACAAGTTGAACTAAGACAGATGTGTATCGAGACAAAATTATTTGCTTCTAATTTATGAAGACCTCAGGTACCACTAAGAATTTCCCCAATAATCTATTATTATTGACCATGTCAAGATTCTAGCCACCTTATCACCCCTATTTGTCATAAACCGAATGAACTGAGTTTGTGTGCTATAGTCAAAACCAGAAACTTGCAATAAAATAATGAAATACAATTTGCTACTCACAGAATCCACAATAGACCAATCCAGGGGATAAGCAAAGAGCTCAGGTTTGGCTGTAGGGATTTTTTCAATGAGACTCTTAATGTGTTTGCGCTTTTCTTCAGTGTTCACAGTGCCTTTGGCAGCATTTTTATCATCTTCACCATAATCCAAGGGAACCAGTTTCCTTTTTCGGGGTACATCATCACTGTCTTCATCCTCAAATTTGTTAAAGACACTATCTACAGGGAGTTTCTTTCTCTTCACAGAATTAGGCTGACCAGGACTATTTGAAGCACCTATAGTAAAAACACTGTATTAGCACAATGACTTAATTTTCAAATGTTACATTTTACAACCCACCATGCCTAAAAAGCAGTGTAAATATACCTCCACAATTCTCAGAGAAAGATCCCAGCTGTAAAAAATAACTCACTACTCACAAGCGCTAGAAAATTTAACTTTTCACTTCTTCTCAGAACTCAAGGCAGCTGCAGATACAGGAGCACTAGTAGAACTATGAAAACTATCATGAGCTAGAAAGGCATTTTTTTTTTAACCAGTTTTCTAACTACCTACCAAGCAGTACATACTTATTTTTTCCTTAAGGCAAAATTTATGTAGTTGTGGCGAGTAGAGGGGGAAAGGAGGAAAAAAGGAAGGAAGGCAATGCTAACATACCCAGTTTAAGACTTAGTCCTATTTTTGGCCTATGCTCCTCAGGTTGTTGTTGATCTGGTGAATTTTCATGAGGAATAATAATACCACAGGGAGACTCATCTCCAGGAGTGTTGGGAGTTGCATTGCCACTGGCAGAGGAAACAGATGGGGCAGAACTGATGGGCCTCAGAGTTGGTTTGAGACAGGGCTTTTGCTCTGGCTCTTCTTCCTCTTCCATGGGTTCCTCTCGTTTTTCTTCTTTTTCTTGCTTTTCTTCTTCCTCTTCCTCTGATTCTGGTTCTTGCTTTATTTGTGGTTGTCTGCGCCTCTCAGCCTCTTGTTCCATCTAAAACCAGAAAATAACCTGGTCAACTGAAACAGACCCCAACTATCTTCAATTCAACCAGCTCTATGTTTTATCTTTCACAAAATCTCTATTTTTCTTTTTCCTTACGAATAACAAAACATTGCCTCCTATAATCAGAAGTAAATCTACAGAATATATTAGGTACTCTGCAAAATGTTTTTTTAGTATTTCACAGAATATATTAGGTACTCTGCAAAATGTTTTTTTAGTATTTCACAGAATATATTAGGTACTCTGCAAAATGTTTTTTTAGTATTTCACATATATTACCATTCTTCAGTGGCTTGTATACACTCTTCAGAGATAACAAAGGTAATTGCTAATAGTTGGCTAATTCAAAATGAAAAAGTATGTTTTTATATCTTTATTAAAGAAATTATAATCAGAAATTTTATTTTATTGGGTTGGCCAAAAGGTTCGCTCGGTTTTTTCTGGCTCTAGTAGCACTTAGTTGTCTTTAACTTCATTCAAAACAATTTTGTTAGGCTGTATGTGACAGCTGTCATATCAGCGTGCATTTAAAAAAAGACATCAAAATTGGTGAATTTTTGTGTAGCCATTTTAATATTGAAGATGGAAGAAAAAAACAACATTCTTGGCATATTACTCTTTATTACTTCAAGAAAGGTTAAAACGCAACTGAAATGCAAAAAAAGATTTGTGCCGTGTATGGAGAAGGTGCTGTGACTGATCGAACATGTCAAAAGTGGTTTGCAAAGTTTCATGCTGGAGATTTCTCGCTGGACGATGCTCCATGGTTGGGTAGACCAGTTCAAGTTGATAGCAATCAAATCGAGACATTGAGAACAATCAACGTTATACCACACAGGAGATAGCCAACATACTCAAAATATCCAAATCAAGCGTTGAAAATCATTTGCACCAGCTTGCTTATGTGAATCGCTTTGATGTATGGGTTCCACGTAAGTTAAGTGAAAAAAACTTAACTGTGTTTCTGCATGCGATTCTCTCCTTAAACGTAACGACAATGTTCCATTTCTAAAACATATTGTGATGGGTGATGAAAAGTGGATACTGTACAATAATGTGGAACGGAAGAGATCGTGGGGCAAGCAAAATATACAACCACCAACCACACCAAAGGCCAGTCTTCATCCAAAGAAGGTGATGTTGTATATATGGTGGGATTGGGAGCCCTCTATTATATGAGCTCCTTCCAGAAAATCAAATGATTAATTCCAACAAGTACTGCTCCCAATTAGACCAACTGAAAGCAGCACTCGACGAAAAGAGTCCAAAATTAGTCAACAGAAAATGCATAATCTTCCATCAGGATAACACAAGACTGCATGTTTCTTTCATGACCAGGCAAAAACTCTTACGGCTTGGCTGGGAAGTTCTGATTCATTCCCCGTATTCACCAGATATTGCACCTTCGGATTTCCATTTATTTCGGTCTTTACAAAATTCTCTTAATGGAAAAAATTTCAATTCCCTGGAAGACTGTAAAAGGCACCTGGAACAGTTCTTTGCTCAAAAAGATAAAAAGTTTCGGGAAGATGGAATTATGAAGTTGCCTGAAAAATGGCAGAAGGTAGGTCGAACAAAAGGGTGACTACGTTGTTCAGTAAAGTTCTTGGTGAAAATGAAAAATGTGTCTTTTATTTTTACTTAAAAACCAAAGGCACTTTTTGGCCAACCCAATAGAACCCAATAGTATACACAATACACAAGAGGCAACTCAAATCCTCAGCCTGGTCATATATAATCATTTTTTATTTCTTGGTAATGGCTGAAGGTGGTAGTCACTTCTGTATTCACAAACAGGAAAAGGAAGAAGTGGCGGGAGGGAGAACTCTGAAGTCAAAGTCCTAAACCAAAATGAACACTCCCCCTGAAATTACAAAATATAATAAAAAATAATCATCATAAAAGCATTATAAACTGGGATGAACACATCAGCAAGTTTTCTGAGCATGAAACAAACAAACATAGGAAAAACAAAAGTAAAAATAACGTATCCTGAACTACACAAAAATTTAAAATCTGTGCATAACACCATTTATCAACTCACAAAGGAAGTACAATGACCATTAAACCATCTGCAAGGCATTCAAACCCACTGGTAATCAGAGAATTAAAATATAGTAATATTCCCCAACCTAAATGTTATAATGGCAAGGATTTAAAACACTGACAATACCACCATGATGATGAAAAAAAGAGACCTGGACTATAAACTGGAGAAATTCTTGGTGGAAGATCATACCTGAAGTAAAAGCACATTAGAAAACAAAACAAAACAGAAAGAGATTCATAGATACAGAGAACAAGCTGGTGGTCACCAGAGGGGAGCAGAATGGGGGGTAGGGCAAAAACGTGAAGGGGATTAAGAGGTACAAACTTCCAGTTATAAAATAACTCATGGGGAATGTAACATACAGCCTAGGGAATATAGTCAATATTGTTATAATAACTTGGTATGGTGACAGATGGTTACTAGACTTATCGTGATCAATTCATAATGTATACACATGTCAAATCACTGTTGTACACTTGAAACTAATATAATACTGTATGTCAACTATACTTCAATAAAAATCTAAAAATGAAAAAAGAGCACATTAGAAAAAAAGCACACGTAACAATATTCCCACTTATAAAACTTATGTGTGAGGGGGGTTATAAGAAATCAGCCAGTTTTTAATATCTTCATTACTGTGTTCTATGTTGTCTGAACTTTCTATCTACTCATGTAAGTACTTAACAGAAAAAAATAACACTATTTCATTTTGAAAAATAAAAGGGACATGTAAGAAGACGTGGTTCCTGTTAATAGCATATAACAGATTTTTTAAAGTTGAGATGAAGAATTTATAGTATCAAGATCTGTGATACACTAAGAACTAAAAACTTTTCTAACATGACACTATTCTTAAAAGCAAGAATGGGTATGCCATGTCCTACGACACAGTCTTTTTCATTTTTAAATGACAAGCTGCTCATGAAAACATCTTTATTTTGGAAATAAAATATTTAGGGTGGTAATGAGAGAATTCAAACTACAAAAGTCATGAGGTGTCAGAGCACACATAGGAAGGACAGTTTCTAGCAAAGTTACATTAAAACACATTCACTTAATAAGTAATACTTCACAGAAATAAAGGAGTAAGACATATAGAAGATGTTGAAAATAAAGCTGTAAATCAATAATATTGATGACTTACATAATAAAATAAAGAAAAATACTAATATCCTCCCCCAAAATAGCAAGATGCATGGAGTGTAAACATTTCCCTTATAAACTAAACTATATCATAGTTGGCTGGCTTAAGATGACATGATAGTCTTAAAAGAATATGGTTAGGGATGTAATAGTATCTTACCCTCTGGAGCTCTGCATCTGGATCCGGGTGCCCTTCTGCCAGAAGGCGCTGCCTGATTTCCTCTAGCTCTTCCTTCTCTCTCTTCCTATCCCGTTCATCCGCTTCCATTTCCTTTTCCCTATCACGCAACCTTTTCTGAAGAGCGCTTCCTCTGCAAAAGTAAATCAGGCCTTATTTAATACTCAGGTCTAAACTACTACACACAATGTCTCCAAAAGCAAGTTCTTTCCATACTAACAGCTGCATGCTAAGAGACTGAAGACTGTCTTAATGCTCTGTATCTGTAGAACACCCAAGACAGTGTGCTCTCTGCATGTTAATGTTTACTAAGTCAGCACTGTCTTGTCACATATCACCATGCCTCATTCTTAAGTCATTCTAAATGAGTATCTACAAGTAAAAAAGTAGCTTTCAGAGGGAAGAATGCTCTCATTTTATACCTATTCCACAGGGAAACTAACAGGTAATCTGTGTTGTCTTGGAGGCCAAGTTGTGAAAAATTAATACAAGGAGTAGTAATATCCCAAATATTAGTTTTGTACCTTTAATTTAAATCAACTCCTTTCCTTGTGGAAAAAAAAAATTAACAGGAGAAGCAGGGCATAATCAAGAGAAAGCACAGGTTCTAGTTAGCACTTTATTATATCTCAGAATGTTGAAATAATGTACTGCTAATCTATGATTCAATAATTTTACTTTGCATTTTCTACAAAGTCAAATCCTTGGCATTCATTCAATTTAAGGTGTTAATCCAATGTTTTGATTATTTCAGCTACAGTGTATTAAATTATATATATTAAATGCATTCACTACATGCCTGTATCATGCCAGGCACATAAGAAAAAATCAAAATATGGTTCATAACCTTAGGGAAATTATAGTTTGGAGTGGAGGGAGCAGAACAAACCAAACAATTTTACCATAGTGCCATAAATGTTAGAAGAATGAGAGCAGTTTAGAAATGCCACGGGAACAGATATCAGGAAATGCAGGCTTCATAACTCTCACTTCATAATAGTATAGCAATTGGGTGAAGGAGGGTGGGAGGGTGTTCAGGTTACTATGTAGCACTCTAGAAATCTTTGAAGACAAAAATCTCTAGGTCACCTTAGATAGTCATAAAGGTAAGTTATAATTTGCTATAAAAATTGAAGTTCTTTAAAACACATGAGGGACTTCCCTGGTGGTCCAGAGGGTAAGACTCCGCACTCCCACTGCAGGGGGCCGGGGTTCGATCCCTGGTTGGGGAACTAGATCCCGCATGCATGCAGCAACTAAGAGCCCGCATGCTGCAACTAAAGATTCTGCATGCTGCAACTAAAGATTCTGCATGCTGCAACTAAGACCCAGTGCAGTCAAAATAAATAAACAAACACACATTTTAATAAATAAATAAATAAAAAATAAAACACAGGAAGAAAAGTTAATTTGTCACAATACTATTATGAACCTTCCTCCAAAGAAGGTGCACAGAGTTATCAATTCTTTTCTAACAGGCCCGGACCCCCGGAAAACAGCATTATCAACTATGGGGATAATTACAAGATGAATTCAAAGATTTCTTTCTTATTCCACTGAGTGAACTTGCACTCTCTTGTAGACAAGAGAAAATACAGCTAATAAAAAGCTGACAGTATGAGTTCATAAAGCAAGGCTTCTTTACCTGTAATATTTGGGATCATCTCTATCATCATCATAATCTTCTAAGAATTCTTTTAGTCGTTTAGCTTCTTTTGCCTTTGAGGAAATGAAGGACGAAGTGTGCAAAATTAACATAAAAGTAATTTAGATTACCCCCTACCCCTTTCTTGGGAACAGATTTTTCTTATCCATACCACTTGAACTTTTTCATTCTCATAAACTTCATATATTAAATGTAAATAACATTAGATTTTTAAAATCTTTTACTCTTAAAAGCAAGTCAGATTTAGGACTTATCCATGAAATGAAAGCCACATATACTGATGGTATGCTACAATAAATTTTCTCTCTGAAGATAAGCTTCAAAGTACAGTAATTTTTTTCTAATCAAACCTAAGCACACCAAGAAAGAAAACTGAAAGTTATCTTATTGAATCTGTTAACCGGACAAAAATATTTTACATTTCGTTTATAGGTAGATGATGGTACAAGTAGTTTTTATGAATTGCAGGATTAAAAATTTAAATCACGTTTATGCATCAATCCAAAGGTAATGCCTGCCTAACTCTGAGTACACAAACCATGAAAGTACATGAATCTCTCCTATTTTTGGAATTTTAAATACAACAACTATTACATTTCACAGAAATTATATCTAACCATTATATACAGACATAAGAAATACTTTAAAGTATTTATAATCTACATCTCTACTATACCAACAATATTATATACAAAGCAGATGTAGGTTTCTGACTACAGTAAAATATTAACACATTCCATCCAGTTCAAATGTTACACCTCTCTAAAGACTTCCCCAATGTAACCATCTATCCATGACGAACTCCTTCCTCCAGACAAAATCACTTTCTCTGTACTTCACTCCCAAAATACTGTGAACACACCATTATCATACCTTAAACACTCTCACACACACAAAATACATCAACTACTTCATCTCTCTGACAATACTACCCAACTGTTTAAGAGTTTGAAGCATTAGTTATTCTTGTACACCCAATACCTAGCACAAAATTTGTCAAATGCATTCAAGTAGATTGTCAGGTAGTGATGACAATATTTACAAATATCTAAATAAAACACAGGGGACTTCCCTGGTGGGGCAGTGGTTAAGAACCTGCCTGCCAATGTAGGGGACACAGGTTCGAACCCTGGTCCGCGAAGATCCCACATGCCGCGGAGCAACTAAGCCCGTGCGCCACAACTACTGAGCCTGCGCTCTAGAGCCCATGAGCCTAGAGCCCGTGCTCCACAACAAGAGAAGCCACCCCAATGAGAAGCCTGTGCACCACAGCAAAGAGTAGTCCCCGCTCGACAAACTAGAGAAAGCCCGCATGCAGCAACGAAAACCTATGCAGCCAAATACATACACATACACACACACACACACACACACACACACACACAGAGGAAGGCCCATAATGTACATACTAAAATATTAACATATGTCACCTTTCATGAGGTGACTTTTTACACTATACACTTCTGTTACTTGAACATTTTTTAATGAGCAAGTAACTGCTTTTCTAACTGAATATTTTTTTAAGCTCCCAAACAAAAAACTAATAGGAAATTAGAGAAAACAGGTTTCAGATTTGCTTGCAGGAAGCGGAATCACTTCTTCAAATAATTATGTCTCTTACTATATTATTCTCTATTTTCTAACCTAGGGTTTAAGAAGAAATTCTAGAATGGGAGCTACAATCCAGGGAAATCAAATTATTTTAAATAACTGTAGGACCTTAGAAGACCTACCATCCGGAAAACCCATATTATCTATCTAGTTGCTGCATGCACTCTTTTGGTTACTTACAAAAATTCCCTCTATGTCTCATGTTCGAAAGCTATTTGAAGAAGATTCCTAACTTCAGTAATGTTTTTGGAAGAATAATCTCCAAACTGGAGATAAAGAAACCTTCATGAACTTCTGGCAATGATAGAACATATGGAACATAATACTGAAGCAAGTACTATGATAAAATAAATTATCTTTTTGTCATTTTACTTAGGTAACAACCTTGGCCAATTGCTTTCACTGTTACAGTCTATCAAACAGTGTAAATGAAAAAAACAACATTCATTTTTATGATTATCATGTAGTTAAAAGGAAGGATAATGTAGTAACATAAGGAAAAACAATAATTTATAAGTGCTATATACTGAAGTCAATAATTTTGATTTCTAAAAACAGGTCTTCTCATGAGACTATTTCCTTCACCCAAAAGTACTACACTAATACAGAATACCAAAGCCTCTTAAAGCCTCTTGAAATTCAAAAATATTGCAGATTCTTAATCAAAGAAAGGTCTATAAATTCTCATTTTATACTATGACAGATTTACTTTGACAGTATGCCAAATGGTAATTTAGTTTATAGGGAGCAAAAACGTGAAAAATAGGAGGGAAAAACATTTTGGTGTACTGAAATGGTCTCAAAGTTACTTGAAATATATAAAAATTATCTATACTGGGAGCTCATACTTTTTAACTATAAAGTTTCTTCTACTTAACAATAAAGATTTGATCTGATTTTTATCTGAAAAATCACTTATTTTTAACCAAGAAAATTACCATTTCTCTTCTTCTTTCTTCTTCTCTTTCAGCCTCTTTCTCATACTCCCGGGTTTTCTTTCGTTCTCTGATTTCCCAATTCTTAAGGCGCTAAAAAAAGAAATTGTCAAAGCTTAAAAATGTATACAAAGGGTTCTAAAATTTTTGACTAACCTACTAAGTACCAAGATTTAAGAATAAAAGCTTTCCCTCAATTTACCTCTTGATAAGCAGCCTCTTTCTCTCGGAGCTTTCTTTCAAGTTTTCTTCGTTCATATGCATCTTCTTCATCCTCTTCTCGGTCCCGCTTCTTGTCTTTTTCTCTCTCGCGCTCCCGTTCCCTTTCTCGCTCTCTCTCTCGCTCTCGTTCTCTTTCTCGTTCCCGTTCTCTCTCTCTCTCTCTTTCCCTCTCCCGTTCCCTTTCACGATCTCTGCTCTTTTCTCTACATAAACAAAAGATTTAAAAAATCTGTCAGTCTTTGTGTTTTCGTTTAAACACAAGAGAAAGTAGGACAACATATATTATGAAATAATATACAAACTCACTAACCAGAATTTAGCATTTGGTTTCTGCAGAATTGTAAACTCCTCTATACAAATCAGAAAGACACAGAATATAATCCTGGCCCCAAATTCTGAACTGCTTTCTAAACTCAATGTTAATGCTTATCAGCATCTCAGAAAACAAACAAAAAAACCTGGATATGAGAAATACTAAGGGCCAACGAACAGGTTACAAGATAGTCTACTTCACTAGTGATCAAGGAATACAGATATTGGCAAAGGTGAGAAGCAAAGAGCATTCTGGCATGTTGCATGGGTAAACCAGAACTACAGTTGCCCCTTGAACAACGTGAGTTTGAATTGTGCAGGTCCACTTATACACAGAGTTTTCTCAATAGTAAATACTACAGTACTACACGATCCGAGGTAGATCGAATCCACAATTGGTTGAATCCATGGACGAAGAACCGCAGATATGGAAAACCGTGTATACAGAGGGCCAACTATAAGTTATACTCGAATTTTTGCCTGCACAGAGAGTCGGCACCCCTAACCCCGGCATTGTTCAAGGGTCAACTGTACATCTATCAGCAATAAAAAGTTCTCAAGTATTTAATTCAGAGTGATAAAACCAAACTGCAGATTTGTGATACCATGGATGTAATTATACAAATTTATGTATATATACGATATGAAACAGTACACTGTAGTAAAAGTATAAACCACTCATTTTAATACATGTCAAATTCTCAATAGTGGTTATTCAAGAGAATAATGGTTATTCCAGTGGAGGAAGGAAGGGAAGGATTTTAGTGCCCACTAAAGATTAATAAGAGTACTGAATTCCAGTTAACGCAACCGGGGGACCTCCCTTCAGCTATAATCAGGTAGAATAATATCTCAACACAGTAATGTATATTTGAAAACTAGCCTGGGAAAAAAAAAGGTGGGATTTCCTCTCTTTCGTCTACTGGCTTCCTTCTACTCACACCCTTCTCCACTTCCTTTGTTCACTTTTGCTCTACCTCATTCCTAAAGAATTTGAGATGATATGTCATATGAATTCAATATAATTATGAAAAAATTTTAAATAAAACAAAACCAAACCAAAGTGAAATAAATTACTAGGAGCCATAAAGAAAAAGTAAACTTAGAGCTTGGGAGATTAAGTTGTGGCCATCCAGTGGGCTATAGGACCAAACAGACACCAGGAGCTAAAAGCAGTGGTACTAGAGCTGATTTCCCACTAGAAGGGACCTCAATCAAACAGTGACTAGAGAAAATGTCCACTGACCAAGGGAGAGAACAAGGAATCATGTCTATCCAAAACACTGGGTGGACGGCTGGTGTGTGCTGGCTCTGTATAAAAATTGGCTTCAGACAGAAACTAACACTAAAGTTGAAAATTGTTAATTTAACCAATATATTTTCTTTTTTTTAATTTATTTACTTTTGGCTGTGTTGGGTCTTCGTTGCTGTGTGCAGGCTTTCTCTAGTTGCGGTGAGTGGGGGCTACTCTTCATTACGTTGCGCGGGCTTCTCATTGCAGTGGCTTCTCTTATTGCGGAGCACGGGCTCTAGGCACGCGGGCTTCAGTAGTTGTGGCTCACGGGCTCTAGAGTGCAGGCTCAGTAGTTGTGGTACACGGGCTTAGTTGCTCCGCGGCATGTGGGATCTTCCCGGACCAGGGATCGAACCTGTGTCCCCTGCACTGGGAGGCAGATTCTTATACACTGCACCACCAGGGAAGCCCTTAACCAATATTTTACATGTGTGTGAGACAGCAAGCCAGGCATGCTTCGTGTCTCAGGAAGTTCTATCACCACATCCATGCAAATGGCCCAAGAGAGTACTAACCTGCAGTTCTATTAAAGCTATCAAGCACACAGTAACTTCCATAAAGCCTTACCTTGATCGACTGCGATCCTTATTCCGATCTGAGCTCCTTTCTCGATCACGGTCCCGATCTCTCTCTCGATCCCGATCTCGATCTCTCTCTTTTGTCCGGTCACGATCCCTATCCCGTTCTCGTTCCCGCTCCCGTTCCTTCTCCTTTTCTCGTTCACGTTCTCTTTCCCTTTCTCGTTCCCGTTCTCGCCTTTCTCGTTCCCTTTCACGCTCCCTCTCTCTTTCTCTCCGTTCTTTCTCAATTTCCTGTCTTTCTTTTTCCTTTTTGCCTTTCTCTTCTTCCAGTTTCTAGAAACCAATAAAAGTACTTTTAGAGTTAACTCTATAGCTCCAGTATTCAGACTTTTCCCGGCGCAAAGCCCAATATTGGGAACGACAAAAAAAAAAAAAAACCAAACCACTGGTACTTTACTATTAAATACTTGTGGTTTTACTTAACAAATAAAACTGAAGCAATCACAAGCCTAGATAGATTTCGTGCAAAACCATACACTCTAAACAGACCAGGAATCTCCAATCTTGGATGCTGGGAGATTGTGTCAAGTGTGGCTGACCACTCAATGATTATGTAATAACTAAAATGACCATGAGGAATGTGATGGTTCATAATAATTTCTAGAAATACAATCACTTGACTAAAATGTAATTCTTCCCATTAGGAATTGCTTTAAATCAGTGGGACTACTGCTGCTAACTATAACCCCAGACTTCCCGTTACCTAACGATTATTAGTTGAGTGTTTTAAAGGGGAGGTGGGGGAAGAGAGTCAGGTCACTGGAATGCAACTAAATAATCTTCTGCCCTCTGGTTTGCCCACCCTCCAAAAGACAAGCTGAATTCAGCCAATATCTGCCCTATCACCTATGGAAACATTTACTCCCACCATTACAAGATGGACAGCCCACCAAATACAAAAAGTTTGAAAATCACTCGCTTCAAGCAAAAATGTACATAATCATAATATTTTTATTTAATTAGATTAATTTTTGGCTTAATGTTAAAAGCAACATATTTATGCCCATTATGCCTATAAGACAATGAAAATACATTAACAGTGATAAATCCATCCTTGGAAGGAATGATTGCGTATTAACTTACAGATGCTGTGCTAGGACATGGATCGCCAACACTGGATTAACCTTGCCTACAAGCTATGCTTCTGGGAGGAAGAGCAAGTACATGGTTCACAAATAAACCAAATAACATTCAGACCAAGTTTGTACCCTGACAAGATTACCAGCGTACCACACGGTTTCTGCACAAACTCAGAAAAAAAAATGCCCCAAACAGGAAAAACAAAACAAAAACAAAACATTTTTCCTTTGGTTCCATGTTTAGTGTCACCGAAATTTAAATGACAACAATAAAATGTGCATTTTTTTCTTTTCTCAGTCATGTAAAGCATTTAAAACAACTTTAAAAAGCAATCTTACCTGTTATACTCTTTCTCTTGCTCATGGATCAGAGAACTGATAGAAGATTACGAAAGAAAAGCTAATGCATGAGAAATCAATATATTCAGCTGTGGTGCCAGTCTTATATCAAAATGGAACGTAGGCAAAGCCAATACTGAATACATTGAAATTACAAAGGGAAGAGAAAAGAAATGGCAAAAAGAGGATAGAAACTGAAAACTATTTAAAGGGGTAAATTCTAATTTTTGAAACAGTACTATAATGGAATAAAAAATGTGTACTGTAAAATGAGGCTAGACTACATAAAACTTACCTCAGTGTCATACACTTATAAAGAAATTTGTTTATTTCTGAGATAATACTTACAGATTATTTTAGCTGTTCCAATAATTTCTTTTGTAGAGTCCCTCAACTGTTTTATGCTTGCCTATTCACTACACTACTTATTTCTTAAATGTATAGTTCCACTTATGTAAATAATGATTTGTTTCAGAACTCATTTCAAAAGTTTAGTTCTAAGTAAATGAAAAAGTGAGTGAATCTTGTCCATACTAAATGCAATTCTAAAAGATTATATCAGATTATATATGCAGTAAATAGATACACACACACACACATACATATTTTTTAAGACAAAGACTGGAGAAAGAGGAAATGAGGTGGTCTAAAAAGACATAAGAAAGTAGTGAAATAATGAAGAGGAAAGGACAGAAAAAAAAAATCATAAATCTTACCTTATTCTCTCTTCAGACTCGTCCGTGCTGTAAATGGACGCCCCCTGCCACGCTGATACCCTGACAGTCTGTGGTTATTTAATAAACTCATACCAAAACATGCAAAGGTTCACTGAGCTCAATTTTTGTTACCGAAGTTTCAAATATCCCCTTTAACCATACCACCCAATAAAAAAAACTGCTTTTCTTTTTCACTTTGATTTTTATTTTTAAAACACATTTTGGAAATTCAAAACATTCTCCCCACAGTG
This sequence comes from Balaenoptera acutorostrata, assembly GCF_949987535.1. Lineage (NCBI taxonomy): Eukaryota > Metazoa > Chordata > Mammalia > Artiodactyla > Balaenopteridae > Balaenoptera > Balaenoptera acutorostrata. The sequence continues at coordinate 151,815,383 of NC_080066.1, read as the reverse complement.
AAATACGTGTAAGGCAGTCAAAGGCCTGACAGCTTCTCAAACTCTGAAGCAATTACCTTTTGAATTAATTTTTTAAAACATGATTTCCTTATACTTTACCAATGACATGACACGATTTAACAAATAACAAAAAGGGGGTAAACCACACACACACTGTATACCATTTTCAAGCTTGCTCAGAAAATTTTGAGTACTGAACCTAACCAAAAGCATTACTCTATAATGACTTCCCATGGACTAACTTTCTAACTCTCAAAATTAATCTGGGAGAACTACAGTCGTGCTTTTAGACATACTTAATTCCTAAAAAGGCCCTGTGTATGTGAGCTAGGGCTCGGCATTATGATAATAATGTGTTCAACAGCACTGAGTCGATGGCATTAATTGTCAACGTGGGATTTCGAAAGCTATAAGAACAAGTAAGATTAAATAAAAGAAAAAATGAACACTTAACATCTCACTGAGTTAAAGGTCACTCAATCTTAGGAAAGAACCAGTAACATCTTATTATCTGTAACATCAAAATACATTTCACGCAGTGTTTGCATTTCACCGTCCATAAGCATCACCTTCAACACCAGGGAACATTCACAGATGCACTGTCATTGAGAGAAGCTTTCAATAGGCAAAACTCGTGAGTGGGATTTACTATGAACAAATACCCATTTCCAAGCCAGTTACCCCTTTGCATATTTTTCTGAGGGGGCATCCATAAATATAATAAAAAACAGAAGCTCATACTTACATCCTATTCCTTGTTACTTTCCAAGCTGAGAGTTTCATCTTGCATTAGTCACCATATGATCTCTATCATAATGGTGGGGGTCAATGAATAGATTAGCTTTATGGGAATTTACAGTTCTTCCATGCATCTAAAATTTGGTAAGTCTGGTAACCACTGACCTACTTTTTAAAATCTCCCCCTCTCAAATCTATACAAATATAATCTTAAATTTTAATCTCAGCTCTAAAGAAAAGGTTTTCCTAAGATTAAGTTAAATAACTGCCCCCAGAAATACACTACAGTGTATGTTATTCTGCTGCCCCCTTGAATCTAGTTTAAATCTGACCTTGATGTTTATGTTGAAATCTAAAAATAAAACTAGCTTTTATTCATATTAAAGTGAGATGACTGCAGAGTAGTCAGTAACTGAAAAAGCTACGTACAATATGCCAAGGACTACTCTAATATGGTAATTGTCTTCTGTTTCTTTGTTTCTATCTAAATACCAATTAAACCTATATAAAAAGCATTTAAAATTATATTCTACTGTAAGGTTGATTTTTCTTTTTTTGTCTGTTTGCTTTGGATTCTGTAAAAAGTCTAGATTGGTATCAAGTGAAAAAACAAGAATACTACCTTGTGTGTGTCTCTGAATTTGCTGATCTCTCGGGATATCAGGTCTCTTTTGTCTTCTTCCATTTCTATAGCATTTATATCCTCCTAAAAGATAAGGGGGACAGGTGGGAATGCATAACCATCAATCTACATTGATATAAACAGATAGACGGAAATTAAAAGTTAGATATTCTGTACAGGTTTTACAAAAGACAGGAGTAAATAAAAAACTTATGTAGTAACAAATCCAACAATCTAAGTTAAAGAGTTAGATAGACAAGAATCACAAATCTGGCAATTAGCAGTAAACATAAGTTATTGCCGAAGCCTATAATGTAAACTAACCTTAGTGATGAGTGGATAAGGGATCAGTGGGGCCACTGGAAACCTGCGAAAAATCTGCGGAAAAATCCACAAAGATTAAAACAAACAAGAGTTCATATTACTCTGAAAAACAATTTTCTATATGTTTACACTGTAAGCAATGCAAGATTTCTGTAACATTTTCTTGATTTCAAATTACTTGATAATAAAAAAGATTTCACTCACTCTATAACACCTCTCATGACCCACCACTTCCTCTCCCTCCAACACCCCCAATCAGTGGAATAAGGAGGGTTTCGCACTAGCAGTGCTTTTTCCTTGATCCCTTCCAAGACAGAGGAAACAATCGTAACAACAAAATTTACCCATAATTCCTGCCATAGAGCAGAATTTCTTTGATTCTCTCCTCCCAACCCGTATCAAACAAATATGTCAAGTTATTTTCTCCTTTGCCATTAAAGGGGGAAGAGGAAGAACAAACCCTACAGGTCTCAATTACCCTATACCTGACTGACTCTTAACAATTACCATTCCCAATGATTGGCAGTTCACTAGACAGGTTCTTATGGCCCCATGAGGAAGAACAAGCCAAGTAATAAAAATGTATCTGGCCACGAAGAAAACTGAAGATGGACTAATAAGGCAATAAAATCCAAAATATTATGAACTATAACTACCCCTTGATATTAAATCACAATATATGTTTCATAGTACTACTTTCCCAGGGCATATACAACCCATTCATACAATACACTTCCAATATTTTTAAAGAACACTCCCTATAATTTCTCTAAGTATACCCAAATTAAATGAATATAATAAGAAAACCAAACATTTTCTTTCAATCTGGACTCCCTACTGTTCAATTAGCTTAGGATGACGAAAGTAGGTGATGATATAATACACTGGGGAGGAGTGTTTCATCTCATGCTGCTCTTTCATAGTACTCCAGTTATAAGGCCAATAGCATTACTGTCTATGGAAGGAAATGAGACGTGACTTATAAGGAAAGGTGGCTAAAAACTTGAAAATGGGTCAAAATCCTCACTGAATGAGACCTGGTATCCCGCTTGGAGCAGAGACAGAAGAAAAATAATAAGGGAGTAAGGCAAAACAAGGCCAACCCCTTTGTGACAAAAGGGAAAAAAAAAATCTTACTTTGCCCCTTAATATCAGTTCCTATTCATCACTCAAGTCTGGGGTTTTTTTTTTTTCCCCCCTCTTACTTATTTAATGAATCCACAAATATGCACAAGCTTCCATGTCACTGCATTTCAAACATGCGAAACAGGAACGTTGTGGTAAAAAAAAATTAGGAAGTTAGTTGGTAACACATAGTCAAATTAGCCTTAACACTATATTGTTATAAACGCTAGTCACTCTACTTTCCCCTCAGAAGTTGGAAATAATGAAAGCACAAGAGTGACAGTACAAAATGTAAACTGTAGGAATGACTCTGTTGTCAGAAATCAGTAACACATACGTCCTCCTTCTTTTCCTTCTTCTTCTTCCTGGGGTGAGAGTCAGATTCTTGCGAGGGGGCATTGAGCTCGCTGGAGTATTCCCGTATTAAAACTTCAATGGCCCCTTTGATCATCTGATCTCTTCTCTTTGTTTCTTCATCTAAGGCTTCTTCATCATCATTAGTGACAGTTTCTGGCCTGGCATTCTTAAAAAAAAACAAGGCAGATTCAGGAGAGGGAAGGGGGAAATCAAACAAGAAAATCAAAATCATTCTAAAACAAGTTAGTACACAAAACAAACATGTTTTCTCCCAAACATCTCTGCAGTCCTATTAAACACAGATTTGGATTTATTCCTAACTTCACAAAACTAAACTTCATTTGTTTTATTGTTTTTTCCTTAGATACACTGTACTTTACGATTTTCTTTTCCTTTCTACCCTTGATAGTTAACATTCTGACCCCTAAACCAGCTACAGAAAGACCGAAATCACAGGGCTAGCGTACTACACATCTGCAAAGCTTTCACAATTTTTCAGATTGTCTTGCTCAATACCTGCACAAACTAATGATGTTTACTGAATAACTCATTCAAAGTTGAAAACTTTATTACATGAAAAAAGCAAAATACTATTTTATGTACACTATGGTAGCCACCATTTAAGATAAACAAAAACAGCAACTTCCCTGGCGGTCCAGTGGTTAAGACTCTGCACTTCCACTGTAGGGAGCGCGGGTTTGATCCCTGATCGGGGAACTAAGATCCCATATGCCGTGCGGCACAGCCAAAACAAAACAAAAATAAACAAATATAATAAAGTGTTCAAAAAAATTTAAAAAGTAAAATAAACAAAAACATATGTAGGTTAAACAAATAAAAAACACTTGATGGCTATACACAACAAAATGCAAGCATCAGGAAGGTCAGGGGCTGAAATGATGGCTTCTTTTTTCCCCTCTGCTTTTTACAATGTGGGAATACCACTTATAAAGCTCATATATTATACACTAAAAAGGAACTGACTCTAAATACTGCACATCTTTCTCCCCATGACTTGCAATTGTAACATTATAAAAATAAGTAACTCTTTGTAGGACTTTATTATCATTATTATTATTATTGTATTTTTGGCCAAGCCACGTGGCTTGTGGGATCTTAGTTTCCTGACCAGGGATTGAACCCAGGCCCTCAGCAGTGAAAGCACAGTCTTAACCACTGGACCACCAGGGAATTCCCAGGACTTTATTATTTTTTAAAAGAAGTCGACTGTTACTTGTGTTGATGTGGGGAAAAAAAAAAAAAATTTTTTTTATTGGTTTCCAATGTCCTACTATCCTTCTTGTTTCTGTCTGTTTTATTTTAAGGCTCCTAGTTAAGGAATTAATCCAGTTCAAATGACAAAATTTAGAGCATGACCTCTAGATAATTTCATTACCCTCAACTCTTCTTAAAACCTGGAAAGGTGGGAAAGTAAGACAAAGAAGCAACAAGATAAACATAAAGATGTATGTGTACAAAAATTTTTGTAACTTAGAACTACATACATACTTGGGTAAACATATATTGTGCAAAGTTTCAGATACAAACAAGAATCCTGCTCTTCTGGACAAATGCTGGCTCTTGGTCACAATGCATGCAACTCTATTCAAGGTGAGTTTCATACCTTGTACCTCCTTCATATAATCTAGCCGTGATTTCATAACAACTGGCATTCTGAAAAGCTATCTCCAATGGATACTTACTCAACAAGCATTTATTTCTTAAATTAATTTGCTCAACAAACTTTTAAGAGCCTACCCTATGCAAGATACTATGTTAGATGGTAAAAAATTCAAAATTAAAAAAAGAAATAACTTGCCCTTAAGCATTTAACAATACAGGGTAAGAGAAGGATATGATATAGACAACCTTCATGTAAGTCATTAAATGTGATATTATAAAACTAACCACTCTTTACTTTCTCAAACCTGCCTCTTCATCTAATCTTCTTGTAACCAACTTTCTACTTGGCATCTGGGATAAAGACAAGATGCTTTAACCAAGGACTGTAATTAAATTGTTTACATTATTTACCAAGAATATTGTAAACTAAAATTGTGGTGATGTGTTGTTCCTTTCTTATTCTAAATCAATAACATATCACAATAAGGTCATTATGCAGCTTTCACTAAAATCCCTTCAGTGAGATTCTGCTTCTCCAAAGGTTTTAAATGAAAGAATTAAACCACCAGTAACTTGTCACTGAAACCGTAGGTCCTGAGATACATATGGCTATTTCAACCCAAATACTCAGCTGTTGAGACCTAAATTCTTTATTATGAAAATATACCTCATGAGGGAACATCCAGTCTGTGTTTAGCATTTTCCCTACATTCTAAATTTCTTTCCATGAACCGTCTATATCTCCATGCTTTTTTTAAGCATAAGGACTGAGGTGGGGTTATAAATCCAAAGGCTTACTCAACTAAAAATACTCATAGCCCCTAAATTCGCTACCACCATCATCCTAAACCAAAACTTAAATATTAGTATAGCTGGTCTTACCTAAATTAAAAGTAAAGCATTTGGAATGAACTAGTTCACACCACCTTACAAATGACTACTGCCCCTTGATCTATAGAGAAAATGTACATTTTTAGAAGGAAAGCTTATGAGCCCAAATCTCTTAACCAATTGTTAATGTAAGAAAAACAAAAGTAGCAACATATATCATGGAAGGAAAAGTTATTTTTAGTTTCAACTTAAACTCTACCTCTGGGTCCTGAACCACAGACAGTTTCCTGATTTCCAGTTTTGTCTTCCACTTCAGAAACAGAAAGCACATTCAGTAATACTGAGCAGCAAAAAGTGAAGGGTTTGGAAGTACAAGAGGATCAAAGAAATCAACTGAATATCTGAGATGTTTACATGGCCCACCTATTTGGCTCTTTTCAGAGGAATTAAAAGCTTCCATAGTAAAGCTGCTAGCTGGAGAGTTAGAAAGCAGCTCTACTAGACTCACTCTTTGGCACTGACCTCTAGAGTTCAAAACAAGAACTTCTTTGGGAACTAAGCAAATGCAGAGTTCTTTCTTTTGAGAAAATGTACATTCAACCAGACTAATTTCCAGGCAAAGATGTGAAAATGTTCCTACCTGCAGTATCTGATCTGTCCTCAATTAAAATGTAAAGCAAGCAGCTCTTTCCAAAGATTATCTGTACTTCCACCGCTTGGCAGAATTCATTCTTGAATGTGTGATTAACAAGCACTATCTGTGACGATCAAGCAAATATCTCTACTCCTATACCGCTACTGCTGAACAACCAGAAAGCAATAGGACATGGACTAGATCAGCGTGGCTACCCCAAATGAAATACTTTTACTAAAGGTCATAAATGCTTCTACAAATTCTGCAAAATCCAAATAAAAGCTTTTAATCAAGCTACTACTCAAGGCATATAGTTCCTCTTAAAATTCTGGGTCAGGAAAAATCTCTTTCTAGCCAAACTCGTGGTTCTTTTTGAATCGGAGAACTATACAACTAGTATTTTTTCTTCTGTCTGGGAATCAGGAAAATGTCTGGATAGGTAGCATACAAGTTTCTCAATGTCTCATTCTCATGTCACCTACTTTAAAAGTCACTATTTTCTAAATTTCTCCAATAAATTGACAATAAAAGAGAAAGAACAAGTATACTTTCACATTTTACCCTGAAAAATCATGACAAACCTGCAATCTACTCCACAATATACTCATATTTGCTTAAGCTGTTTGAAAAAAAATTTTAACTGACAGAATTGCTCAACATTTTCATTTTACCAGTATTGCTGAGTAAAATCGACACTCCAAGAAAATATACCATGTTTGTCTTATGACTTCAAGTACCTCTGGGCACCATGCCAAACGCACCCAGAAGTCATGTCTGTTAATTTTTTAAATTTCATTTTATCTGAAATAACCGTTCTGTTTTTATTGGAGGTGGCTTCAATTCCATTCTTGAAGAAAAATATAAACAGATTTCAATTGTGATTCCTCTTACTAATGGTGATTACAAAATAAATCAAAGTCACACGATTATACATTTCCTTATTTATTACGTAACTATACAGTGAAGTGATTTACTTCATATTCAGAGTACACCATCTGCAAATGCCACCATTTAAACCACCTCACAAGCTAAATTTCAAGCACAGTAAAACAATGAATCCAGGGAATTATATAAAAAACTCTGAAGACACTGAATGCATGCTTTATTTTAAAAAAGAATTCAGTTATCACAGCAAGGAAAATCTAAGAAGTCTTGCTGCAGACAGTTGGCTTTTTTAAGGTTTTACTGGTATGACAGGCAATAGTGCTGATATGAGATAAAATACAATTTCTCTGGAGTGTAAATTGTGTTACTTCCTTTTAAAGCTAGGGAAAGACAGTAAGATTATCAGGTGAGCAACATAACTGCAACTGTTATAATAAATGTTCACCCCATTCTTGTTATAAGCAAGACCTTAAGCCAGGTTCTGTGGAGGTACAAGATGAAAAAACACAGTCTGTGAATTTATTGTCCTGTCTATCTTATAATCAGAGAATGCGGGATACAGGAATGAAACAGGGTACAAGGAGCTGTGAGAGAGCAATACAAACAATACATACGACAAAGCAGACTGACGTAACAACAGTAAAATCCTGTTTTATATGAGAAGAGAGGATTTAATTCTGCCTGAGAGGAATCTAGGACTGATGACAGCTATATGAATCAAGCAACATTTTAACTATATGGATAGAATTTCAACAGGGAGCTTGGATGAGCAACAAGGACATCAAAGCACAAAGGAGTTTGTAGGGATACATGACTGACACATGCAGGGAATTGATGGAGAAAGCTAGAAAGGTAGACTGGAGCAAGCCTTGGATGCCATGCTAAGAATATAGGCTTTACACTGTGAGAAATTCAAAACCATTAGGATGCATGAGCAGGGGAGGGGGCTGACATAATTATACTTATGTTTTAGAAATATAGGGCAGTACTATAACAGGCAGATGAGAAGAAAACTAAATGTAGATAAATCAGTTAAAATACTATTAAAAATCCAGAGAAAGACAAGATTAAGTGAAAAAAAAGCTGTTTACAAAATAATACTTCAGAATTCAATCCTCCATTTATAAAAGAAAAATAAACTCACATATTCCAATTAAAACTATATTCATCCATACAGAGAAAAACGCCTGGAAGAATATGCAACAAAAATGTCTACAGTGCTTACTAATGATGATAGAATTATGGGTGATACTTAATGTCTTCTTTATAGGTTGCTCTATTTTTATGAATTTTTTTTACAATGTTTTTGTAAAGGAGGGAGTGGTGGAACCAAGAAACCTATTTCTACTTTGAATGATAATGAAAAGCCTGAAGAGAGCAAAAAGGCTGTTCTGTTTTTGTAGAGACAGGAAGGTAATAATGAATCTATTTTGGATCTGTTCAGCTTGATGTGTCAAAAGGAACTAGGAAGGGAAAACAAGGAAATATACACTCAGGTTTTAGCTATTTTTTGCTTTGTTGAGAGGGAATAATAATGTATACATTACAATACAACATACAAAAATTTCCTTTACTTTAGCTTCACTTAATAGAGCCACCACCTGATGAAAGTAATAAGACTTATTTTCATTCATTTTAGAACCTGTGTACTTCTAAACAAGAGGGCAACTAATAAAAATTTTGTAGGTTGAAATATATTTTGTACTTACTTAAAAGCTGCCTTAATGAATTAGCTCTGTTTGGAATAGTCTGTACCAGTGTTTTCTCTGGCAAGTTAACCTTGTCCAGCCTCCCTTACTACCTTCATCCCAACCTGGAACAAGCAAACCAACAGTCATCCACCCACTATGGGTAGATAAAAGACTTAAAATAACTATAAACTATAAAAACACCCTCTTGATGATCTTGTGAAGCCCCGTATTAGATTTTTCATAATGAGAAGTATTTACACTGAAAGAGCACAGCTGGCCTAGAGAAGACAATGCTATAGAAAACATACCCCATTAGAAGCTTTCTTCTTTGCTTTCCATTCATCCAGTTGTGCCTTTGTCTTTGCATCAACTTTAACAAGTAGCTTCTTCTCTCCAATCTGCAGGTCATGCAATAACCTGAGTGCACGGAGGGTTGATTCAGGCTCCTTATACTCACAGAATCCGAAGGCTAGCAATGGATGTAAAGAATTAGTGAAACATCAATACAATTATGAAAGATGAAAAATATTTATGAAAAATTGAAATCATTACAGACCAAACATTATAATACAGGGATTGTTTATTTTGTCACTCTTCCCTTTCCTTCAATTACCTTTGATATGGATTTCACTTTTAGTACCCTCAAACAACCAAAAGAAATAAGAGAAAACAAAAACAGGGGAAAAGAAGAAAAATTCTCATCAGGCAAATTGCTACTTATTAGAAGTGCTGATAAAATATTTAGCAGAATCAACAAATTTCATGATTAATTCTTTTAATTATTTCATCAATTCATTCCATCCTGACTTCCTAACAGCTACAGATAAGTGAAAACAGGCTTCCTGAACCTAAATACAGCACTTTTCAATTCAGAGATGTTAAACTACAAAAGTACTGATCTTTTATTCTAGTTACCAGTCTCATTTTTCTGTATCTGTTTCATTTTAATAACTAGTCTCACCACTATTACCATGACTTTAAACAGATATTAAAACAAAATTAAATTTAAGAGTAAACATTGAAAATAAAATTAAACGAGTGAATCCAAATATGTGTACGGTTAATGATACAACCACATATTCTGAGTGATTTTAAAACAGAAAATTTGACCATAGATTTAAGTTTGATATATCCTAAGGACAAAAAGACCTGTCTATAAAAAAGAAAAGTTCAATAATCATATTGTTGATGACAGTATTGGTCATCAACATCTGAAATGTGAGATGATAATAATAATAAATAATAATTATTTAATAGTCTATCATCCCCAGTGTTGAAGCTCAGGATTCTAAACGTGGAAGAAAGGAAATATAGACATATGACAGAAAAGATTAAATAAAAAACTTTTAGGCTTGAATTTGAATTAATGTGCACTGGCAAAGCAAAGACCACACCACTCGTACCATGAGTACACCTCATTTCCAGATGGCCATTTTGAAAACAATTTCCCACTGAAAGGAATTAGAGCTTCTTGAGAAATGGCTGATACCAAGTCTGGGGCAGAAAAACTACTAGCTGAGCTCTGAATATCTTGTCATCCCAGATAACAAGGAAGCTATCAAAGGCATTTAGGCTTGTGTCAAAAATCACCAAAGATCTAATTTCCAGAGGCAACTTGAGAAAACTTAAGCTTCACTAGTGATAATGACAACTAATCCACATTAAATATAATAACAATTGAATATGCTTCAATCTAAAACTTCAAAATACTTAAAAAAAAAATCACTGGTAGAGGATGCTGAGAACATGAGATCATTCTTTTGAAAAATGAAAGAACCAAAGCATTTATCCTGTTTTTCTTATAGAAATTATACCTCTAAGTAACCAAATAGTATATGGAGAAAGAAATTTATCCTTATAGATGTATTCTACTAACAAATGAAGATTTTTCTTCAATGAAGGAAAGACAGAATTCTTCCAAACAGACTGTTACATTTTGCAACCCTCCAGTGAGGGAATCAACATAGGCACCAACAATCAACAGCTGCTAACATTAAAAAAAACCAACAAACAAAAAACCCAATATGACTCCTAATGAAAGAGCACTACCTTTAGAGAATTCTTACATATAAAACCAATCAACAGGGCTTCCCTGGTGGCGCAGTGGTTGAGAATCTGCCTGCCAATGCAGGGGACACGGGTTCGAGCCCTGGTCTGGGAAGATCCCACGTGCCGCGGAGCAGCTGGGCCCGAGAGCCACATTTGCTGAGCCTGCGCGTCTGGAGCCTGTGCTCCGCAACAAGAGAGGCCGCGATAGTGAGAGGCCCGCGCACCGCGATGAAGAGTGGCCCCCGCTCGCCGCAACTAGAGAAAGCCCTCGCACAGAAACGAAGACCCAACCATAAATAAATAAATAAATAATTAAAAATAATAATAATAATAAAACCAATCAACAAAAATAACGCACACAAACTCAAATCTGATCAAGTCTCAAGCTACAACTACCAACCAGTTCGCAATACAATGCAGAGGATAGAGATGCATGGCACATAATTCTACTGGAGCTGCAATAAGCAAATCCAGACTGAAAAAACACTACTGGGCAAATGACCCAGTTTCACCAACAAATAATTTCAAGGGAAATAAGAGAGACAGAAGAACTAAAAACATTAAAAGAGATTCAAAAATATGTCAATCAATTGCAATGCATGGACTTTATATGAATCCTGAATCAAAAAAACTATTTAAGAAACTGACATTTAAGACAGCTGGACATCTGATCATTGACTGGATATTGACTGAATGTTGGATATCTGAATACTGACTTAATAATTAAGAGGTGTTTTTTTTGGTCTTATAATTGTATTTTAGATATGTTTTTTTAAAAGACCTTATCTTTTAGAGACATACTAAATATTTACAGACAAAATAATCTGGTGCTCAAGATTGCTTAAAAATAATATAAGAAGGAAATGGGTAGGGTACAGGTTAAGCACAAATGGCACAAGTTGATAAATGTTAAAAAGCTAGGTGACGAGTACATGAGAGCTCATCATACTATTCTGTTAATTTTATATACATATGATTTTTTCCATAATGAAAGTGTTCAAAGGTTGTGTATCAAACAGGTGTCTCTACCAACTAGTATGAAAAGAACAGTTTGCTTTCAAGACTAAGAGGTTATCACATCATCTCTTCTCCTACTTTCTTCCTAAGTCCTAATTGTTCCATCTTGATCATACACTCCTGCTCTGAAACAAAAAGGACTTCTTAAAGTAATCTTATAAGAAACCAGTTAGTCTGAGTAATTTTTTTCCCTCTCCTACCTCCTTCAGGTTATCCTTTTCTACTTTCTAATCTCAACTCTCAGCCAACATCTTCCCAATTCCCTTTAATCCTATTAAAGAGTGAAGACAGAGTGCCCGTAGAACACTCCTAGAACACTCCTACGGTTAAGGACAATGAGAGTAAATGCAAATGTACTTATGCACACAGATTAAGATGATCTCAATAAATAAGGAAAAATTTACCTACCTTGAAGTTTTCCAGATGCACCTTGTACTCTCTTCCAGCTCAAAACCAAGCCACATTTCTGTAAAAGAAAGGAAAGATCTTTACCACCTAAGCTAATTTATCATGCAAATAAAGGGCACAATTATATTCCCGCTACGAAAAAATGGAAGTTAAAAAAAAAAACAAAAAACTTGTCAGCAACTAAATGTTGCAATTCCCACAAACCTACTATATGAAAGAAACATACAACAAATCATTTTAAAGGAAAATATAAATTCTTACTGATTCTTATTTGTAGGAAACTGCCTACCTTTCAATAAATTAGACACTTTACAGTTATATTTATCCTACAAATATATACATAAAACCAAAATGCCCAAATATTATAATAGTTAAACTATAATAAATTTAAGTAAATATTGAGTTAATAAAGACTATGTTTTAAAACATATGTATATATTATAAAAGATTTTTAATGACACAGGGAAATGCTTGACATGGGATGCAAAAATACCTTGAACCATGAAATTGCAGACATACAATAAGATTTTTAACTATGTAAAGAAAAAAAATTTCCATAAAATGATCAGAAATATTCCAAAATGTTAATGGGGCAGGTTGTCTGAAGGGTGGGATATTACACACTTTGTTTACTTCCTGTTCTTAAATATTATTTCTAATTATTAAAGTAAAAACAAAGGTTTAAAAAAAGTTTTGTGGAAAAAAATAACTGAAGATTGCCTGTCAAAGCTGAGAAATAAGTGGATTTTTCTCTGAAGGGAAAGATATTTCCCTTCAGAGAAATTACTAAAGTGACAGTCAAAGAATTGGGACTTCCCTGGCAGTCCAATGGTTAAGACTCTGTGCTTCCACTGCAGGGGGTGAGGGTTTGATCCCTGGTTGGAGAACTAAGATCCCACATACTGTACAGCGTGGTCAAAAAAAAAAAAAAAAAAAAAAAAAAAAAAAAATATATATATATATATATATATGTATATGTATGCATAAAAGAAAATTTCCCAGGACTTCCCTAGCAGCACAGTGGTTAAGAATCTGCCTGCCAATGCAGGGGACACGGGTTTGAGCCCTGGTCCAGGAAGATCCGCGGAGCAACTAAGCCCATGCGCCACAACTACCGAACCTGCGCTCTAGAGCCCGCGAGCCACAACTACTGAAGCCCGCCCGCCTAGAGCCCGTGCTCCGCAACAAGAGAAGCCAACGCAATGAGAAGTCAGCGCACCACAATGAAGAGTAGCCCCTGCTCGCCACAACTAGAGAAAGCCTGCGTGCAGCTATGAAGACCCAACACAGCCAAAAATAAAAATAAATAAATTAAAAAAAAAAAAAAAAGAATCCACCTGCCAATGTAGGGGACATGGGTTTGATTCCTGGTCCGGGAAGATCCCACATGCTGCAGAGCAACTAAGCTCATGCGCCACAACTACTGAGCCTATGCTCTAGAGCCCGCGAGCCACAACTACTGAAGCCCGTGAGCTCTAGGGCCCGTGTGTCCCAACTACTGAGCCCGTGTGCTGCAACTACTGCAGGCTGAGAGCCTAGAGCCCGTGCTCCGCAACAAGAGATGCCACTGCAATAAGCCCCCACTCTCCACAACTAGAGAAAGCCAGCACGTAGCAACAAAGACCCAATGCAGTACCCCCGCAAAAAAGAAAGAAAAAGAAAATTGCCCGTAAGGTCAAACATAGCATGAGGGAACAGCAGCAGAATTCAAAAAAATTTTGCAAAGACAAAAGACAAATGGATGGGTAATAACTCATTCAGTAGAGCAAAGAAAGCTATGACACCAAGTGTCTACAGAAGCAGATACCGATAAGAAGAATTAAGCTAACTGATTCTACAAAACCCAGTGGATCCAGACTGCGGGGGAAAGGTACAGGGGAGAATGGGGCTTAAGTGTGAAGCTGAATAAAAATAGGTTCTTGAATGACAATACAAATATGGAATAATCAAAGCCTCAGAGGTTTCAAGCAACTACCCTATCCCCATCCCCAGAGAAGATAGCCTGAAGAGTTACAGTCTGAAGAAAGTGAACAGAACAAACTTGGGATGTGGAGCACCAGATCTGAAAGATCTGTATGAGATACAGAGTGAGTAAGAAGGGAAGAAAGTAAAGGTATAAGAAGTGCTTGAACTCAGTCCTGCATCTGCAACCTCATACAGGCAGTCAATCATAAACTCAGTAGGCATAAAATCGGAAATTTTCTAGAGAAACCAACCAGCCTCAAAGAAAAGACCCCACGGATTAACATTTAAAACCTCTGGCTGCCATTTAGATTACCCTACAAAGATGCCCAACATTTTACAAGTTCAGCTTACACACACAAAAAGCCTTTTAATCCCTAACTCTTAAATATGGACAATCAAGGATCACCAGACATCTAAGTAAAGCCTTAAAAGTGAAAGAGAAATAGAAGAGAGAAATTCAGGAATCCAAAGATAGCTTAAAAAACATTCTGCTGCATATATAAATCAACAACAGTTTTAAAAAGGGATGTTTCAAACTGAAAACATACACATATGTCCACACAAAAACTTGTACACAAATATTCACAGCATTATTATTCATAACAACGAAGTGGAAACAATCCAATTATCCATCAACTGATGGACGGATAAACAAAATGTGGTACATCCATTAAATGGAATATTCTGGCCATAAAAAGGAACAAAGTACTGCTAACAAGCTACACTACAGATGAACCTTGAAAACATTATGTAAGTGAAAGAAGACAACACACAAAAAGCCACATATTCTAAAATTCCATTTACGTAAAATGTCCAGAATAGGCAAATCCATAGACAGAACGTACAATTGTGGCTGCCAGAGGCTCAGGGGATGAGAAAATGGGAAGCATTGTTAATGGGTACAGTGGCGCAGTGGTTAAGAATCCGCCTGCCACTGCAGGTGACACGGGTTCCATCCCTGTTCTGGGAAGATCCCACATGCTGCAAAGCAACTAAGCCTGCGAGCCACAACTACTGAGCCTGCGTGCCTAGAGCCCATGCTCCACAACAAGAGAAGCCACCGCAATGAGAAGCCCGTGCACCGTGATGAAGAGTAGCCCCTAATCGCAGCAAGTAGAGAAAGCCCGCGAGCAGCAACAAAGACCCAACGCAGCCAAAAAAAAGTGCTTTAAAAAAAATGTGCATGTAGCACCAGGATAAATTTTTAAAACTAAGAGAAAAAGGAAAATCAATGACCAAGTCAAAAAAACTTATGTATGCTCAGAATAAAAACTGCAAAAAGAGTCAATCAATCACAATTATATGCTAAAATCATTGTTTTAAAGGCGGCTAAAGAAAAGGACTCACATAGTCCCAAAATACTAACCCAGAGGTTACTTATTAGTGAAAAAGGGACTAAAGGTACCGTTACAATGGAGAGATCTGACCACCTTAACCAAGTAACTAAACTTAATACCACCAAAAATGGGACCAAGAGACGTGGTATGTCTCTTGCTATGCTGCACCTGAAAACAATGCATCACCCATGAACCACTCTTACAAAGAATGCTTACTCTGAATCTAACTATGAGCAATCAATCAAATTCAAATTGGGAGAGACATTCTGCAAAAGACCCAGGCGCTTCAAAAACATCAATGTCATGAAAGACAAAAACATAAAACAAGCAAACAAAAAGAGGCAGGGAACTGTCCTATAATAAAGGAACTGTCTAAAGAAACATGACGATTAAATGCAATGTATAGGGACTTCCCTGGTTGTCTGGTGGTTAAGACTGTGCACTCCCAATGCAGGAGGTCCCGGTTTGATCCCTGGTCAGGGAACTAGATCCTGCATGCCACAACTAAGAGCCTACATGCCACAATGAAAAAGATTCCACATGCCACAACTAAGACCCAGCACAGCCAAATAAATAAATAAATAAATATTTTTAAAAGATAATAATAAAAATAAGTGCAATATATATATATCCCTAACTGGAAATTACTGGAAAAATTAAATATGAACTATATGTATTTTAATTAACAATACTATATCAGCCTTAAATTTCCTAAGTGTGATAAAGGTTTTGTGAAAATGTAGGAGAGTATCCTTGGTCTTAGGAAATATAAGAAGTATTCAAAGGTGAAATGTAATGTCACAACTTACTCTCAAATTATTCAGAAGAAAAAAAAAAATGGAGGGGTGTGTGTGTGTGCACGCAAAGAGAGTGTGTGTAAATATGGCAAAATGTGTTACAAGGGTGTTCACTATTCAATTCATTTAACTTTTCTGCAGGACAAACTTTTCAAAATAAAAACGAGAAAATAATTCAGAGCCCTCTTGCTAATATTTCTTTAGTTTGAAATTTATAACAACATTTAAAAATGAAAAATAAACAGTTTAACTTACAGCAAGGAGCTGTCTTATAAGCATGTCTGAGGCTTTTTCAGAAATGTTGCCAACAAAAACTGTAGTAGTGGGACCACAGTTTTCATCATTTTCTTTAGCCTTCAAGCCTGGATGATCCTTCCGTGCTCCCAAATGTTTTCCAACCATGGACACAGTGGGTACTAAGACCTAAAGTGATGAAAGACAATAAAATTTGAACTTGCAATTAAATTTGCTATCATGCTTAATGTAATAACATTAGGCTAAAAACATCAATTTTAAAGTATTAAATATATAGCACGTCACCATTACAGGTTCTACATACTTAATCTAAAACTCCCAAAGCACATTTTTCATTAACGTGAACTTATTCATGACAAGTAAAGTTCCACTATTGGATCACCCTTCTTTTAAAAACAACTTGGAGGGCTTCCCTGGTGACTCAGTGGTTAAGAATCTGCCTGCCAATGCAGGGGACACAGGTTTGAGCCCTGGTCCGGGAAGATCCCATGTGCCACAACTACTGAGCCTGTGCTCTAGAGCCCGTGAGCCACAACTACTGAGCTCACATGCCACAACTACCGAAGCCCATGGGCCTAGAGCCCATGCTCCGCAATGAGAGAAGCCACCGCAATGAGAAGCCTGCGCACCGCAATGAAGAGTAGCCCCCGCTCACTGCAACTAGAGAAAGCCCGCACGCAGCGATGAAGATCCAACGCAGCCAGAAATAAATGAATAAATAAATTTATAAAAAACAAAAAATAAAAACAAAAACAACTTGGAAAGAATTTTTTTTATGTTTAAGACAATTTTTAAATGTTTAAGACATCGTAAATCTCTGCATTCATGTAAAAGGAAATTTCAATTATCCCTGCTAATCTTCTTGTAGAATATTCAAATACTCCCATAGCACTCTCCCCCCACTTAAAGTTTACCTTTTCTCAGTTACTTGTGTTTCTATCTTATTTTCCCTTCATAACATTCAACTTCCCAGAGGAAAGAAATAGTCTTAATTCATCTTTGTATTTGAAATTGAATTGAGCAAAACATCCACAGTAGGCACTGAAGTGGTGAACTGGGGGAGCTGCCTTCTCCTAGGCTAAAATGCAAGAGGGTAAGAGTACCTGTCATGGGGAGGTTTCCCAATAAATGTTTCCCAATGAATGTCCAATGCAAGAAAAGCTGGACTCCCCCTTGGTCTGCCTCACAGCAGATTCCTATTTGTTCATGTAGTTCCCATCTCATCACCCTTTTAATATAAATAACACTCCCCGCCCTTTTCAAAACCCACAGGTAGAAAAACAGTTGAAAGTAATGAGATCTACTCTCCCTCACAATGAACTATAAATTAAGACCGATATTTTACTAATTAACTCAAAGAAAATTTTTAGTTAAATAAATGCTTTAAGAGGGTTATTATTTATTCACATATTATAGTACACTAGCATTCTTAACTAAGATGCCTAGAGTGTACAGAGCTTTTATGAATGTAGAGAATTAAAGTTCAAGACATAAGACTGAATAATGAAACACTTAGCAGAGGAAAGGCTTCAATAAAACTTTACAAAGCTTGAAGGTATCATACTAGAGGACAGAAAAAAAATAGCTTGGAAGAGGCTAAAAATTAGGTAGGTGGGAGGAAAGAGTAGAAATATATTCAACTTTCATTTCAAAATTTAGATTTCTGCTAGATCATTCCTCTTTTTTTTTTTTTTTAAGAAATCAGACATGTAGATCACTTCTCCTATCTCCCAGGATCAAGACACGAGGGCATGATGAAAGAGTCAATGTCTAAATCTGAAATAACAGTATATGAAGAGTCTAGAGAATAAGAGGGAAATCACTAAACTATTTAGGGAGCATATTTTAGGGGCAATTGCTTATATGCATAGAGTGAAAACAATACTTATTTAAATAAGTAGTATGATATATATGGACGCTCTTATTCCCTTCCTATTATTCTTTTAAACATTTAAAATAATTTATCTGGGCTTATAAAGTTGTTCAGATTTAAAAGCAGTGGCACTCCTAATTCCTCCTTAAAGTTATACTTACAGTTGGAGCAGGAGCCATAATGCTCATTGGTACAGGAATCATTGGAGTCCCTAAGAAAAAAGCATAATGAATCTTAAGAATATAATTACATATACAATTATATATTGTTTATCAACTACATGCCATACAAATAAGTAGCTCCAACTCACAGTTCTTTTAAGGGGAAATGTAGGATTAATGAAAATGAGAAATTAATGGATATTTTTCAGAAGCAACATAGTTATCAGGTTGGTCTAAATAAACTTACAAGCAAAAAGACTACCACAGCCTGCTTTTGCCTTAAGGAGTAAAACTGTGGATAGTTATCAATTCATGTTCATCTAGTTCAGTACATCCTCAAAACCAGCAACTTTCATACAGATTTGCTTACAGGTGAACAATGGTATTAATGACTCCTTTAAAGGTAAAAATAAATTCTTTGAAAGTTAAAAAACAAAAGCATCAAATAAGAAATTAATCTGGAAACCTAGGAAGAATCTTGTTATTCCTGGTTATTTAATAAAAGCAAAAATCATGAAAAAAAAATAAGATTAGTAATCTCAGTCACTGTCAAAGAGAAAATCTCTAAGACAAGCATCTACTGCCCTAAGGGTTTAAGACAGCTATCAATGGGCTATCACTATTGCTATCTTAGTGGAATCTGCAATTTTGTTTTCAACTAAATTGTTTACTAATCAATAGTTGCTACATTGACAGTCCTTGTGTACATAACTAATGACGAAATCTTACCATTTGAGAACTAAGAAAAAGGTTGCAATGAGAGTAAAATCAGTAAAAGATTTGTCTACTAAAACACAAATTTTAAAATGCTTCTGGAAGTATCTCAAGAAGTTCTGAAATCACTTTTCAGTTAAAATTTAGCATCAACTTAAGATAACTGTCCAAGACTGGTAATAAACTCTTTTAACAACTATCCATTTATTTTCCAATATAACCTATTTAAAATAACCTCAGTTTTAAACAAAATCTTTAGAAGATGAAAATCAAGATACTTATCAATAAACCTATAGAAGACTGTACAAAATAGAAAAAAAAGACTGCAGAATCAAACTTGGGTTCAATTCTTGGTTCTATCACTTTTAGCTATGCAAACTTGGGAAAGCTCTTTAACCTCAGCTTCAGTTTCCTCAATTCAAATGAGGTAATTATTTCCTCAGAGTGCCTACGAGATTAACTGAGATCATTTATGTGGAGCACTTAAATAGGTGGATACTCAAAACTATTATCAACTCTAAATTTTTCACTTTTAACTTTGCAAAACAAAAGCAAATACTCCATTTACCAACTGTAATCTGTGCAGCACCTCTTCCACAGGTAAACTTTCTATTGAAGAACACCTTAAGAAAAAGACATTTTGAAAAAAAATTTTTTTTCCTTTTTAATAGTTACTAAAAGGTTTAATAGTATGGTTCCCACCTCAACTTACTAATTTCATGAAATGCAGAATTTACAAAAATGTATTGCTGCTCATTACAGAGCTATGCATGCTACGGTGAAAAAAAAAAAAGGCAAAGTGCACAAAGTGTAAACAGTGTATATACCAGCTGAGGTCTGAAAAAACAGGTAGGGTAGAATAAACATAAGCAAACACAGTGGGATATACATTACATCTCTGGAGAGCTACACACCAGAAACTGATAAGAAAGACTTCCCCCCCTTTGGGGAAGGGAATGCTCAGGAACTATGGGGGGAAACTTCCTTTAATCTATAGCATGCATTACTTTTTAAGGAAAAATTATGTTTTTTTTCAAATTTATTTTCTAATTTAATATATAATGTGATCGCCACATACGTTATCTCAGAGTTCAATTAATTGCACAATAGGCAACACAAGAAAATTATACATGAATATGGGTATTGTGGTCTTGAATTATTATACTAGTTTAGCATACTTCTTTTTTTTATTTTTTCAAGTATTGACACTGCACACAGGATGCAGGTATGAATGAGCTAGCTGTAACTAAAGTCTGATTTATCATTCAAGTATGCTTCCCTAAACAGAAATGATACTGTACGCTATCGCAAATGGAATCAGAATTGTTTAATAGCGTTAATACTCTGTGAACAAATGCCTACATTAGTATGGCACTGACCAAACAGACAAGAAGAAATACTGAAAACCTGGTTTTAAGGTCTGCTGACCCATCTTAAAAGATATACTAGGAGTAGCCTTAAGAGAAACATGGCCCACTTATCTTCCACTTCCATTTATAATTTGGTACAGTGTTCATCAGAAAACAAGTTACATTTAGTATGTGTTTTTTAAAAATTCAAAGGAATTTAAAATCTTTCCTATAAAACCAATATACTGGTAAGGAAATTGAGGAACTGATTTTTTCATTGTCAGCTTTCCTGATTCTGAAAAAGTGATTAAGCTTTATCTCCAATGCCTTAAAATTTCTTCAGAAATAGAAAGTAAACTATTCTTCCCTATAACTCTAATAACACAAACTTTGCTAACAGTATCATGGTTATTAGTAAAGACTATCAAAAAATAGATCGTATTATGAGACTATAAATTAATGAAAAAAAAAAATGGGGACCGCCTCAAATATTGATGCCCAAATTAAAGTGGCTCAGGACACTATCCTTCTCAAGTCATCAATTGGTTTGAAGGTTGACATGTAACTTTTTTCGGTTTTCTGTTAACATTTTCTTAATCCCCCTTTTCAGGAGAAATTCCTTTACAGTCCATTACAGAGCAGTTAAGTTACTGACTAAAATTCAGTAATTGTTACATGGAATAATAAACTGATAGTACTCAAACGTTCACACTAGGTCCCTGGCAGCAAGGGGTAACAAATACACATCCATGATTATCTAAAAGACCAACTTAAAACAGCCAGCTACAAGCCTAAATGTCTTAAAAACTTGTACCAGTACTGCATTCTACTCCACAATATATATGCATAAGTAGTTGCTCTGATTTTTTTTTTTAATTTTGGCTGCGTTTCGTTGCTGCGCACAGGCTTTCCCTAGTTGCGGCGAGCGGGGGCTACTCTTCATTGCGGTGCGTGGGATTCTCATTGTGGTGGCTTCTCTTGTTGGGAGCATGGGCTCTAGGCGCACAGGCTTCAGTAGTTGTGGCACACGGGCTCAGTAGTTGTGCCTCGTGGGCTCTAGAGCACAGGCTCAGTAGTTGTGGCGCACGGGCTTAAATGCTCCGCGGCACGTGGGATCTTCCCAGACCAGGGCTTGAAGCCGTGTCTCCTGCATTGGCAGGCGGATTCTTAACCACTGTGCCACCAGGGGAGCCCTGTTCTGATTTTTTAAAATTATGATTTACACTCAAATTCCTAAAGTTTTTAAATGATACCCCAGAAAAATTGCCATTTTTATCTTGTGACTTTTCACACTTACTTCAACACTGCTGTGTACTTGACCTAGGGGTAGGAAGCCCCCAAAGCTGAGACTCTATAATGTACATGTTATGAATTAACAACCCATCATATGAGCCAACTGCAACGTACTTTTGATTTTGCAACAGTCAAGCTCTTTAGTAAACACTGTTAACTTCAAACACATAATCCAATGGTTAAAGCCAGGTCACTGAAGTAGACCTTTCCTCAAAAAGAAATACTTCTGGATGGTTTACAAGATCATTTGTTCATTTCAGCCTGAATTACATAGATTCTATGTTAAAAGAAAATACTTCTAACTTGCAAATTAAGGAGAACTCTTAGATACTACCTTTCAGAAGGGAAACTGGGAAACTGATTCTGCATGAAATGCTTTCAACCCCATGAAAATATAAAAATTTGTGAACTACCACTCATAAACCAGAGGAAAACTCTTTCTCCTAAGTCAATGTTAATTACAAACCTCAAGATAATGGTTCTCAAATGTGGGTTCTCTTAACTGTGCTTAAATGGATACCTATGAATCACCTGTGAATTTGTTAAAAAGAGACTCCTGAGCCCCAATTTCTGAGGATTTGATTCAATGGCTTGCGGTGGGGCCTCAAAAATTTTTTTATTTATTTTTTAAACGTCATGAAACATTGGAGAGAAAAAGCTTTTAAATAGTTATTTGGAGAGCTCTCCAAGATTTATTGTCAAGGATTTCCCTGGTGGTACAGTGGTTAAGAATCTGCCTGGCAATGCAGGGGACACGGGTTCGAGCCCTGGTCCAGGAAGATCCCACATGCTGGGGAGCAACTAAGCCCATGTGCCACAACTACTAAGCCTGCACTCTAGAGCCTGCGAGCCACAACTATTGAAGCCCGCGCGCCTAGAGCCCACGAGCCACAACTACTGAAGCCTGTGCGCCTAAAGCTCATGCTCTGCAACAAGAGAAGCCACCGCAATGAGAAGCCCGCGCACCACAACGAAGAATAGCCCCCGCTCGCCGCAACTAGAGAATGCCTGCGCTCAGCAACAAAGACCCAATGCAGCCAAAGATAAATAAATTAATTAAAAAAAAAGATTTATTGTCAAGTATAAAAAAAAAAAAGGCAGAATAGAATACATAGGATATTACTGTATATCAGTGTTAAAAGAATAAAACAAAACAAATGGATAGAAAAATAAAAATATCTGAAAGGATAAAGAAGAAACTAATAACTCTGCTTTGTTCCCCCTTTCAGTAAGGGGACGGTAACAAGTTATATGGGAATGTGAGAAAAATTTTCCACTGTATACCTTTTTGACTGATTTTTGAACGTATAGTTTTTAAAACGTATAGCATTTAAAAATACTATACTATTTAAAATGTATAGTATTTAAAAATAAATGTATTACCTATATTTTTAAATTAAGACTTTTTAATTTCCCAGATGAGTCTGATACTCAGCCAGAAATGAAAACTATCACCATAGGAAAATGAGACATCACATTTCCAGAATGCTAACAGCTCTTCTACCAACAGTCACATATGTATCATCTTCCTAAAGTTAATACTGCAATGACATTAAGGATGGGTTAAAAAAAACCACAGAATCATTGGTGGGAATGTAAAATGGTGCAGCCACTACGGCAACGGTATGGAGGTTCCTAAATAACTAAAAATAGAGCTACCATATGATCCTGCAATCCCACTCTTGGGCATATATCCGGAGAAAACTCTAATTCAAAACATACATGCACCCCAGTGTTCACAGCAGCACTATTTACAATAGCCAAGACATGGAAGCAATCTAAATGTCCATCGACAGATGAATGGATAAAGAAGGTGTGGTATATATTTACAGTGGAATATTACTCAGCCATAAAAAAGAATGAAATAATGCCATTTGCAGCAACATGGATGGACCTAGAGATTATCATACTAAATGAAGTCAGACAGAAAAAGACAAATATCATGTGATATCACTTACATGTAGAATCTAAAAATATGATACAAATGAACTTATTTAGAAAACAGACACACAGACACAGAAAACAAACATGGTTACCAAAGGGGGAAGGGGAGAGAGAGAAATTAGGAGTTTGGGATTAGCAAATATGAACTACTACATATAAAATAGATAAGAAACAAGGATTTACTGTATATCACAGGGAACTATATTCAATATCTTGTAATAAAGTATAATGGAAAAGAATCTAAAAAAGTGTGTTTATATATATAAATAACTGAATCACTTTGCTGTACACCAGAAACTAACACAACACTGTAAATCAACTACACTTCAAAAACAACCGTATCCACAAACTTACCTGGAGGTACAGGTGGTGGAAAGCCAGGAAACTGTGGGGGTGGGATCCCTGGTGGGAGTGCTGGGATTCCCATGGGAGGGCGATTCAAATGAGGGGGGAAAGACATTCTTACCACAGCGGTCTAAAGAAAGAAATCATGACAAATCATGTTATTTGAAAACTTTACAATTTGATATGCTTGGTTTGTTGGCCTTCATTTTTAGAGTATCTGCAAAATTCTCAAGTTTTCTTACCCAAAGGAGTTGGCAAAGACCCTCTTTTCTCTGTCTGTCCATTGAGAATTTTTTAAACTTAGATCTTTTCTAAAATAAGTTCCCAAAATGTACACGATCTAAGTTCAGGATAGACTCCTACAGTCATATGGGAATACATATAAAGGAAGAAAAAAATTTTGAGGTTCAGTTAATATCCAAAAATTAAATACCAAACATCAATGAATCTTTTTAAATCAAACTCAGAATCCAGGAAGATATCTAACAGTTTTTAAGTGTTCTGATGCATTAATTTTTTATACACCTCAGCACCCTGAAAACTAAATTTACAAAGTTACACAGTATTTGTTGATTCAGTGTTGGCCAGTTCTTCCAGGACAAATGAATGCCTCAGTGACTTTCTACAAACCTGAGGGGGGAGGGGGGGGCGACCTCCATATATCAGGTCACATAGTAACCATTCAAATATAATGGTTCAAATATAAACCATTCACATACAACTTGTGACAATGAGAAAAAAGTGGTAATTTTTCTTAGACTTAAAAGCAAACCTCTTAACCATTCTTGAATGATATTCAATGAATGAATGACTGAAACTCAAGAATCAGACGCTGGTATTTGATTTTTAAAAATACAAGAACACACTGAACTGTTTGATTTGGTTTGTGATATCATTCCTTAATAAGAAACTTTTGTCTTTTAGCTAAATGAATAGAAGTACTGGGCTTCCCTGGTGGCGCAGTAATTAAGAATCCGCCTGCCAATGCAGGGGACACGGGTTCGAGCTCTGGTCCAAAAGATCCCACATGCTGCGGAGCAGCTAAGCCCGTGCGCCACAACTACTTAGCCTCGCGCCACAACTACTGAAGCCCGTGCGCCTGGAGCCCATGCTCTGCAGCAAGAGAAGCCACTGCAATGAGAAGCCCACGCACCGCAATGAAGAGTAGCCCCCGCTCGCCGTAACTAGAGAAAGCCCGCGAGCAGCAACGAAGACCCGACAGGGTAAAAAATAAATAAAATGGAAGTACTTAAGACTTTTCCTCCCCCCAAATTTTATATTTTTGTCAACATACTCAAGTGTCCAGAACTACTGGAAAAAAGTAGAAAAATGATGTTAGAATGCCCTAGTAGGATTCCGTGCACCAATTTTAACAAGCAGCCAAAATAAGTGGGTTGATCTCCTATCAGTGATGCAGCTAAAAGTGGTGATTTGATTAATAGGAGATTTTCTGTTGGACACTAGGAAAAACTCCCCCACCTACACTCTGTAACTGAAGGAGTCTAGAGTTTCAGAAGCTTTTAAAAAATGTTTTTCTCTATTATTTTCTTTTCTATGTTTTATATATTGTTTTACTCACCCTTTAGAAGAGAGAGGATAAAATGTGCATGTCTTCTACTTCCTCGCCCCTGATTCCAACAGTTTGGTATAATTCGTTGTATTCTTCTAAAATATCTTTCTAGACACAAGCTAATATATAATCACTTATGATTTTCTGCAAACAATATAATCATACTATATTGTTATGTGCATTTCTCCCTCATCATTATTAACATCTCTTCATGTCAGTTCATAAAGTTCTATTCCATTCTTTATAATGCAGTAAACTATTACTATATAGCTGTAACTAACCAACATTGATGATTCTCCACATTTTACCTCTTACAAATCATATTAAACATTCTTGAACATATTGAACATATAACTCTAAGCACCAGTGCAAGTAATTCTATAATACAGATCAGTACTGTATGTATCTATTCTTTACCTCCAAATCTAGTGTACAAATTAATATTCCCACCAACAGTACATGGTATGCCCTTTCCTCATATCCTCACCATCACTGTAGTAAATCTCCAGTGTGACAGGTAAAAAATACTGTTTCAACTTGCATTTCCCTAATCACTAGTGCGACTGAGTATCTTTCTACCTGTTTATTAGACATTTCTTTAAAAAGCATATCCTTCATCCTCACAACTCTTCTTCCTCAGTGTTCTTTTCACTTAATAAGTTAGGATATACAATATGCTGTAAAATCTAAACTTCTATTTTGAAAACACAGTACACTTAAAATATTTAGGAAGCTTTACAAGTAAAATAAATTCCTAGAATGTTGTCATATACCAGCAAATAAGGTACTGGAAATGCCTTAAATATTAGCTAGGTATCAACTTAAGTTAAAAAGAAAAATGTAACTAATTTAAGATTGTAAACGTGTTGAATTTTTTAATAATTTTTTTTAATATATTGCCAAACTTGTTTCATCTACACCTCTGCCTTTGTTTTTAAATTTTTTTTAAAAAAATTTATTTATTTATTTATTTATTTATTTTTGGCTGTGTTGGGTCCCCGCTTCTGTGCGAGGGCTTTCTCTAGCTGCGGCAAGCGGGGGCCACTCTTCATCGTGGTGCGCGGGCCTCTCACCATCGCGGCCTCTTTTGTTGCAGAGCACAAGCTCCAGACGTGCAGGCTCAGTAGTTGTGGCTCATGGGCCCAGCCGCTCCGCGGCATGTGGGATCCTCCCAGACCAGGGGTCGAACCCGTGTCCCCTGCACTAGCAGGCAGACTCTCAACCACTGTGCCACCAGGGAAGCCCCCCAATAATCTTTTTTAAAATACTTTTTTGCCCAAAACAAAAACAAATATTCCACATGGAAGGGGACAGAAGTGTATATCCTTTTAAAACATCGAGGGCTACTGTCCTACTTACAGAGCTTTTATATTATCATTGTAATACTCTATCTCAGCACTTTCTTAGGAGGGCAGTTGGTATTAATACCTGTTAAATAAATAATCAGTGAATGAATCAGTAAACAAATAAACTCTGAGAACCTCTTTAAATAAATTTATTAAGAAGCTACCATGTGCCAGGTACTATTCTAGCAATGACTCAGTACCTAGCCTCACAATGGTTACGAAGATTGGGCCATGAATTCATCTTTAGAATCATTTTTTCCCAAGTACTAAATACAAATACTACTTTTAAAAAGAAACCCTCTAGGTTCTTGGTATTTAAACTATTTTTCATGGTTTTCAAATGTATCATTCGTTCTGTTAAGAGTTAACCAGATTACGTTTCAGTTTATGCTAATATACTCATTTCATTCACACCAATTTTTCTACAA
Organism: Balaenoptera acutorostrata; assembly: GCF_949987535.1. NCBI lineage: Eukaryota > Metazoa > Chordata > Mammalia > Artiodactyla > Balaenopteridae > Balaenoptera > Balaenoptera acutorostrata. Next base: position 151,787,702 of record NC_080066.1, on the reverse strand, counting down.
AGTATTTCCCTTTTATTTGGAACTGTTCAAAACTTGCTTATTTGTAGGCTAAACTTCAGAGGTGAAGGTAATCTTAATAAGATAACAGCCCCTCCTATGAAAATTCAGAAAACAAACATTTCTGATGATCTCTGATAAATATTAATATTCACTTTAAACATCCTAGGGACTTCCCTGCTGGCACAGTGGTTAAGAATCTGCCTGCCAATGCAGGGGACACGGGTTCGAGCCCTGGTCTGGGAGGATCCCACATACCACAGAGCAACTAAGCCCGTGCACCACAACTACTGAAGCCCACGTGCCTAGAGCCTGTGCTCTGCAACGAAGAGAAAGCCCACGCGCAGCAATGAAGACCCAACACAGCCAAAAAAAAATCCTAAAATGAGTATCAACCACTTACTTCAACATAAAGTTTGGTATACTTTGATGTATGTGAAAATGAATGAGAATAAACTTTTATAATAAATGAAGCTTACCATTTTTGCCTATAGTTGATAAATTGTAATACTCACTTACAATAAATTATACAGATAGTCAAAGTTGGTAGGGACTTTGTAGAATGAACTAGGGGAGAGAGCTAGGGAGTGCTTTATTTTAAACATGGTGGTCAGGTCTCACCAAGAAGGTAACATCTGAAGAAAGACTTGCAAGAGACTGAGGCAGGAAACTCTACTCTGGGGGGCAACAGCCTTCCCAGCAAAGGAAACAGCAAATACAAAGAGCCTGAGGTGGGAATGCAGTGTTTTGCAGGAGTAACATCACCAACAGTTGGAGCACAGTACTGGCGGCAAGCTGGAGATGGGAAGGGGGTTCAAAGAGTGTAATGCTTTGTAAGCCGCTGTAAAAGTACTGGTTTTTACTCTGAATGAGATGGAAAACATTTGAAAGGGTTTTGACTTGACTTATATTTTAACACTATCACTGGCCACTATGTGAAACTAAGACTGGAGGAGAACAAGGGTAGAGAAGCAAGAGACTACTGCAATAATCCAGACAAAAGAGATGGCCTAGAACAGGTGGTAGCAGTGAAGTGGTAACAAGTTATTGGTTTCTGTATATACTTTGAATGTGGTCAATTGCTGAGGGATTGTGTGTGGGGCTTGAGAGAGATGCAGAGGTTATTTTATTAGCACTGACCTGACTTAAATAGCATTTAAAGAATAGTTGAATAGCAGTGTTTCACTTTTAGAAGGTTCAAAGCATTTTCACTTGCTAAGTATGAAACTTTATGGCCCAAAGTAACAAAAACAAGCCCCTATGTTGGACGTGTGCCCTATCTCTACTGTGACAGTGGTCATACAGGTTTATGTATTCATCAAAATTCACTGAAATTAAAATGGGTGCCTTGGGCTTCCCTGGTGGCGCAGTGGTTGAGAATCTGCCTGCTAATGCAGGGGACACGGGTTCGAGCCCTGGTCTGGGAAGATCCCACATGCCACGGAGCAGCTGGGCCCGTGAGCCACAATTGCTGAGCCTGCGCGTCTGGAGCCTGTGCCCCGCAACGGGAGGGGCCGCGATGGAGAAAGGCCCGCGCACCGCGATGAAGAGTGGCCCCCGCTTGCCGCAACTGGAGAAAGCCCTCGCACGAACCGAAGACCCAATACAGACAAAAATAAATTAATTAATTAATTAAAAAGAAAATCCTTAAAAAAAAAAAAAAAAAATGGGTGCCTTTTACTGTATGTAAATTTTATCTCAATAAATTTGGTCCTCCCCAAAAAGAAAACAAACTTCTAAAGAAGCTTTACCTCTACCCCTCAACATATGCATGCATTCTGCTTTTCTTTTTCACTTTTTTCTCTTTACTCTCTTAAACCACTCTTTTCCTGCACTCATGAGAATACTATTACTGCTTCTTTGCATTCCTCCATTACAGATTTATCCCGGTAGAGACAAAATATTTCACCAGGGATAGATGTACAGGCTAACCCCATCAGGACACTGTGTGCCAAGAAGCAACTGAACCAAAAGATTCTCCTCAGCAAACACTCATATACAACTTAATCATTTATTCAATAAAACATCCAGCTCCAATTATTTGCCAGGTTCTTTTCTAAGCATTATTTTTATTAGTTCTGAAAGAGCAAATTTTAAGTTATTATGTGTAGTTATACAGCCAGTCCAGTAACTCTACATTAAATATGAATGATTAGTGTAGCATGCACTGTTTCCTGCTCTGCTTATAGCCTTCAAGGTACAATGGACTGACATAACTGCCCCAGCCTAAGCAAAGCAAGCCTAACTATAGAGAGAGATTAGTGGTAGTCTAGAGCTGAGGTGGGAATAGGGAGTGACTTGCAAACAGAAAAGAGGGATCCTTTGGGGGTAATGGTTGCACAACTCTGCACATTTACTGAAAAACACTGAATTGTACATTTACAATGAGTGCATTTTACATGTTAATTATACCTTAATAAAAGGTAGCAATACGACTTCAGGGCAATTTCAGGCAAAACCCAGTTAAGACCGGTAGAGTATACTGTACCAATATTAATTTCCTGATTTTGATCACTGTACTGTTGCTAATTAAGAGAATGTAACTGTCTGTAAAAAATACACACTTAAGTATTCAGGGGTTAAGAGGGACACAACATCTGCAACTTACTAGCAAAAGATTTCAGAAGAAAACTATGGAGATAAAAAGGAGAGGAGGATAAAGCAAACTGGTAAAATGTTAACATCTGGGGAATCTAGATGAAAGATATCTGAGAATTCTTTGAAGTTTGAAATTACGTCAAAATAAAAAGTTAAAAAGCAATATCAATTTTGGTTAGTGGAAATATGTTCTTTTTATTTTCTGGAGCTTCAAAATCCAAAAAAAGTTAGGAAGAAAGCTATTCAAAAACTTTGAGGAATCAATCAAAATTCTCATGAACAGCAGTGGTAGAATCAGAAAAAAACTATCAAGAGATTAAAAAAAAAAAACAATGTTTTTATAAGTTGTTAAAAGATTCAATGATTACTTTTGCTTCTATAGTATAAAAGTCAAAATGATTTTTCCCTAAATCATGTGTTAATGAAAAAGGTATATAGCTAACTTGCCTGTGGCCAAAAAAGAAAAAGGAAATTGGTAACCCAAAGAAGATGAATTATTTAATAAAAATAACAGGTAAGATATTAACCTACTTTTGTTTACAAAAGCTTTCAACATTATCTCACTTAACCTACCAAATTACCTAGCGTAGATATATTTTTCTTCTTTTAAAGATGAAGAAGCTAACTTGTCCAAAGGAACACAATAAATGGGTAGGGACTCCACAGTCCCCACTATCCTGAAATTACCAATCCAAAGGCTGTTTTCGCTTATCACAATGCCTCTTTCTAGTAATGACATACCAATGATTAACTCTGACTTCATTTACAAAAGTCTATCCAGAGTACACTGGAAGAAATGTTAGAGTCAGGGTTAGGGTCTTGTATTGATACTTCACTGAAAATTCTTAAATAACAAACACTATCAGTTAATGTGTACTAAACACTATGTTACTTGGGTATTGCACTAAGGATTTTACATTATTTTTTTTCAATTAATTCCCAATTCCAAAAACCTATGAGGTGAATACAATTAATAATCCTCATTTTACAAGTGAAGAAAACCAAGGCTTTAAGAAAAATTAAATGAGAATAGCATAGTATCTACTTGAATCGTGAGGAACTGATGACCACTGAATGCCTTTCTAGGCCTCTGAACATTTTTGGAAATAATCTTGTAGAAATTAAAGCTCCTAAAACTATATAAGAACTGTTTATACACTACTGCCAACTACCCAATTCACAGTACTTCACACTATAGCAGTCTGGGGCAAAAGAAGTCCAATCTCCTCCCTCCTTTTGGTCGGCTCCACTCTGCCCAGTATCAAAATGGCTTTTCCATGGCAATATACAACCACATTACATAACTTCAAAAATCTTCATACTCCTAGAACTATTTCGAAAAACGTGTTTTAAAAGCAGTATTGAAGACCAAAGAAGCATGAGAACGAAGCAACATATTTTAACGTGGAGCTGGGTCCTCCCCTAGAATCAATGAAGATATAGTTTACTTTAACCTCCAGGGGAGGAAGGGGGCAAAGCCACACCACTCACCACAATCTTAGACAAGCAAACCAACCAGAAGGGTGCTAGAAAAGGTGGGCAGTAGCTAAATTCAAGTCGGGGACGGGGGGAGGGAAGGCAGTTCACTCGGTGGCGGGCTTTAGACGACCGAAGAAGGGACAGAGAACAGTTGGTGGCCAGCCCCCCGCTAAAAAAAAGGGTGGGTGCTAGCCGGCTTCTAGGCAGAGCCTGGGGCAACTGTATCCTAGGCCCGGAATATCTACCACAGGGCTTCCGCAGGCTCAGGTTAGAAAGGGGCCTCAGGGAAGGGCTCCCCAGCGGCCGACCGAGCGTTTTGTGGCAAACGTGGAGCCCAGAATGGGCCGAGGCCTCTCTGTGGCGAGCCGTGGAAAGGAAAGGGAAAGTGGGCGACAATGCAAGGAGGAAGGCTCTGGCAGTAGGTCCGGCCTCCACGGGCTCCTACTGGGCCCACTCGTTTTCGAGGCCTTAAAGAAGTGGAGAAACCCAAGCCTCGTGCCCGTGCCCATCCCCTCCCCCACCCCCACCCCCACCCCCACCCCCCCTTATCCCCATCCCACCCCGGCCCTTTCGCAGGCTCCCCGGCTTTCCCTCCTCCCCCAGCCGAAGTACCCTGTCTCCCGGTTTCCACACGCGTTCAGAGGAGCGAACTCACCCGCCGCTGAGGAAACTGTATTGTCTTCGCGGCCTTCCGGGCTCCAGATTACGAGGGGGTTCCACCAGCTCGAGATTTCTGCGCGCCGCTACCCGGGAGACTAGTGCCGAAGCGCCTACTCTCACAGGCCGCAAACACATCCGCGCTGAGCGGGGAGCTTCTGGAGGTCTTCCTATTGCCCGGCGTGCACTGCGGCTGGGGGGCGTGGAGAGGAGGATCATAGAGAAGAGAGTAGGTAGGTAATCGTCACTCTTGGCTCTGAATCACCACGCAGCGGCGAACAACCATAGAGAGGAGCGCCTAATGAGAGCTAGAAAGGCTCGAGCTGTATGTTACGACCCACCCTGCCATTTTTGATTGGAGCTGATTGAATCTTATGATTACGCGACGCCATCTTGAGGTCAAGGTTCCGGTCGGACACTGCGCGAGGGCTCTAAGAGGGTTTCCCACTTTTTGTAGTTTGTGTTTTGGGGCTCAGAACCTCGCCCTGAGGCTCTTTGAGGTTCGATGGGCTGATAAGTGGGCCTCACCCAGCACCTCAGAAGAAACCCCAAGTGCTAATCCTAGAAAACTTCTGTTAATACCAAGAGATAAGTGGCACAGGCTGCGGTTTTTATGAAGTGCGCACATACATGCACAAACACAAAGCTTACGCGCGCTGGTAGGGCCAAAGAGGCGGCTAAAACATGTTTGAAGTTCCTAAAACGGCCTGTAAAAACATTTAACACAGCTTTCATTCTGTAATGTAAACGTGCTAAAAAGAATTTCACTTATTAGATTATTAGAAATAAACTAATCAGGAATGATTAAGTTATTCAGTTTATGGACTATATGGTCAGTATCTATTTACAGGCCTTTGTTTCCCAACTGCTTGCTTCTCAGAAGGCTTATCACTTATTCAGTATACAGTTATTGTCTCTCTGAGTGCCTGGTGCTGGGAGTATGGTAAATAGGAGGGAGACGTTATCTTTGTTCGGGAGAGCTGCAAACAGCGCAGAATAGATGACAAACTCTGACCACTGCACATAAAATTGAACATATCTGTATACTTCCTATCAGCTTTTCCTGTTTAATATTACTCTCTAACACTTTTCTTATTTATTTTATGGTTTGTCTGCACATACCCCACTAGAATGTAAACTTAAGGAGTGCGAGTATTGTGTTTTGTTCACTGCTGTGTATCTCCAGTGCCTAGAAGAATGCCTGATACATAGCAAGGGCTCAAAAAATATATGTTGAATGAAGGAAATGATTATACATGGGTACCAACAGAACATAAAATGCAGTGGGAGACTAATGTGAAACGCTAACAGTACCACCATTTGTAAAATTTACATCCATCTGTATTTCGGCTTGCTAGGTTTCTTACCATTAAGAAAGGTTAATAATAGCTACTCCCCAGAGCTGTTGCGGGGGTTAAATTAGCTAATGCATGTGAAAATACTTTGTTCAGTAAAGCGCTAGTCAAATGCTAGTTACATTTTGCAAATAAAAAGAGTTTGTGCATTTTTTTTTACAACCACAAGCATAAGCAGAGAAATCCTTTCAGGTTACTCTGTATCATAAAATAAAACCTTAGAGAGGGAAGTTGTTTCAAGCAACAGTTTGCTTTCCTGTAGTTGACATTTGTTGTTTACATTGAGCCAGCATCCATTCCCCAGCCTTTGGTAAAGGCACTCCAAATTTCTTAAAATAAACCATCCTTCCACTCCTCCAGATCTTTGTAGTTTGGATAGAAAGTCCCAACCTTAGCCAGAACCCTTAGGACATAGGGGTGGACTTATGACCCAATCAGAGGTGGTAATTTAGCCCTTGCATTGTATCGGGCACTATTTTAAGCATCATGCAGACATCAGCAACTTTAAACCTCACAGCCACCGAGGGAAGTAGGAGCTATTGTAATACAGATGAAAAAAAATTAAGTCTTGAAGAGGTTAAATAACTTGCCCAAGATTATAGGAATAGTAGGTAATTGAGGAACCAACCTAGTTCCTGAGTCCATGCTCTCAGCCACTACACTATGTGCCTCATCCTATCAGGAATAATGTTTAAAGGGGAGAGGGGGAGGACTCCCTTTTTTCTCTTAGCTTACATCTGGGAGGATTTAAACTTAGAACTAGTGGGGATAAAATGAAACCAGCACAGAAGAAAGCAGAGCTAAGAGAAGATGAGAGATTTTTGACAATATCGTTTGAAACCGTGGATTCAGCCATTCTTTAAGCCAGTTATGCTTCTAGGCTTCTTGGTATGTAAGCCAATAAATTCCTTTTCCTAAATCAGTTTGAATTGAGTGTTCTATCCCTTCCATGGAAAGAGTCCTAAATAATACATTTATATATCACTTGTAGAGCACAGGGCAAGCCATTCATTTGTAATGATCCGCATCCCCCTCCTGAGGAGTTTTTCTCATAGGCCCTTGCTGAGGAATGTGGTAGATAATTAATTTGGATATTGCTAACTGCATTATGTACATTCTGGCCTTATTCCTACTGCTGTATCTGAGCCAACTGGTCAGCAAAATATCAGGTGACCTATGAGAAAAACATTCTTTAGCTGGACCAAGCAGATCCTCTCAATTTAAACTGAAAATATAGTGGCGTCAATGAATTGATAGCAAAGGAGAAATGCAGGGATTTCCCTGGCAGTCCAGTGGTTAAGACTCCACGCTTCCACTGCAGGAGGGGCGGGTTCAAACCCTGGTTGGGGAATTAAGATCCCGCATGCCAAAATAAATAAATAAAAGAGAAATGCAGTGGTAGGTGAGAAAGTAGGTGAATTACGTCAAAAACAGGTCACTAGAATAGGCACCTTTGTGCCCTGGATTGAGAAGAGGAAATTATTGGAATTCTTGTCAAGGCACCTGAGCTGTCATCAGAGCTGCTGGAGCTAAGGTGGTATCCTGATGAAGCTCTATTCTCCCAAAGGCCTACCCACGTAGCTTCCTGTATGATAGTCATCTGTTTGTCACATAGTTTCCATATTACACATTGAGTTCCCTCAAGGAAGGGACCATGTGTTTATTCATTTTTAAATTGCCAAGCTAGATACGTAGATTTTAAAAAATCACAGCATATCTTTAAAATATAGGAAAATAGGTTTAAACAACCAGATAATCAGTTTTTCTCTACATCTCTGCCTAGAGCTCCAATTTAGGCTACTTTGTCATCAAGATCTAGACTTTATGTGAATTCAAACTGCTGTCACTTGGCATTATTAAAATATATATATAATTATAGAAGATAGAGATATCCTTGTGTTAGGTCTTCTAAAATTATCAAAAAACAATAACATTGGGTGGAAGAGGAAATGGTATAAAAAAGGGCAGTCTTCTATATGAAATGATGAATTAGACTATACATTGGGATATAAAGAAGAGATAGTCAAGTAGCCTTGAAAAATGGAGGGTTTGTTAAAATGTAATGATAGAAATATGCAAAGTATTAGTAGCAGCACTTAGGCTAGCCTGAGGATCTGGGGAAGTCAGGGAAGGCTTCTAGGGGGAAGTATTATCCTGAGCTATGTTTAACTAGGACTGCAGAGGGAGGACAAA